>NC_043748.1:14860344-15195478 GCF_902148845.1 Salarias fasciatus | reverse complement strand
GCTATGGGGTAAGAGAAACCGAGTGAATGCTGATTTACTTTAAGATAAATGGACTTCACTTATACAGTATTTTTTCATATACTAATAACGTCGACAGTGATAGCCTCCATGTAAGACGCTCCACCTTGACCACCAGAGACCCCATCTGACACAATACTATGTCAGTAAAAATTGTTTGAGAACAAGAGATAAATCAAGAGATAAATTAACAATTAGCCCACTGACACAAGATAAGCACTTGAGAATTTTTTCTTTCTATCTTTAACAGATTAAAAAAAATGTTATGTGCAAATTGATGATTGATACATCACTAATTAATGACACTTATGAAACCAAATGGGTCTATTTTAGGATCCATTTTCCTGGTAAGAACAGCAAGGACGCAGTTTGTCAAATACTGTATGTGAGAAATAATAGTCTCTGTATCAGTTTTGTCTTATGAGCAAAACTTTAAATATGTCGTTTTTGGCTTTGATTTTCAGACATATTAATGACATTGCGAGTTATAAATTGAACAGTGAGCATATCCTCCCCTCAGTGTTTTGAGGCAACTCTGGATATTCTATGTTAATGAATCAAAATTCAGGAAAACAATGATGTATGTTAATTCACACGTCGATCACATGCAGTCCTCAGTGGCCTCTGTTAGTCGATCAGCTTCCACACGGAAAAAACTCCAGTATCCAACGTCATAAGCACGGCACAGTGAATGGGTCAGCACACACACACACACACACACACACACACACACACACACACACACACACACACACACACACACACACACACTCCTCTTCAACCCCACCACAACCAGGGAGAACATGCAAACTCCAGGAACAGAGGCCTGCCAGCCAGACTCCAACTGAGGATTTTCTCACTGCGAGGAGATGATTTCCAAACAGCAGCCCCGAAAAGATCATATCTTGTTGGATATTACTTTCAAAGTATGGGTATGATAATCAGTTTTTTTTTTCATGAATACAATGAGACTCATGTACATATGTTAGTTTTATCCACAGGGTTACCGGTACGATACCTCCCAGTAATGAAGCCCACTTCTACCTTCAATTCATTTCGCATTGAAATTCAAATGACGCCTTTGCTCAGTTTATTCATACAGTATCGGGAAAGGCAGATCCAACATATAACCAATGCACGCCAAATCTGATACAGCCAGAGAGAAAAAGAAGATAAGTGTATCACAGTTAGCAAACACATGCTGTCTAAATGGCTGAGTGAACTCATCCAAATGAAATGTCTTTGATTTGAATCCCAAAAGCAGCTCTGTGTAAGCACAATAATCTTGTATTGGCTTATATTAATGTTTTATTAGCTGCCCAGGCTTTGTTCTGACAATGAATGGGCATTATCATGTCATATGAAAAGATTCAATTCTAAGCTCAGAATGAAGTTAGTACCATTGGTATTCAGCATGTTAAGCCCATATTACATTTTAAATCAGTCTTTAGATTTCCACTTTCCCTTTTCTGGAAAGCCATTTTCATATTAATGTTAGCTGAGCTAAGTAAATGGGAAATGTAGAAGCAGTATGAACCTGGAGGAAAAGTGCCTACTTGCAAATAGACTTTAAGAAAAACAAAAAATCATATCATAGAGTTATCTTTTTCTTGTATAGATGGTAATTTGTCAGTACATGCACATACATGATAGGGAGAGAAGGAAGTACACTTCATGAAAAACACACAGAATAGGCAATGCATGACCACTGGCAACTTCAGCAACTTCGGGAGGTTAATGCATCGTGAAATTCACCATACTCGTATTCCCACTGATTTTCATTTCTATGATAAGTTGGAGATTGAGTCCGTAGGGAGAATACATGGAGTACTGTATGTTAACCCTAAACTGATTCAAACCAGAACACTTTGACTCATAATTTCATCATTTTTAAACTGACAGAACCCTTTTCAGAAGCTTGAAACTTAAAAAAAAAAAAAAAAAAAATTCTATGAGACTAATGTCATCCGGGTCAGAACAAAGTGACTGCTTCGGATTTGGAGGTTCTGATCTTCATCTCCATCACTACACACTCGGCTGCAAGCCAGTGGAGTCCCTTCTCCAAATCCACTAAACACACGTGGACAGATTGGGTGAACTCCCTCGACCCCTCGAGCACCCAGTGGAGAGCATGGAGCTGGTCCAGTGTTCCACGACCAGGACGAAAACCGCACTGTTCCTCCTGGCTCCAAGGTTCGGCTGTCGGTCGACTCTTCCTCTCCAGTACTCTGAAATAGACTTTCCTGGACTTTTCTGTTTCTTCCAGAAACACAATTTTTTCGAGGCCAACTGACAGTCCTCCTCCATGGCCTCCTGAACTCCTCCCAGACCAGAGGATTGTTTCATGCCCTCACATGTTACCAGACATATAATTAACTACTGCACATGTATGTACGTACGTACCTGAACGTAGAAAGAAATTCAGGCAAAAGCAGCTCTTCAAACTTTACGACTATAATCAACAGTTTTCCAGCCCATATACGACAACGACAGCAAATATTTCCCGGCGCTGTCAAGTCCATCTCTGCCTCTATTCTAATGCAGTGAGATGCCGAGCTCCACTCCACAGCACATCCAGGCAATTAGAGCTACAAGCTTGAGTTACCGCAATACTGACACAACAATGATTGTTAGTAAGAGTTTTGCGCTGACCACCAGCTTTGTATGTACTGTAGCAAGTTTAGAAAATGAACATCATTTGACATCTGTCATAATAGAAATGATCAAACCAGTAAGGGGATTTTTGAAGTATTCTCTCTTGCAAAGATGCTTAACAATGTCTGACCTCTCAGCGGCAGCTCACATTAAAAAACTGTGGACAGGAATAAGCCCTAGTTCATTAGGAAATTCTTTGACTATCATCACAACATGTTTTCACTTTAGCAATCAAACCTCTGGGAGAGATCTGGTGTGAGACTGTGAGCTCTTCCAACTGCAGGCATCCGGCGAAGACAATGAAAAATTTAACTGTCAGTAACACAGCTGATGCTAAAATTGCTTGTAACACACTCATCTCCCTGAGGCATGAATAATTTCCGGTACACGCAACACTTTTGTCACAGCGGTAGAGTCCCAAGCATAGCTGGATATGAACTCCCCTGGGCCCCCTGATGGTTTAAATCTTTATGGCTCCCCACCCAACAAAAAAAAAAAAAAAAAAAAAAAAAAAAAAAAACCCACCTCAGCCATGTCCTCAAAGACAAGAGCAACTGAAACACACCTGAAAACACAAACATGTGGCAGCTTGGCAACAGTGGGAAATACAGCATCGCAATCAGTGCAGCTGCATGGTAGTTTCCCGTTGATGAGTAATAAAAATCAGGAATTATTTTTATATTATAAAGCAAGCGTGTGTTTTGTAACTTTCTCACAGGCAGTTAATGATGTTTAAGCTGAAATTCTAATCCCAAAAGTGTTACGTATATGTTATGTTGTCAGCATGCAGACAACAGAAGAGAAATGATAGCTGCAACTTGGAGATTGTTTAATACTAATGAGGGCATCAAAGGTCCAGTAGACTATAAAAAATCAAGAGGAGGAATTAAAGCAAGTTCGTAAAACCCTAACCCGACAAAGTATTAAAGGGGCTGTATCATGCAAAATTCACTTTTTGTATGTTTTAACCTTGTTCTATAGTTATGTATTCACCAAAAACACCCCAAAGCGTTTTTTTCCCTCCGTGCCTGCGTGTTTGAGCTTTCCTCGTGTTTCTACTGCTCAGAGAGGCAGCCCCTCCTGTACCCGTGAAAACGCTCTATTTCCCATGTTGACGTCACACGAAGAAGATGCCCTCCCCCCCCCACCCCACCGCAGGCCCTCGGCAATCAGCGTTGTCACTTTTTATATCTCCGATTACGAGATAAACTTTAACCATCGTCTGAAAGCAACAATCAAGCAAGAGCAAGAGTCTGAAGGGTCTGCGCTTGGTGAGTTTCTCACAGGAAAAGATGTTTTCGCGTGTCTTTGCGTGTAAAGAAGCGAGAGCTAAACCACTAAAGCTAGCAGCGTATTTGTTTTGAAGCGCTGATTGGTTGAAGTACGCCGTCAGTCAAAGTCCACAGGGGGAGAGGCGGGATTTTCAGTGAAACAGAGCGTTTTCTCCTCCGGGTTTCGGAATTAGCCCCAGAAAATCTTATATTTCACACAAAATGACTTTTCCTAAGCGCCAAAAATAAACTATTACCATGTTAATGCCATTTCTAGGGTTTGGACTAGCTAAAAAAGCATGATACAGCCCCTTTAAAGTATAACTGATACACACATTAACAGCAAGCTGGAGCGTGCAGTTAAAGGTTAGTTCTCCTACCCATCTTTTAAAAACTGTATCAGTACATCCCTTCTGAAACTCACCAGTGATATTTTTTTTATTTTAAAATTGCATATGTAGAAAACAGGAAATGTAACCATTGTAGAAAATGTGTTTGTGAGAAATGTTAAAAAAAAAATCTCAACTTTTTCAACTTTATCCTCTACATCATGATGCAGGCAGAGACTAGAGTTTCAACTGATAAACCTATGCTAGCTTAGCCTCCAGGCTAACTACCTTCCCCTTACTCAGCAGTTCGGAAGCAGCAACAAAGGGCTTGATGTGTGACTCCAGGCGTCGCTGCATTTATTTACCAATAACGGCAGTTCAAACAAATTCACAGCCTCTTTTCACCTTGTTACCCAGGATACTCGCCCACCCGAGCGTTGGTGCACGGGGCTCAGCAGCCGAGGTCCTTTCAAGGTAAACAATGTTTCTCCTCCCCAAATCTGTGGAAAAGTTGGAAAGCCTTGTATCGCTCATCCTGTAGCATTTGGACTGAAAAGAAAGAGAAACAGTCAGTGTGGTTCTGTAATCTTCCCATCCATGCATCTTCTATACCACTTTATCCATTTTAGGCAGATTTCATTTCTCTCTGTCTTCAACTCTGAATGCATTCAAGTGGAAACAGCTGAAGTGTAAACATCTATAGATCTTTCAAAAAATAGAAATTCGCTCAAACTCAGGAGGGTTAATGCAGGGTTGAATCCCAGCAGTCTGTAGAAGGCAGAAACCACCCTGCAAAGGTCACCTGTCTCGGGGCAAACTAACATACAGTCACATTCATAAGTATGGACTTTTTAAAGCTACCAGTTAGTTTGACATGTATGTCTTTGAACTGTAGAGGGAAAGAGGAGCAGATTCAAGCAGATATATTGCCAAGCCTGAGCAAAATAGGGATTCCAGCTAAACACAACACCACGGTATGATGCTCAAGAAATAATTATTATTTGTACTAAAGTATTTTATTAAGAGAGGACGAAGAAGCATATAACAGCTCACAAGTCTAAATTAGTGCTTATTTTCTTTGTGGTGATAATTACATTTTGTATTTAAATTGATGGAGTTCGAGGGTCAAACAGCCTTACGCAACGGTCTGGGCTCTTTGAGCAGTGCTTATTGTGGAAGTCACAATTGACAGCCGTCACAATGCAATGCACAAGAGAGGCAGTGGATTATTTATATAAGTCCTAAGTGGTGGACTCTCAAGATGATCTGGTGGAAACTGACTTGTTCTGACAGCCTCTTAATATGGCATCACTCAGACATCAGGGAATGGACTGACCACGTAACAGCAGGACCTCGCTGCCAGCTACAACCTCAGCTCTCTTTTATTCATTTCCTTTTTCCACTCTAATGTCATTTCTCCCGGGCTGCTTTTTTCCATGTCTGGCATTCTGTTGTTGTTGTTGTTGTTCTGCTTTCTTCTTTACTTTCATAGTTTGTGAACAAATTTCTAGGCAATGCATGTATGAAAAACACACCATGCACCAGAGACGCTGGAGGGAGAAAACAATTACAATGTCATGACTGCAAGTTGAGGGAAAAGTATAAAAGACGAAGCGTAACAAGTATTTTACATTTTCTCCAAGTTTCTCTGGCTCTCCCTTGCATTCTGACCCAGAATAATGTGATAAAATGTCAAACCGGCACATTATTCCCAAAAGTATAGATCCCTAGAGGGAGTGCCTCACCTTGTCTTTCAAAGCTACATCAGTTATGATTGACATGTCAACACCATCCCGTCCCTACAGACAATGAATGACGCATTGAGTGCAGAGACACATCCATAAATAAAACCTGGCCATCGCCACAATAACATTTTGTTTGTGCAAATCACAGCATTTTTTTTTTTTTTCATCACAAGTTCTCTGGCTGACAGAAGCGCAGCCTCTAAAATAATGCAAATTTCTCCAATGTAGACTCTAAAATAAACATGTTGCGAGCAGGGCAGGTTATTATTTTCTGCTTGCGAACAAGCACTTTTATGGTTCCCGCTCTCAGGAGCAGAAGAAATATCTGAGCCTCTCTGTTGCGCAGAGTATATGTGGTAGGCCATGCGTGGAGCACTCCATTTCTCTTCTGTTGCAGGAGATTCTGGACGAGCTGTCGCCTCCAATACTATCAGAAGTAGATGGCAGATTCGATGGGATTGGTGTGCTGAGCAAGGGGGCCCACTCAAATTCAATTTCAAAGTACAGAAGGACATTAATTTCTAAATCACTATCTGAGCCTGAGTGGAGACGAGCAGGGAATGAAATTCTCACAATGCAGACTACTGTATATGGGCGGCCTTTACTTCATGCAGTGTTGACACTTCATGTGCCTGTAATTATCCTCTTTCAGTATTTGTAATGCCTTTCTCAGCTACCCTTCCACCAGAAAGACTTACAGCCAAATCAATGTTCATGCTGTTCACAGTGTTGACAGCTCCTGAAGAACACATTAGGGCACAATTGCAACAAATTTAATAATGTCTTGCTGAAAAATCAATCAGAATATGAATGTTTTTATTGCGCACCATCTGAATGCAAATGAATCTTCCCCCTTTGAAGCAAGAACGATGGCGGAAAAAAAAAAGTATGTCTCAACTGTCGATGAAGGAAAAGGGATGAAGTGCAGAGCCTCTTTCTGTTTGCAACACGCTGACATTACGCTTTGAACGCTCCTTGACTTTTTCCCTAAAGCTGAACACAATGATATCTGTGATTGTTACGAAGAGCTCATTATGGGTGATTAGTGTTTTCGTGAGCACGAGGCCACGCAGGGTCTGATAAACAGCCACCTGAAAAGTGTTGTTATACCTGTGTCCATGCATCTCCTGCAGATCATTCAACAATAATAGTTATTGTGCACTGTCCTTATTCAAAGTTCAGCAAAATGATTTTTACTTTTTTTTTTCACACAGTATGAGTGCAGGAACTGAAAAAAACTGCTTTTAGCACACATCAATAACTACTTTTAGACAGGCAAAGCAATGTAGCATATTAAAGAAAAAAATCCTCTCAAGTTCAGGCAACAGCGGGGGCTGGGACAGGTCAGAGGTCATGTTGGTATGAATTGAATCAATTACATTTAGAGATGATTATGTCCAAAGGCGTTTATTGTGACCCGTGAAATGAGATTTAGCATTTTAGCTGCCTAATGAGCGAAGCTGACCTGCACGGCCATTCAGCGAAGTGAGATGGTGGGGAGTTATCGTTTACCTTATTTTTATAATTAAAGCAGAGTTAACTATGTGCAATCTGCATTTCTTTGAATCCGCTCCAAATATCCCATAAGCCACACTGTTTGTTTTTTGCTGTCAGTGTTTCAAGAAATGCGGTACTTTTCTTATAAATATTTGGAGAAAAAAAAAAATCTGCCAAAAGGGCAGAAAATATCGTATTTATTCAAAATCAGCAGCCTCTTCGTTGGTTAAAAAAAGAGCTTAAGTTAGTTTATGCATGTGTGTTTACACGTAAAAAGCTACAAATTCTATGAAATTGCTAAATTCATTTTGCAATATCAGTGGATATTTCACCATAATCATCAATGGGCTGTTGGCCAACACTTGGAGCTCATTCATTTACACAATAAAGCAGTGAGTGTAGCACTGAAGCTCCTGAAGGGTATAGCGTAGTTCGTTTCAGCTTGTGGTCATTAGACTTTCAAATAATGTGCTTGTTTATCATAATGGCCAAGGATGCTCCGGTCAGACAAGCTTGTTTATTTCTCCTTGTCTCGGGCCGAGTGTCCTCACTTGATAAATATCCCATTAACTCTTCTGTTCCGCTAAGCAGTCGGGCCAAACGGGACTCCTGGCTCGCCACACATTTGTACCGTACAACGTCTTCATGTTCGTCTAAATTTGTATGTCATCAGGTCCACAAGAATATCACTAATCCCTCTTGTTATGTCACTAAATCATAATACAAACATATGACTGTGGAGTCGCAGGAAATGCAATGTGTCCGTCTGCATGTGGATGTGTTTTACTGATATTTTAAGAAGTCTGTCACCAAATTCATCCACTTCCTCACCACATTTTGCAGCTGAGCGCAGGCAAAGACAGGGTTGCACCATGGTCAGGACACCAGTCCAATTACAGGGAAAACAGGGTAACTGTGGCAAAAAAAACAAAACAAAAACTATGCACACACAGGGAAGGTCACACAGAAACCCCGGTGTAGCTCAGACTTCATCCAGTGAGATTTCTTTGCATTTTGGGTGTTGGTTTGCCCAACAACCGTGCTCAGAGCCTCTGATAAACACAACTTTTTGAAAATGGCTCCCATGGTGAACTTTTTGAAAATGGTCTGTCCCCGCCTTCACGAAAGACATAATTTTCAGCAATTCTGCTTTTTATATGTAAACAAACTTACCGTAGTAGGCTATATCAAAACTTTGAGTAAGGATACAAAATCAGAGCATTTTCACTTGAAATTTTCTATTTGCGTCCTTTTTAGTATTTAAGATTTGTTCAGGAGGGATTTGTTTGCACCCACACACATTCCCGAAGAAATCACACTGTCTTTTTTGTTCTTTTCACTGGCCGCAACATGAGCTATACCGCTCAACACTGCCCCCACAGGCCGTCAGAGGTAATACTGTTTGTTACTCATCTGTAACTTCCTGGAAATGTCCCAAAATATGCACATAATGAGCACAGAAGATGGACAAAAGGCACCATCCATATCTCTCTGCATCCTACACTAAGTCAGTACAGGATCCCATTAATTTCCTGTGAAGTTCTTGCAGGAAGTTCAAGTCCATGATCTCCAGTTCCAGGCAAATGTTTTCACCTTTCCAAATCCATCGCTGCTCCTTCACTGTGCCCCATCACTACCACACACACACCATTGTTGCCCTTGTTTGCTGAAGCAAATCAGTGCAAATAAAAGAAAAACACACAGTGTGCTCTCCACCCAGCATCTCAGCGGTCATTTATCTTTCATGCTGCCCACAGTTTTGGAATAAGAGGAGAAATTAATTTGGCCTCTCTGTCACAAGAGCGCATCAAATTCAGAAGCAGCAAGCAAGCTCATCTCATTTATTGCCTCTTTCTAGGCTCCATTATGCTTCAAGACGATAGGAGGTCCCTCTGAGGGGAAAAAAAGAGGATCAGAAACATGTCCATATGATGCTTCATCAAGAATTATAACGAGGGGAAAAAACAACATATGTCACAGTTGGTTAGCTATATGATGAATTTGCTCTGAGACCTACTTATTGAAAATAAGTGTCGGTTTTTGCACAAACTTGATGGGCTGTGGGTTTAACTTGGGTGTTGGTATCAGATCTTGATGATTGCGGTGAGAATGAACGATTGTCCCCTGCTGCCAAGCAGTAAACACTAAGGGCTAACAGACACAAACAAAGCCGAGCGCGGATGTTTCCATCAGGCTTCTGAGTGTGTACACAAAAACAATCAACAGCAGCAGACTTCAGTGCAAAGCTACAAAAGCGGAAACAGGCCAAACACAAAATATTTACTGTGTCCTCTGTGTATCTAGCAATCTTTATATAATCAGAAAAGAAATCTGGTGAAATATATAGTGGTCATTTTTCTGTCACTCCTTTTGCCTGCATTGCTTCTTTTCCTTTATTTTGAATAGCTCACAGTGCATGAAATGACGAATGCCACAGTGTATCAGATTCACTTAATATGTCAATAATAATCACATATATAAGCTCATCCACCATATACAGTAAGTAGGTAAGTTTAGTGAATACACGATGTACATTGCTGTTCAATACAAAATATCTTTACAACAAGCACGGCAATGACACCGACCTTTAAGCTGTTCCTTCCTCGGGTTGCCACACATGGACAATAAATGCTCTGTCCTGTCTAATCAACAGCAATCTGGATTGTTTTCTAGGAAAAAAAAGTTCATCCAGCTTGAAGTCGGTTAAAATAAAGTTGGATGACAGGAAGTGACATTTCATCAGGGAGGCAAAGGCCAGACGTTAGCTACTAATGGAAGGGGTTAAAATGTATCATGAGGATAAAGAAAAAGAAAAACAAGTTGCTCACATTCTTTCCAAGAAGCATTATAAGTGGTGAGTTGATCTTTTATTGCGCACCACTTGATCACGACTCCTGACTTCAGATCCCCCTTTGAACTGAGTCAAGAGAGTATGGCAGACAACTCAAGTTATATAAGGGATGAAATATTTAGTATTCTGAAGATGTGCCATCACACTGGTGCTGGTGCCGTGCCCTGCGAAGATGCACACAAAGCTCACACCGACCCACACTGACAACACAAGTGAAAATAGGAAGGGAAATACAAGTGCATGCATCATTCAGCGAGATATACCAGCCGCGCTGCAAATGTGAGCGATGAGTAGATCGGACCACATGTTGATGTTGTTAACATGTAAGAGCGAACATGTCGGTTCCAGAGATGTAAATTAGTTCGGATCATTTTTTTTTTTTTATTCATCAAAGAATGCACAGCGAGATGGAGGTTCCTGTGTGGTAATATAGTCAGACAATTGTGGTCAGAATATATTAGTAATAGCATTGATCTCCTGGGATTTCATTGTATTTCCATTTAGCTGATGGCCAGTCCATGTCTTTTTTTTTTTTTTTTTTTTTGGGTGTGGAGACAGCAGATCATTAGATCTCTCAGCAGGAAAGCTCCACTCACAGATTTTCTGATCTTTGCCAGCAGAAGTTGCTTCCATTTCTCTCTCTGATCAGAGCCCATTTTTTCTAATGCATGGCATCACACAATCTCACCAAGAAAGGTGCAGTATGCTGTGTGTTTTGCAGGTTTAAACTCACTTTTTTCCTGAGATGAGACACAAATGCGCAGCTAATGATTATACATTTTCAAAGCGCTTATGCACTAGATGGATAAATAAAATTGAGACACCAAAGAAATGTTTTGCTGTTCATAATTTCTTCTTTAAGTTTGATGGTTGAAGGAGAGGTTGCTAAGTCCTGCGGTCAAATTCAAAGAACGCTGAATAAAAGTTTAATTTCAAAGGTTTAGAATCACAACACATTTCTGAAACCCTCACGAAGTTGAAGTTAAGAGTGTCATGTTGATGAAACATTCTGAGTTTTGCCAACAGAAACATAAAATCCCATTCGATGCTATGAAATGTGGAAGCTGTGATGCATGTCGTTTTCAAAAAAAAAAAAAATACTTTTAACATTTTCAGCCAAGTCTTTAGGCCTTTCCAGAAAGAACAGGATGTCCCCTCTACTGTTGAGAGCACATCAGTGCGATGAGACTCGTGGGGTTACATCAGACCAGTAGAACTGAATTTATGCACAAGTTGTTTTTTCTCCAACTTTTCTTTCAGGACATGTTTTGGTTCCTTATTTATGAGCCGTGGGTGTGGGTGACACGGACGCTAAAAATACCTACAGCTTTTACCCCTCAAGTATTTTGTAAACTGTTTTCGTCGCAAACACAGGAACGAGTGCACAGCGTAACGCCACAGCCCGAGAGCACTTGTCACGTCCCTAAATACAGTACAGTCTTGAGAGCAAGAGATAAATTGGAGCCATTCTTCAACTTGCAGAGGCTAGGTGTCTGGGAGAGTCAATAGTCTGCTAATTACATGGTGTTAGCAGCCCAGATCTGGCACCGTGGGTTTGGCTGCGAGTCATTATTGGAGGCCCCATGCCCCACAGATCTATTGGCATGTGGGTCTAACACGGGGATTAGTCCTGAGTGCCAGAGAGCGAGTGAACACAGGGGAGCTGAGGGGTTACAGGACCACTATACTCTCTGCTGGGGAGGAGGGAAAACGCAGTTTGTGTTGAAAGGCTGTCATGTATCACAGGTCAGAACCAAAGTCAATCCTTCTCTAAGCAAATTCAATCAGGTCGACTGGACTTGCTCATGTGCCTCGAAAGACGTTTCACCCCTTATCCAAGTGGCTTCGCCGGTTTAAGTCGGCGTAATAAATGAATTGACAACAACTCCTTCTTGTGTTACTTGATTTTCATCCTCAAAGGTTTATATTGCTACATAACATTCATCTATATAATGTATAATATCTGAATTCTAACCATGTAAACAGGCTCAAGCTGTGACAAAAGACGTGTGATGATCTTTGAAAAGTGCATCAAAAATGTAAAAAAAATACATTGGAGGGTTTTGTAAATTTGTACAACCATGTCTTTAATTCAAAATGCAACTGCAGATACAATAACTGTTTATTTTACTGTTGTTTTTGCAATATCTGGGTTGCTTGATCCTGCCATGTTTCTTGCCATAACATTAATAATGTTACTCATAAGTGTTTTCTGCATAAATAAAGTACAGTTTAAAAAAAAAAAAGCTATGCGAATAACATTGGGAAAGCTACATTTATTAGTAAGATACATATTTTGTATTCAGCATTCATTTAGTAATTTTTAGGAAGAATTTTGTTGGTTATTAATTCTGTAATGTTAGAATGGGAACGAAATCATTTGAGCTCTCTGGTGTCTCTCATTCTGGTGTCGCGTTCCCCTTTTTTCAGATCAATATCAGCAGTCATCTGTGATGTGTGGACAATCCAGGTTTGTCTTTTCAGATGATTTTATATTTAACTGAAGATGTTGCTTTAGTCAAAATGACTATTACTCTAATATAGATCCAGAGAAAACATTTAGACTCACTGTAAAGTCTTTTACCTCATAATCAATGCATTTTTTTATTTTGTTTTGTTACTTCTTGTCATACCTGGTAGGCTTTCATTCTTTTTTTTGTATGTGTGTGTGTGTGTGTGTGTTATAGTTGTACAACTGGCCTTCTTTTGCTCAAGTCATCCATCAGTGACCATATGATCAATCACATGTCATGCACACCTTAGTGGGTGTTGCCTTATTGGATCATCTATCACATATAATTGCATGCTGTGTTTGTGAACTGTAGTCATGAATTATCTGCAAAAAGTCCTCCAAGGTGTGACAAGAAAAGACAAAGTTCTTAATATTATAGTTTTATTTTTAATGGATATACACTGGGTTTCTTTTTACATGATAAAAGGTCCACATCCAAAAAATGCAGATGAAGATGTCTGTGTGCCGGACCTAAACCTGTTCTGAATCCTCTCCCACCGCACGCAGACACGAGGAAGTGAAATTATCAGGAGGAGGAAGCGGACGTACACAAAAATCAGAGCACAGCAGTGGGATGGGAAGGAGGAGGGAGAGGTGCGGGTTAAATCCACGTTCACTGCCCCAGAGAGGAAAGGAGTAGGAGGAGAGTGGGAGGACTAATTGTCTTTGTAGAGGCTCATAAAGTGTAGGGTCATTAGTGTTAATCATGCCGTGCTGTCACCTAGGCAGCTGTGATTATCTGACTTCTATTGTTGATGCTGCTATCATCCTCCTCACACTGTAAGTGCTGTCTGTCTCTCTGTTCCTGCGTGCGCCCGGACATCTCTCCTTTTCACCTGCATCTGTCTGACTGCCTTTGTTGTTTTTAGACCATCGAGTCTTTGCTTTTCCATCACCTCCCTTGCCATTGTCAGTTTGTTCTGTCTGTAATTACATTTCAACCCGACTGTTGACTACAGTGAGGTCTGTTTATTTAATAATTGCACTGGATGGTAACCCGGCAATACCTTTGAAATCCATGCTTAGATCTCTCAACAAATGGTAAAAAAAAAGAACCTGTAAATTCTATCAGTAGTCAATAGACTAAAAACTTCAACTCTGCGTATCTTTGTTGTGAAAGCAGAGGCAGTACTTTGAAGCACTCCTGTTATAAAGAGCCAAACCGTTATAATATTGTCCAGTGTTCTACAATCCTGAATGGAAAATTCTGACACTACTAGAGAAAAGAAGTCACTCCTGCTCACACCTACATACTGACAGCGATGCCAATATAATTTAGTTCTTATACATGATTGGTAAATAGACTCTAAAATGTCAAAAGGGCAGATCTTTTTAGTAAAGCGGTCAACTTGATTATGTTTCAGACGCACTAAGGGGAGCACTTCACAACTGCAATTGTTCCTCAAATCTTCTGTTCAATATAATGAAGTCAAAACCAAAGTGTAACAGTTGGTGTAGCTGTAGGCTTGATATAAATAATGGAGAAGAGTTAAAATGTTGTCATGTGTTGTAATGATTCACATTTGAAAAGTAAAGGGCTACTTATAAAACAGTCAGTAGATGTTATTTTTTTGTGACTGGAAAACACACACAAAGACCATCAATCAGTTAACCAAAAAATTATCACTGGTTCCACCTCGAAAGCCTTACAGAGACTTTAGTATGTTCAAAACTGTACTCATCCAAACCTTTCCTCATGAAGACATCATCACAGACATCCCGGACCGTCACTGATCCCGCAGTGCTCAAACATAACCTGCTTCTGCTCCAAATCGTGGCAAACCTCACCCCAGCCGGTCTCACTGGCCTCTCCCAGCCCGTCATCCCCTCCCCGAAATCAAACTGTGATGTTTTCATACTGAACCCCAACTGAAAACACATCTTTTGAAGTTTTAATGTTGAGAATGACAGCTTTGCGTGTTCTTTGTTTCTTCTTTGAGCATGACTCTATAAATAAAAAGTTTTCATGCAGAGGGGGTTCAGACAAGAGGTTAACTCCGCTGTCAGTTCATGTCGGTAAATTTATAGTAAGAGTTTATTCAGATGGTAAAATTACTGCAGGATTTGCTCCACATCACTTCTCTCCAGCTGCACTGCGATTATAAAGACTGCAGGAAGAGACGGAAGTGCACCTGTCTGCCTGATTCAAGCACCCTCGAAAACAACAAATCACTGTTTTTAAAATTACAATCAAGCAGTTAGGTTTCCAAATGCAACATCTCAGTGATTTTCACTGCTTCAGAAACTTATCTGCTTTTCATTCACAACATTTCCAACTGTACTCCCTGAAATCTATTCAGTTGTCTGTCTGCAGCTTTTTGTGAGGCATCACAACACGTGTATAGGTCTTTGTAAGCATGTTTAAACGGATATATTCGAGTTAAGAATACTGTAAGAGTGAATTATTTTGTAGAGAATAACTATTTAACTTTTCATATCTACATAAGTTGAATTCACATTATTATATTCATTACATATCGTGTACACGCTCATGATAAAATAATTACTCTGTTTATGATGATTTTAGTTTATATAACTGTTTAAGTGAGTAATTCTTTGAAATTAATGGAGAAGGGTTAGGATTTAATAATAAGTAATATTTCTTCCTACTCTTTTTTAGATATGCAACCTTGTATTGTTTTTCTTTGTTTATTAGGTGCCTGCTTTTGTAAGGTTTGTTTTTTTTGGTGACTAAGTAAAAATTATATACATGATTGCTATCAAATTTTAAGTAAATCTAAAAAAAACATTTTAAATGAAAGCATCTACTCATACACGGCCAACGATACTAAAAGGGTGACAAAATATTATCTAAAATATATCCCAAGGTCATGAAATGTAGCCCAGCTCTGCATGTAACATAAACTACAGCATGAAACAATGAAAACGCAGACAGATTTGTTTCAAGGTGACAAATATTAAAGTTAAACCAACATGTTAGCTGAGCGCCAAGGAGTCAGAGAGTGAAACCGACGACCTTAAAGTCTCTTCAGCAAACACAAGTGAACCACAAACATCTGCCCTGCTCCAGCAGCCCGACAGCTCTTTTTCTCTCTTCCAGTGAGTGAGCTATAAGCTGGAAACAATGGCTTTAATGGGATTATAAAGGGCACCAGAGGAGTTTCCATGGATCACAAAACCTGCAACAGATACACGGGGTGAGTACCAAACGAGGCGGCCGGCGTGGCGAGATAGTTTCCTGTGACAATGCGCGGACCGTCCATCTCCTCTCGTTGGGATAAGCAGCCTTGGGAGCTGGGGACGTGCACGGAGGGTCAGGGAAAGGGTTTGGGTCAGTGTTCTGAGGGCCTGAACTGAAAACCCAATTATCCCTGCTTTTCAGTCAGGCCTAATTAGTCTTGTCAGATGTGCAGCAGATTCATTATGTTTCTAATTAAGTCCCTATCAGCCCCTTAGAAATAATGGCCCTATGGTACATCAGAACCGAGCGGCGCTGCGCTGACATGATTGCAGAAGTATCCTCTGGCAGTCTTCCTGAGCGGGTGGTCACATGGAGGTTGTCTCCGACCAGACGGGCTCCAGGAGGCTGAATGTGATGTGATCCAGTGGATCCTTCACCCAGAGAAATCAAAAACAAGGTGTGATCGCTTCCAAAAATCAAACACAAGCACAAAGAATTTGGTATATCTGGCTACTTGTTAACATGTTTTATATTATAAAACATGTTAACAAGTACTAGTAGTATGGTTAGTTGTTGATAGATTATTATAAAATGTATAATAATCTATCAACAACTAACCATATTCCGTTCTATATCAGAGTTAGAGAATGAATATGCATAGAAAGGGCATGTCAGCAAGTGATAATCCCGAATTATATTTTGTTTCGTTATATCTTTCATACATATTGGGATTGTGACATTTTTATCACACCTTATGGTATTTTTACTGCACAACTTAAGTGGTTTGAAAATTCTCAACAGCTGTGTTTTGCAAAGCTCAGAACTGTGATTTAACCTTTTATAACCTGTTATTTGACAGTGCAGCTGAACATCAGACAGGCTGAAATGTTAATGCGCACGCACACACCCGCACTCACATTACTGCGAGTGCACGAGTTCAGTACAGGTGAAGGGTTTGCCTTGTTTCCTTGCTGGGAAATCAGCTATCTTGCGAAGTTAATTTGACTTTCTGGCATTTTGCTTTTCTGTTCCGGATTTTGTGTATTCACACAAATGCATTAATTTCATGCCACAATAGAAGCCCCTCAGAAAAGCCATAACGCAGTATTGCTAAACACACTGAAAAACATGTGACGAGCACTCTCAGCAGCATTGCTCGAGGGACTTTCGGCCTTTATCTACTTCATGAATTTATGTGCCACTCAAGAGGAAAGAAAGAGAGAGTGCTTTGATTGTGTTTAAGGCTGCAGCTCCTCGCAAAAAAAAAAACTCAACTTGTGCATGAAAAGCCACCGACTGATGCTGATTTAAATGTCCCGGAGGACGAGGCTTAAGCTCCGGGGAGTGGAGAGTGGGCCCGAGTGGCGGGATCATGCGCAAAAGAGTTCGAGAGTAAACAGAGGCGTGCGGCATGTACAATATAACCAGCAAGCAAAGCCCTCTGACATGGAGAAAACTTTCCACTATACTGCAGAGTCAACAAATTATACAACCCAAACAGCCACCCCGGGTTGCTTTATTTTCTCCTACTGTATTTTTAACGACTGGATCTGGGATCCATACATCGAAATGTGGTTTCTGGAGAAGCAGAAACAGCTACTGTACTGCTCCACTTAACAATGGACTGAATTCTTGTGGGCACAAAGCCCAGGGTGGGAAATTTAAATATGAAGGCAGTGTGGTCAGGCGGGGGTCTCTGTTTTGTTTTCCATGCTTTATTTTTTTTTGCACTCATGATTCTTGAGTAATTTCGTGGCTGTGCTGCAATAAGAGTTTGATTGTAGAGCAACACTGTTGCCCTTTCAAGCCCCGAGCTTCAGTGTTGCAGAAAAACAACTCTTTTTTTTTTCCTTTCTTTCTTTTTTTTTTTTTTTTAACAGCGACGATTGTTATTCAAGTCAAAACCACTTTCTGTGATAATCAAAATAGTCGATTCTGGCCAGCCTGCCTATTGTTTTAAAATCAGGTTAACAAAATGAGCTGGGAAATACTATTACTTCTCTCAGTGTTTCCAGAGGGAAAGAGAATTTTGTGTGCATGTAAAGGACATGTGACTAAAAGGAATGGCTCTTCTAATGACTTTAGGGTACAAATACAGACAGCAGACAAGATATGGTTGCCTGTGGCAGCCGCTTTATGCTCTGTAATTGTGCTTTGGCACTCTGCACCTCCCGCTAACAAGAATTCTCCTCTCAGCTGGCAGTTCAAAAACTTTCTGAGGCCTTATAAGGGAAGAAGAAAATCTGATGCGATTTCATTCTGCTGAACTCCACCGGCGTACACAACCTGATAACTCATCCTGATGCTTGTCTCCCACAGTTTTCCTCCAGCTTGCATCTCTGGCAACCTTAACTAATTGGACACACGAGTTGATGGAAATCACACTGGGGAGAGAGGAAAATCTGGAGTCTCACTTTCTTGGAATAGTTGTCAATGGCCCTTCGTGTTTCTGCAGAGGACACTAGATGATTCAGAATAATAAGAAGATAATAAGCGATAATAAGCTAATAATAAGAACTGAAACCCAGTGTGATAAGTATATTTGTAAAAATTCTATTTTTGAAACTTTAAAAAAGATGAAAAGTGTATCAGCAGAGGTAAATGACCTCCTGTGAGTCATTGACTGGCTTAAAATAATAGTCCTAGCGGACCTATGTTTAAAGCCGCAGGCTAATTAGAGCTGCTGTGTTTGGCTGTGTGTGTAGACCTCCAGGCTTCTGCCTCAAAATGAAAAAAAGAAAAAAAAGTAAAAATCAATATGACTCGTATGATGGTGAGCGTTGTTCCAAACAGGATTTCTAATAATGGGACCTTTTTCTTGTATCATTTGGTAGATGAATGGCACACAGTTATGACAGTCGCGGTATGGTTTTTACAGCCCATTGAACATTAAATCAATAACAATGTTGTCTTCTGACCACATTCATAGAAATCCATCACAAATAAACCATAAATTCTGATTCAAGGATATTAAAGTTTCTAAGAATGTCAGTGGAACTTTAAAAATTAGACTTCTTAAATATTGTTGAGGATAATTCAATTTAAATAAACTAAAGAAATGTGGAGGCTAAAAAAATTATGGCTGCTTCTTTAGCTTCCTCTTTATGATCACCAGAGGTAAAAATTTTTGATCTTTTTATCAGTGTCCACATGTGAACATACATTGATTTTACGGATCAGACAGTGCTTCATGTCAAGGCCAAGCAAAAAAAAAAAAAAAAAGCCTTTAGTAAAATATTTTAAGCACAGTCTGTCATGATGATTGACTGGCTCAGCAGCACTCGAGGGGAATAGATCACTCAAGAGTCCAGCTTTGCATTCAGTTAAGAAGAGTCGCTGTGCCTTTAATTGTGAATCCATCTCACAAGGCACTTAGCGTTGTAGATCGGTGAGTGTGTGCGCGCGGGTGTGCGCGTGCGCGTGCAGCTGGCAGGATTTTATTTTACCATCCAGTGGAGCAGAAATATGGGAGCCAGTCGGAGAGCAATGCTGCTGGGAGACATTTAGAGGAGCTGTGCAGGTTCCTCGTGGGGATAATAGGTGCTGGGAAGCAGGTGATTGCCTAGATAGCCTTAAACTGCACTTTATTTGTCCCAGCCAAACGATGCTTTCTTCCTCGGTGACAACACACTGGACAATCTCAAGCAAATCCCGGGCTGCGTGGTTTCAACTTAAGAACCCAAGATGCTAAAAAGAGTAAAAAAAATATCTGATGAAAGCTTTATTTTTTTTAGTAAAATATCCCACATTTTTGAGAGTGAGAGAAAGTATAAAATGAGACGGGACTCAGAGATTTCACAGCATGTTCTTTCCAGTCAAAGTTTGAAACACGCAGTTGCATTTGGTCTTGTCTGCCTAATAGTTTGGAGCCCGTGTGGGAGAGCAGCTGTGTTATTTTTCATTCTTTTGACAGAGGGCTTGACACTTGTTTTTCGAGATAGTGTTTTAAGCTGTCAGTGTCAATAAATGTTCTCTTTAGATAGAAATGGTCGGGCGGAGCGGGGAGAATTTCAATGAGAATCACGTTTTTGATACAACGATTTGATTGCATTGCTGTAGAATAAAATAAAATGACACAGAGAATAATCTATCCTATTACGTGTATCTCATCTATAAAACTACTAATTCCCAGGAGAATATAGACTGGGAGTCATGACACTCTTGAGGCAGCCATTGTTGTTTATTGTCCATCTACTGAAGCATGTGCAGACGAACTATTCACTGCAGTTCTGGTGTGCATGTGCAGCAGCAGCGTTTCCACTATCTGCACGAAGACAAAGAGTTCCACCTTGGGAGCTGTTTCCATTTGAAAACATTCCAAATTGGGGCCTTAGAGTCATCAAAAACATACACACTTTGGTATTAGTGACCTGAAAACCCCCTGGATGCAGAACCATTACCGCTATCTGATGAGTCACGAAGTGATCACTCGATGATGCATGTGTCTTATTTTAGACAAGCAGCAGAATTCACTTTCTGATATTACTTTAATAACTAGATGATTGCGTATATGTTAAACATGCCCTCAATTTGAAGGAGATCATTAATTAAAGAAGAGACATTATAGCATTATGTGGAACAGGATGCCTAAACTGAGGTTAAATCTTGTGAAAACTGACTCACCATCAACACACTTTGATTTCTGATTTGCATTTAGATGAAAAAACTGCTGATGAAAATTGTTTTTCCTTGGATCAACAACATCTGTGTGGCAGCGTTAAAAAAAAAAAAAAATTACTGTTGATGCTGAATCGCTCTTCAAGGTTCGACCACACTTCAATCCTGTTTGTCTTGAGATGCTTATCAGGCCCCATGAAGTGCAACTGAGAGGAAAAACAAGAAACTCGGCTTGTCAGGACTTTGAATGAAGCTGGGCAACACATTAGATGGCTGGTAAACAATCTTGCCTTGTCATATCTCAGATTAGCTTTGCTAATTTGCAAGAAATAGACGTAAGTGAACATTTTTTCTTTGGGTTTATGGTTTTTCTGTTGGGTCCTTACACATATGTGAGTTTCACTGGTTTTTGACCAAAATAACTGTGTTATTGTGAATATACAGTGATGCTAGGGTTAGCACCACAACCAGTCTTTCTGTGCAAAAGCAGGAGATGCAGATGGACAAACATAGCCTAATGTGCATTAATGTAAGTCTAGGATTTGGCAAAAAAAGAGCAAAGTGCATGTAAGCAATAGTGTGAGTTTCATATATTATGATAATGAGTTGGAAATATTCGAAAGAGCCGTTTTTGGAGGCTTACTCAGCTCTTTTTTTTGACAATATCGTTGTTCAAGGGATTTCTGTGGAGAGTGTGAAGGTTCTCCATTCTGCTTTCCTCCCACAGTATATAAAAAACATGCATTTTGAGGTAAATTAGTGACTGTAAGTTGCCTATCAGTGAGAATGAAAGCATGCATTGCTATATCTCTGTGTTCGCTGTGTGACAGACTGGCGACCTGTCCAGGCTGTGCCCTGACTTTGATCATAATCAAAGGCTCCAGAACACTAAATTGGATAAAAGCAGTGTAGAAGATGAACGGCGAGGTGTACATTGACCCTGTCAGATTTACTAGATGTGCACAGCATCCCATAGCCTGTTCAAGACCAATTTTTGTAGCAGCGCTCCTCCACAGTCCTCCGTGCAGGAAGACGCAGAAGTCCGGTCCAAAAATGGTTGTATTAGATCTCAGTTTATCTTTCACTATTTTTTAATTTTGATTTATATAATTTGAATGATTACATCATCCTAAACCTGCAAATTGAGAGATTTTCTGTAAATCTGGACAGCTGCTGTTCACATATTTTATCTGTAATATTCACATATTTCCTGGAACCACAGCAAAGCCCAATTATTCCTGACATAGCCTGTCTGGTTTTGGAATTGAAGGAATTTACAAAACTCCTCATATTCCGTGACAACACAGCTCCTCCAGGAAGAGAAAGCTCATCTCTCCTGCGGCAAAGTAAAGAGTTACGGTCCCTTGTAAAACCAGGGTTACATTTCAGGTGAAAAGCATAGTGGTTTCTTTTCAGCGTGTTGCCGACCCACACTGGCAATTTGTTGGAAGCTTTCACTCATGCGGGGGAAAATCTCACCTCAGAAAACACAGAAGGTGTTTCTCATCTTTTCCTAGAAGACAGCGTTTGACATGTAAAGGTAGAAAGAAAAAAAAAAATCACATCCTTTAACTGACCACGGATTTTTCGCCGATAAACACAGGCACCAAACAATCACCGCAATTTCTCCCCGCGGTCCACCACATTTATTCCTCACTGACTTTTGTTCCTTCATGAATTGTATATTGAATCTTAAAGTACACACCAAATGGCTTTTTCATTGAAGGAAAAATATATATATATTTGTATTACCTTCAAGTATGGAAACATATGGAATCACAATTCGTACAACAACACAAAAAATCCTATTTGCTGAAAAAAATCACTGTATTGTTAGAAACACTGGACTTTCTGGACCACCAGTTGCTCGTCACATTTTTCTACAGCACGAAAACGGACTTAATTCTTCGGCTGTTGTGAGTGTGACTAGAAAACCGAGATTCAGCAAGCGAACGCAGCTGCCTTTTACTCCAAAAATATGGAAAACAAACCATGTTCCATTTCATTTTACACCTCATTTAGCAGGCTAAGCAGATAACCCATTATTGCCTGGTGGCTGAAGACTGGCTGGCCCCTGAATGCAACACTGCTTGGATGGTGACAGAATTAGCACAGCTAAGTGTTTCACACTCCAAAGGTCAGGAGCTGGCGGTGATTGAATATTAGCTTGTGTAGCACAAATGAAATCAATTGCCTTCATGCTCATGGAGGCAGATCAGCATACAGAGGGGGGATGAGAAAGAGGGGTAAATGCGATCCGAAGGTTCGAATATAATGGATGCTCTGCAGCCCGACTGCTCCGATTCACAGTCACTCGGCTGCCGGCCATTTTCTGTTGTTACCGCTGTCGTCCCGCAGACACACCTGCACTTTTATCCAGCAACTTCATTACTCACAACAGTGTACGCCTTCACCAAGACTGGATCTTTAACAAGAACTGGAAAAGGTTGCATTGCACTGCGCTTCGCGCTGCCCTTTTGTTGTGTTGAAAAGGCCATCCTGTGTGTGTCCTCTCTGCTCACTGCCAGCTCACTCTGCGGAGACTATTAGTCATCAACTCTGCATGCTTTTTTTTTTTTTTTTGTGCCTCATAAATCGGTGCGGCGACTTCTCAGGCTTTGAAGCCGTTGCCTCGAAAACTGGATTCACTGTTGCAAAAATGGTGACATAGAGGCGCCGCGCGGAGGCTGCACGGCTGGAAACACCGCCGGAGCGGACGCGAGCTGTCACTGCTTTTACAAAGTTGGGGGTTCGAAATGTTCCAACTTTGATCCACAACTAATAAGTGCACTTATCTAGTTGTATATTATTCCGATTGGATATTTGTTGCTCCCGATGTGTGAAAAATACAAAATGATGAATCAGTTGTTAGATAGTGTGAGACATGAGCTGGGCTCACTACTGGCTGTGTTAACTCACCAGGGGTTCTTCTTCAGAGCCCAATTACTTTAAAAATAAAAATGGAAAATGTGCTGTTTTTTTTCAAATGTTGTACAACAGAAAAAACTGCAAACATGAAAATTGGAAAATGTCCATGAACATGATCAAACACATGGCAGCTCTTATGCTAATAGTTGTAAAGTAACATGTACACAGAACAAAGCTCAGTTTTTGAATGATAGTGCACATAGTTAAAAAAAAATATATCTTAATTACTACTATTAAAACTAGTTTTTATTTTTTTGCAGAGGAAATTGGAATGGAATACCTGTTTATTTTTAAGTAAATGAATTGCTTTATATTCTTTCAAGTTAATTTCTTGATGTCATATTTTGGGCATCAAGTCACAAACCAGCAGTAGGAAAGCTGAAAGTGGCTCTCGGCCCTCGGGCCGTGGGTTTGAGACTGAGGTCGTTACGAAAATACTTCCTCTCCCTCTACCTGGATAGTCACGATAGGTCAAACTGAGCTGCAACATGGTTTTAATGCTTGTTCATATTGAAATGTCAAAAGAAATTAACTTGAATCAGAAGTACTTTGAAAAGGCTGTATGAAGTTTTTGTTTAGTAAAACTTTATTCATTGTAATCTATCAAACCCTTCTAAGTTCAAAATGCATAAAGTTAATGCAAAGCATGCACTGATAATGACAGATCTGTCCGATACAGGGATGTTGTGTCAATAAGTAAATCTAAATTTTCTCTACATCATCGTGAGCCTTTTAGTCAGGTCGAAACTGCTCCGGACACACGTCTCCGTACCTCATTCATAACAGCAGCTGCATGACTACACGACCAGCTAGAAATAGAGAAAACAAACCACATTGAGCTGTAGATGTTTATCATGGATGACACTTTCATCCCAGAGCAACAGTCCGGTTGTGCACACTTCGCTGGAGATCCAAATGATCATTTTTATGCTGGCGCACTCGAACCAGAATATTACAAATTGGTCAGAATAAAACAAACACAATGCAATTTGACTGGGCGCTCCATTATACTGATTCTATGCTCTGTCAGTCCCACCAGGTCCTGGGAAAGTTCCTCCACCAGGCTGCAGCCACTCTCACTTTACTGCATGATAAACTCAGGACTGTATAAACATGACACACACAAAGTAGTGCGTCTTTGGATTGATGAATTTAGAAAGCACAGCTTGTTTTTCATTTAATTTTCTGTGAACTCAATGATGACGATAATAGCTGGTTATTTAAGTGTCGAAGAAATGTGACGGATGAAGGCATCAAATCATCACATTTTAGGAGCAGGAATCCAATTACATTCAGCTTATTCATATGCAGACAATTGTTGTTTTAATTTAGATCACTGATTTGATGTTTTTAGATAAATTACTGAATGGTTTCTAAGCCGTCACAGCAGTTCAATACAGCTGATAATAATCAAAGATGGTTTGAAGTGGATTTTGAAGGGTGGAGCTGGAAACACTCGTCACTTTTCTGCTGGCTATAGAGTCAAATAGAAATGTCACATCATAGGTGTTTAACTGGCTGCCAGAGAAGTCAACCAAAACTTCAGTTCAAGTAGCCAAGTAGACAGGAGTCATGAAAATCACTTCTGCACAGTTTTCACAGGAAAGAATCACACCTGTTTGTCCTGATATACAGCAAGAAAAGGAGAGAGCACTGAAAATTAGTGCAATCTCAATTTAAAACCATTTTAATGAGATCTTTACATTTAATAAATGTAGAGAAATGTGAAAAAAAAAACCTGTTGCATTATGCATGTTTTTGCAAACTCACCCTCACAGCACGGCTTTGAGGCCCATGGTGGTTTGCATTTTTGCAATAAGATAACAAGCTTTCATTGGAGCCAGTTCAGGTGTCAATGGTGTGTTGTGTCTGCAACACTTAATAAAAACTGTTACAAAATCAATATTTTGCTTGAAATTTTGACAATTTTGTCCCAGTTCTGTCCCACGGGCCTTAAAATCAGATCTTTTTTTTGCGGAGTAAAAGGTGGTCCTTAAATAGAATAATATCTGCTTGACAAATAGTCAATATTCCATCCATTGTAATGAAGTAAATGCGTCCGACCTGCCCGCCGCCGCCCTCTCCTGTCAGCTCTCTCTTTACCTGCAGAGGAAGGAGAGCTGGCAAGTGTTGATAGCCTGACAGATCTGATTTGTCAAGCCATTACCCTGCGTATGTGCTACGGTGGCTTTGCCAAGCAACGCTACTCAATGAAATAAATACGGCATTAGCCTCTGTCTCAGCCCACAACATTTTTTTTCATCGTTCATCGCGCTCTTGAAACGTTTGCAAATTACTCTCAGTCAAAGAGGCGCGGGGAGAAGCGCCGCGCTCGGAGCCTGGGATGAAGGATGGAGTTGGGGGGGACTGCGTTGAGGATTCATTTTCCCAAATATACAAAACACTTCAGCTGTGATAAAAGCATTAGTGTCTTCAATAGGGCAGAAAGAAATGTTTACATGCATGGAAGAGGGGGAAAGCCCATGGATGGGCGAGCAGAAAACACAGGTTAGTGTGAGTCACAGGAATGAACAACCGCTCAATGCCATTGTGCCAGCTCACAGATAAATGACGTGTGTGGAATATAGCACGAAAAAAAATTCACAACCAAAATAGGTTAGCTGACGTAAGCGAACATGTGATCTCTCAGAACTGTTTTCATTCCAAGCAATTGCTAAAAAACAGGAACTGTGGAGTCTGCATGTCATTCATGACTTTAAAACCACGACTGCGGTCAGTGACACATGTTGTGATGCGGAGAGCTGCTGTGTGAGCGTAAGGGTATGGCAGAATGTGCTGGATCACCATTAATGGAAGGCTGGCATTTAAATTAAAAAATATAATACAAATCAGAGCCTATAAGATAATTTGGCTCTTTTACTGGTGTAAATAAAATGCAGTCTTGCAAAAATATTCTCACATTAAAAGGTCACTATTCTATAAAAACACAAACAACAAAATGATGATAAATATATCATACTTCTCTCACCAACACAACTTTTGGTTTCATTTCCAGTACTGTGTCGCTTCATAACGTAACACATGCCTCTGGCTCCACTGCTCTTGGTTGTCAAAAAATAACAGCGGAGTGATAATCACAGCTTTCGCAGGCCCCATGAAAACACATCGTTTTTGCATTTTGGTTTCAGAAGAGCTTCATGTTTAGACAGCAACAGTTTCACAATGACAACAGAAATGTTGAAAACCATCTAGTTTTCATATTGGTACACCGGTTGCTGATTTGTTTGTTTTTGTAATGAAACCACACAAATGCACAAAGAACAGTGTAATACAAACATTAACACTGTGAGTACGAAGGAATTCATAAAGACAAAGTTGAATTGCCATTACGGGTAACTCAGCAGAGGGTTTTTTTTTTATACTGAGCGGTTTGAAAAGTTCCACCTTGGAGGCCGTTTTAAAAATGTTGCATTTTCATTGACTTGGCATCACTGTTGTATAAAATGAAAATACAAGTTTTTCAATTTTACCTAAAAACATTGTTGTGTAAACTGGGCCTCAGTAGGCTTGTTACTGCTGTATCTATTTTATAACCACTGTGAAGTTCATTAAGCTGGCTGTTGCTTTCACATTATTTAATTACCCACAAAAAAAGGCAGCTTTGCTACGTTTTCACCAAACAGGAAAGTTAAAGAATGCTTGTCAGGATTTAACAGCCATAAATATAAATCAGGCATCATGTTGACACTTTTTTTAAATATTATTATCATAAATAAGTGTGTTACAGCAGGGAACATGGAGAACTGTGACCCTCCATGAGCAGGAGTGTCTACTTCTGCATTCTACTGAATCCCAGCGCTGACAGCAACGTCAGAACAATCAAAGGTGACACAACATTTACTTCCCCGAGCAACTTGTTAGGAGTAAACTAGTTATTTTTAAAGAAGCTGACTAAAATCTGATGTGTCCATTTCTCACATCCTGTCAAAGCCATTTGACGGGGGTTTTTTTTTTTTTTTTTAGATCATAAAATAGCCTGTTTTTGGTTGTTTTTCCACATGTGGGGCTACTAATAGGTTTATCTTATCTTTTCTCTAAGTTGAGAATACTGTGGTATTGTGTAGAATGTGTTGTAATCCACAGGTAGCTTAAATGGCTCCACTACGCTCACAGAGGAAGCTGACTGGAGTCAAAGAGCAAATGCTGCTTTTCAAGGGAACTCAAGGAAAAAAAAAAAAAAATCCAAATTTTTCTTGCTGGTCGGGACCAATGCGAGGCGAAGTGCACCATGTGCAAAGCTGGTACACACGTGTGGGTGTTTAATAAAAGCGTCAGAGACCTCAGAGCTCACAAAAAATCATGAAAAAGCTCTGCAAGGTGAGACTTGGCTGATTTCTATGTTAGACCAAAGGAAAGGGTTCTGAAAATAAGTTATTTTTGTACCATTTATTGTTGAAGAGAGTTTATTTTAGGCTCAATAAAGCATGTTGAGTGACCTCTGAAAGACCTTTCTGAAGCCGTTAAACATAATCTGTTCACATTAGCTTTTTTTTTTTTAATATATATTTAAGTGTTTTTGAAGTACATCAAGGCCAAACCAACCATCTTCTTTTCTGAAAATGAAAATATGGTTTTAATGTTGCTTGCACTGCTCCATCCCATACATTTTTGATGTTTTATTTCCCTGGTTTCTCGACACTCGTCTTACACACGTGAGTTTATGTTTGGGTTTTTACAGCGGCTAATAAGAGGCTGGAGTGTTTGGGGTTGAGTGGGCGGCGGGTCTGAGCTGTTTGTGTCGGCCGGAGAGACGTGCAGTCACAAGTCTGCATCGGCCTCATGTGTTTGCACTCTTGCTTTGGAATTCAGACGAGTGGGTGTGTGTGGTCAGCTGTGGTAAAAACGTGGATTTCCCCTCGCTGACGCTGGCCAAACCGGGCCGCTCAGAATACCGCCGTGCCTGTCCTTGGACCCTGGCATTCTGTAATGGAAAACTAAAGTCTTGTTTCCTTTATTTCTTGTGTATGTTGAGTGGAAGAATGGATGCAGTGATCAAAACGACATTACACGTGAACGGAGCAGATGTGTTTAAAGACATCTTTGTCATGCGCTGACAATCATTTTTTATGACAAGTGAAGTAAAAGTCGATGCGCCGTGGCGTATCGGCTTATGAAATCAAGAATAAGACAGCGTTTTTTAAGTCTGGCAGGTCAGGAAGTCACTCCCACTCGATGACAATAAAATGGTGAGACTGTGACAAACCCCCTGACTGATTGCTGGCATTTCCATCCTTCATGCAGCTACTCTCTCCGGCATGCTTTCACAGCTGGCCCTGAGCTTTACAAACACGGAGGCCTAAATGTCACAGCAACTTTCTTCTCCACAGAGGTGAGACAGCAGGGCACCCTAAGTGCTAGTGTACCCACTCAATATCCAACATTTAATGCTTTTAGAAGGGAGAATTGTCTGAGAAATTATATGAATTAAAGCATTTACAATATGAAACTCTGAAAGCGACATCTTCCATAAAAGCATTTTATTTAAACATGATGACTTTGAGTGTCACGGAGCTTTTTATTTCTCGTGTTTTCATTTTTAAAGCTGGAGAAAACAACAGCGATCAGATTTGTTCTTTTTCACTTGTGATCACTTTGTCACTTTGGTGAGGCTCAGAAGAATAAAATGTGCTCACAAACATCACAAGTGTCCCAAAGCCCAAAAACCTATAGTGGTTATGAAGCTTGTAAAATCATGACTTGGAGTTCCCCTGCAGTTTTTATCAGCAGCATTTCAGGCCTGTTAGCTATTTGACGATCACATTCAGGCCACCACAGCAAAGAAAAAAAAAAAATCAGTTTTCACTTTTGCAGCTGAGAATAAACAAAGATAGAAAGAAACATTACAGTTGTATTAAATATAAAAGGTGTAGATAAACCATGCACACAAACTTAGTGAAATTTGTCACTGCAAGGCCAGATCAACTCAAGATATGGGAAATTTTCATTGGCACAAATCACTGTTCAGCTCTACTGCTCATCCCGCAAATGCAGCTGGATGAGGCATCATTTAAAGGAAATGAATAGACTTTTCAAATGTGGATTTAGTCCTTGTGACAACTGTTACAACAATGAAATAATCTACCAAACATCTTACTTTTTGTGTATAATTTACTGTAGGTCATGTTAACTAAGTTAATGGAAATTATTAGCACACTGTACTGAAATATCACTGTTTGTATTTAAAGAAAAACATTTATTTTTGCATGAGATCTAAGAATTCTGGACCACAGCTCTAAATCAGCCACAACATTTTGACTTTGGTACCAGAACAGCCTTAAATCCTGGGCTTGCTGAAGGTGTGCTGTGGCATCTGTGACGAGATGGAGCCTCTTTGAGACTCCTGCCTCACTGAGTACGGCCACCTGAGGCCCATTCACCTCTGCACAAGCAGCTCCACACAATGTCCAAACTCACACAATGCCTTCCACCTGCTGCTTTTATGGTTTTAACATCATCTGCTTTGATGAAAATGATGCCTTCAAATGACGATGACTGTGTTCTACGCCACGCATTTGTAAAATTCAAGAAATATTTCTGAAACATGCTTTGTTTGTAGGTCAATTGCACAAGTATGTAGTTACTGGAGGTCAGTTGCGACTTAATTCTTTTCGAGTTCAGCAATCGCCTGAAGGACCATCAAGTTAAAGTTTGAAATGCATCTGGGGCAAAAAATATTTCAAATGCAAATTGCTTCTTGGTGAAAGTTTTATGCTTGTTTCACCTTTGCCTTAAAATAATTCCCGACTAATAATAAACAATACCTAATGTTTGACTTTGCTATGTAAAGAGCTCAACATCAGAAATCACTTGGTGCACACACATGCCCAGGAGCAACACTGTTCAAATTCCTGACAGATCGACTCTTTAAAGCCTGGAATGAGTCACTGCACAAAGCCTTGATTACTTCTGAAGTACTTTTATTCTTAGAGTAACCAGTGGGTGTTTTGTATGAGACAAATGTTAGAAAAATAAGAGAATTAGTATTATCCCAAGTGGTGAGTGGCATACATCTAAATGTGGCTCTCCCACTGGAAAAAAAAGAAAGAAAAGAGACAGAGAGCGAGACAAATAGAGAAAAACAATTGCAGCTAAATTTACTTTGCAAAACGATGTAAAATCAAGGTTTTTTTTAGAATAATGTTTTAATTCTGCATGGCTCATACAACTAACTCTTTTTAATAAGAGTGCTGGGACCATTTCTTTCAAAGGAATACACGCTCAAATTAACTGTATAAAATTATTGTACAACAAAATACTTTGGGCATCTCGTGCATATTTTAGAAGTAATATTTTCTCATCTTTACAAATGGCGAGTTCCAAATGTGTCGATTGCAACTAAAATAAACTTAATATCAAGAGGAAACAAAAGCTACATTTAGTTCATTATTACATCTATTATCAACAATTTCACATGAAATTCTTCTAAATGAATGAACTTCAAAGCATCTTTAGATGGAAGATCGAGCATTTAATATAGAGTATAAAATGCACGCATGAACAGAAAGGATAAACAGTCAAAAATCTGATTCATTATTCAGGTAGTTTAAGTTCATGGACATAAAATTGATTTATCTAGAATTTGTGTATTTTTCTTTTTTAGCGAGATTTCTCAAGCCATTTGCAGATGAACTGATACCAGCCAGGGCACCACTAGTGTGAAAAAATAAAACAGAAGAAAAAAATTACAGGAGTAACAAAACCAGCTTAATCTCAAGGTGGGGTCAGAGAGAGAGAGAGAGAGAGAGCCAGGAAAATACAAAGGAGATGGGGTAGTGGGGGAATACAGCAGATGGTGGGGTAACACTGCTCTGCTCTCATTATTTTACCTTCCCCGACATTATTGTTTGGAAAACGGACACTACAGCGGTCATAATAGCTTTTATCTGCAATTTTCTCCTGCATAATTCCCTTGGTCCTGCTCCTTCAGAGGCAGATGAAATGCTCGCCGAGCGAAGGCAGAGTCTGCAGAGAAGAAACCCACTTCACCGGCATGGACAGTGCACAGTTTATCTCAGACAGCTCCGGTGCAATGCATACGTAATCAATAGAACAGTCTAAAACTCCACCTGATGGGAAACACTTCCAATAGGTTCTCATCTGAGCTCATTCAACACTGGCTGGTCCCAATATCGTGCACTCTCTCATTACCACTGATATCTGAAGTGCTTGTAAAACCAGTGACAAGTAAAGATAAAGCCATGTTTTCTTTTTTTGCTGAGCAACAAAGGGCACAATGGATAATTCTCTGCATACAGCTCTGCAAAGACAACCACACTTCCTGTTAATGAATATGTGTAATGCGCTGCTGCGGCGGGGTTTTGAGAGAGGACGATAGGCCTGGTAAAGTCTTTCATCAGCAGATTGGTGCAACCAGAACGGCACTGCAGGCCTAATTGGAATAATTTAACTGCTTACTTTGAAGTGTAAAATACACGCAGTGGAGGAGAGGTTCCTGAGAGGTCAGTGCTAGAGGCGGTACACGTTGACGCTTTGAGCTGTAGAATGGCATGTAGAGATGATCTCATTATTCGAGTTTCTGTTTGATTACTTATTCATGTTTCAGCAAGAATGACAGCTGATTCTCAGATCGGGCTATTTGTACCGTCATTGTTGGTACGGAATTGTTATACAAATTTGTTGACAATAAACACCCAGTGTTTTGGTCATTGGTGTGTTGATCAAACTGTGTTTACTTTACAATATGGAAATCTGTGCTTTATTTGACCTTAGGAACTGGTGCGTGTAGATCTCAAGTAAGATTTGCAAATGCAAATTCAGATGTGCAAATGCGCTGAGGAATGTAAATGTAAACCCCAGGCATCAGTCCATTCTGATGAACGGCATCAAAAATACACACTGATGACGACTGAGACTTAAACTACCACGGTCGCAGAATTCAGTATGTATTTGAGTCAGCTGTAAGTGTGGGAAAATATCAAATAGTCACACTTTTTTGAGATATTTTTTGAAAAATGTATCAGCTCATAAAGATGCCACTGCTGAAATGTTCACAGACAAGAGAGGCGCATTTGAAAGACACGTGAAATAACACACCCTATCGATTCATTCCGTTCGTGTTTGTGAGTGTAAATCAAGATCTTAGAAAATACTGTGAACCGTTTATGCGTATTAATGTACAATGCTCAAAGTGCGTGTTCACACAGTGATTTGTGCATGTCCTCACCTGGCTCCTGACGACAGTTATTTGCAAACTTTATTATAAAAATCCTTCTTCAATCCTGCAATCTCTTGTGATTCTCTTCTGTTGCTATGGTATTGCTCACAGCTTCAACTTTTTTTACAGATCGCCTCCCATACTGCATTTCCCTACTCTACAGCTGCAATACGTTTGATAACTTCCTCCACCAAGACCCCTTTGTTTCACACAGGCTCAGAGGATCTAAGTAAATGAGGTTGTAAAACTGTTAAAATCCTGTGCTACAAATTATACGTTCTGGAGAAAATTCTGAGCATTAGTGAAATCTGAACAGTATAATACATTATGGCCTGGGAGCAAATATCAAACATTAAAGTCAAATCTGTTCTGGAACATTTGATACTCTGACTTGACTATGACTGAATTGAATTGGACCTTTTCAGATTTATTCAAAATTATGACCATAAACTACTGCAAATCAGAAACAGGTTCACCAGCTTAGTCACTCTGTTTTGTAACTTTTCCAATGAAGTCACTCGTCCGTACTGTCTGGAAAAAAACATGACACTGGTTTCCATTACGGTGCGACAGCGGTTTGGAACATATTTCTCAGACCTTGAGGTGTTGTTATGTTGACAGAGCGATGTCTTTGGGCCCAAATCACTTGTGGAGTAAAATGTATTTTTAGCTTTTTTTCTGCTTGCGCGTTGAATCACATCATGTCATTTCTCACTTTCCAAAAGCTGTAGACGAGGTAACATTTCTCGGGTTTAACAAGAAATGTTGCCTTCTAGAGGCATCAGAAGGTTTTAGAAATGTTACACCTTGGGACCAATTTTCATGAAGTTCAGAAATTCAGTCATTCCAAAGGCAAAAGTTTTTCTGTTTCACATGAAAACTTGAGTCAATGTCCCTCGATGTGAAGAAACCATATCTGGGGTAAACTCATCTCTCTCTGTTTCACTGCCTCTTCCTGTGTATGTGCGTCATCATTATGTTGTTAGCAGTTTAAACTCAGCCTGTATTTCAGCCTCATCATCCGTGGAAGTTTTTTTTTTTTTTCCCTTCAAATCTCTGCACATCGGTAAATTACAGAATGCTCTGACAACCTAATTGGTTGCCTGAAATTTGAACTTCTCACTTGATTTATTTTAAAATAAAGATCAACACTAATCATCGATTCGAATAGCCTGTTTTTTGTTTTTACCCATCAATTTAGGATATCACAAAATATCATCAACACATCCGTCCAATTATTTGTGCATCTGCAAATCCTCTCATGCACTGATCAATTCCTCCATAATGAATTCATGTTTCACCCATGCATCCATCCAGTTTGACCCATTCCACCATTTCATCCAATCATCCAGTGTCCTCAGTCCATCAACATATAAACAAATGTTAATCTAATTGATCTATCTTTTCATCATCCATCCATCCATCCATCCATCCATCCATCTATTAACTTTGTTCTCTACTACTTCATTGCAAAAGTTCTGAGTGAGTCATTTTTTTACATCACCAAACAGTCACATTTTTTTTTGTTTTTCCTGCTTGTTATATGAAAAAAAAAAAAAAAAAACAGGGCTGGTCATTATGCCATTAAGCTACTGAAGACAAGTCACAGTGAAGTTACATTAACACTTCAATGCTACGAAATATGTTTTCCATTGTTCAGTTTCCACTGGGCTTCGCAAAAAAATGACAGTTTCGAACAGAGATCCTGAAATAAAACATGCTCAGGCACCCAGGCAGGATTAAAAAAATAAATAAATAAAAAAGATAGCACGTGTTTTTTCTGTGTGGCCAGAAATGTGGATATTCAACATGAGAGCTTTCCTGAATAAAACTGACAAACAAAAATCAATGAGCCACAGTCCGGTGGATGCTTATAACCTGATGCAGCCCGAAGTCCCATGTGTGCTTTGAAAAAGCCAATTCCAGTTCGTCCTTCAGGAGATATTAAAATGCTACAAACGGCAAGCTGAAGATTCTCAGCGCTGTGTTCCTTTGTATTTGTATCACCAAAAAAAAACCAAGGCTGGATGCAATTTAGTACATTCTTACCAGCAAAACTGACATATTTGATTATTTTCTTGAGCCAATTTTATTGAAGGATTTGTTTACTTTCTGTTATTATTATAACAGTTGCCTTCTCTTCCTCTCAATGCAGCTGCAGCAACAATCTGAACTTCAGTCATGTTCCAAAGACGACTTCGTGTCGAAAGGTTTCATTCCACTTCCATATTTCCTGCAGCAGTTTGTAGTTTTCTCATGGGCCGTGTTAAATGCCTTTGTGGAAAATATTGACATCATCAGTGATGTTCTGTCCAAAGAACGTTTCTGTTTGTCTTTAGGATGTACAACGAAAGCGGCGTGCTGCGAGAAACACAGTGGCTCTGAGTCACAACTGAGTCCAAATATTTCAGCAGAAAAACAATGTGAAGATGATTATGGTACGGTGGAGTGGTTCGGTATATACGGCATATACTCACTTATTGTTCTGTCGGCATTATGTGTTCAAACTTTCTGATACCCCCTTGATACACCCTTCAATAGCATTTATGAGCCAGATTGCCTTTTTCTTTTGATCCCAAGGATGATGAAGGTGTGATCTAAGGACATAAAGCAGGAGCTGAAGCTGTTGCGTTCCTTTTTGTCAACAGTTTGTCTTTGCTGATGGAAAACGGTAAGTAGCCTTGATCAAAAATGGAGCAAAACATGTTCCCAAAAGAAAGATACTCATTGTGTTGGGATTCATAAGTCCTGGTTTTCATTTACAGTTTAAAATAGTTTTTTTTTCAGTTGACATTGCTTTCAGCACTTTGATTCTGTTTACTCTAAATACCTCTTCTCACCATCGTGAAGAGGAAAAATGTGAAAATTATCTGGAGATACTTTAAAAAACAAAACTATTCCAGTTGTGTTTTCCACAGGATCCTTGAGGTGCACGGTGCGGACAGCACAGAGTGCGACTCAAAGCAGTTTTTCACATATCTGACAAACCTTTGACGCAAATGCTGCTATAAAAACAAAATGCTTGTTCTTTCGAATCGATAGTGTTGATCTTTATTTTAAAATAAATCAAGTGAGAAGTTCAAATTTCAGGCAACCAATTAGGTTGTCAGGGCATTCTGTAATTTACTGATGTGCAGAGACTTGAAGGGAAAAAAAAAAACTTTCACGGATGATGAGGCTGAAATACAGGCTGAGTTTAAACTGCTAACAACATAATGATGATGCACATACACAGGAAGAGGCAGTGAAACAGAGAGAGATGAGTTTACCCCAGACATGGTTTCTTCACATCGAGGGACATTGACTCAAGTTTTCATGTGAAAGCGAAAAAGTTTTGCCTTTGGAATGACTGAATTTCCGAACTTCATGAAAATTGGTCCCAAGGTGGAACATTTCTAAAACCTTCTGATGCCTCTAGAGGGGAACTTTAACCAAACCAAAAACGGGACTTTTTTAATGCAAACTTCATTTTTGTGCCCTGCAGTGGCATGAGTTCACTTCCTATTTCTTATTGTTGGGTTTTCTGTCACCATAGTGATACAATTATATGTATAAAAGCAGTGATAATTGTCATAAATGAGCCTTTAGGGTCAGTTGACCTCTCTGTTTTCGAAAGGTTGGCTAGTCAGACGATGATTTTAAGCTTTTTGAACAGCGGACATGGTCAATTTTGACAAGGCTAAACCGCGTTCTCCAAAGTAATTATCACAGATCCACAGCCATCAACAGAAACGCAGCAACTCCCAAGCAACAAGTAGATCGTGTTGACATCTGAATGCAGAAATGGGGCTGAACTGATGAGATGCAGAGACGGTGGTTGTCAGTTTAATGGTGCTGTGGCTTCACCTGTGTTTACCGTGTAGTTCTGGTGCAAATCATAACTCGAGCATCCGAGGGAGCGTGGCTTAATGCATCGCATCTCCTGGGATTTATATCTGGGGCAGCCATTAAGTCTTTACCGAAAGAGATTCCCTTCCTGCTGAGATGTTTTCAGGATATTTCATGAGATTTTACGCCCTTAGAAATTATAGAATCCTTACACATTCTAGAAATCTCAAAAGTATTTAAACCAGTTTAATCCTTAAGTATTCTTTGACTCTTATCAGACCAACAGTGGAAGTTTTGTTGAAACAGGAAGAAATGTGCAGGTTTTCAAAATGTGGTCACTTCCCCAATACCGGGCCGATGCAAAACGTTAAATTCCAACAAATCACAAACTCTCACCAGTTCAAAAACTTAATGGATTAATATAACCTTGAAGCATATCTTCACCTAAAAGCGTACAGGTTTTTTTATCTTCATTAGAACCTGCTTTTGCCCTCTCAAAGATGAGATGACAACTCCCCATATTGTCAATTTAAAAAACAGATTATACAAACACACACACACACACACACACACACATACACACACCCTGTACCATTTAGCCTGATCACACTGTGTGACAGATTCTTGGATGTGAGCTGCTTTATCTGGCTGACATTTGCGATGACTTTTACCTGAGAATGTTCCCTGACACTTAATGGCTGACGAATATCAGCAGATTTTACTGAAATGAGCTGTCTAAAAATATTTGCAATTTAGCAAGCACTCTGTATTTCCTCCCGGCAGAATTTTCTCCTTTATCTGCTTTGGGGAACAGTTCGTCTCCACCCAGCAGCGGTGTAAGAAACAAAAGTGATGAGCTGAACTATCAAATGGATATCATGATTGAAAGTTACCAAGGTGAGATTTCAAGTGTGATGGATTGCCTGAAATAACTTGTGGAGCTCGGGAAAAGAGAAAAATAACGCACTGAAGAGCAATTTCAGCAATTTTGTCCACTCCACCTCAACCCTTGTAGCCATATTGTGTGTCAGTATTTTTCTGTAGCAGCCGCTCAAGTAAAGGTATTCACGGCATCAATCAACTTCACGAAAAGATTTTTTTTTTTTGTTCTTTCTTCCTTTTCTGTTTCCTTCTCCTTCAGTTTCATCAGCCGGCCTGTCACTCATGTATCTGTTCAATAATTCAGAACTATATATTTCCTTTTTCATCTGATAAAGAAGGAACCACAGCCTATTGATGCTGCAAAGGAAACTGCCTCAACCTGAGACTGGGCTGTGAAATTGGAGTGGCAGGCAGGCATTAACCTGGCTGGGTATGTACATATTAATATGCTCATTATCTGCAGCACTGGGAGGACACGTGGTGTGTGTGTGTGGCACGCCAGTGACATTCAGGAGGGCACGATGCAACGGCTCATGTGTTTGAACTGGGAAAAGATGTGTGAGCAGCCAACAACGAGTTACGCACAAAGCTCTTCTTCTTTAGCTCCACGGACGCAAAGCGTACATGACCCAGTCCACTTTCACACACCCACACTCATTTGCACCGTTTTCTTTTAATTCCCCCAACAGAAGGTGGAGGACAGCGTTATTAATCATGTGCAGATTCCGACACACACACACACACAAAAAAAAAAAAAAAAAAAAAAAGAAGCAAGCCAAACAACCCCGGGAAAGAAACTGCAACTTGTTTACGCGGAAAATTAATTCTCTGTCATGCACATCTTGTTTAAGAATTAAAGAAATTAGCCTGGGGTGAAGACATATCCACTCTGCGTGTTTGACCTTGTTCTCCGCCCAGCTGTACAGAGCGACATTAGCTTGCAGTATAGCAGACCAAAGGTGAAATGAGTGTGCAGGTTTCAGAGAAGAGCGGGAACAGTTTGGAGGACGCGGTGGCAGGCGGAATTGGATATGAGAGAAGAGAAGAAACAACAAGCAAATGCTGGTTTCTGACCTTGACCTCACTTTGCCTAGCACACCGGTGCGCTTTTGAAACGATTTAATTCATTTCAGTTCAAGAGCTTCCAGACTGAGCTAACGTATCCCGCTTTTGGCGTTTCTTTTTGTCAGTTTAGCCGCTTCTGTTATCAGTCACCTCTTCACCTCAGTGACCCTGCAGTTAATGATTAAGTCCCGACTCATGGCTTGTCCGTATCTGGGCTCACCCAGGAGTGGCTGTCCCTCGGCAGGAGGATCACGGGTGTTTTATGGTTAAAGAGTACTTAGTTCACTTGTGCTTTATTCCCCTATCATGAAGCGGCACTCATTGTGTGGCGCGGTCCTATAAGTACACACTGAAGGCTTTTGGATTTGCATAATGACCAGCTGCAGACTTTAAAAGCTGTAATCAAGTTCCTCAGTGAATCTATAAATGCTAATTAGATTCATTGAAGACCCCATGTTCAGAAAAGAAAAACACAATTTAATGTGCCTTCCAGCACTGTTTAAGTGTAGGGTGAGCTGAACAAATGAATTCGAGGAGACCAGCGCTTACTGGAAATTTTCCCTATTCTTACTCGTCACTTTTTTTTCCCCCTTTTCTTTATGTGAATAACATTACCCTTTCCAAATATTATGAAATACTCTTTCAATATATCCTCTGTTTCTATTTTCAGAACAGCCACAAACACACTTTTTTTTTTTCCTTTTCCGCTGACTCTTTGACCAGTCTATCGAATTCACTCCCAGTGGACTGGAGAAACATTAGTACAGCTCGCTCTGCTTCGCGCCAGAGGCGACAGGATGGGAGGGATGGGATACGGAGCATAAGGACAGCCTACAGTGCTGCTGAATAAAGACATTTAAGGCCGCGTTCGTGTGTGCGTTTTTTAGGAGTGGAGAGCATTTCTCATTTTCTAAGTAAGTTGGATGAAGTGAACCTGAGATATTCGAGATTATACTGCATTAGTGGATGATGAGTATACACATTTCTCAACTTCCATCTATCTGTATGAGTTGTGCTAACCACTGATGGTATTTTTTCACAGTGAAATTGAACGCATTTTGCTTGCAGTCCACGGAGTCGATATGTTTCACTCAGTTACGGTGAACACCTGAATAGGAGCAATACAGAAGACAAAGAAAAAAGATTGATTACAAGCTCGGCAGCTGTTTACGTTTCACCGAGTTCAACATGACGATGAACAATCAGAATAATCATAACTGACGACATAAAAGCGATGTCTTTTGATTTGATAGAAAAGAATTCCAATCAACGTAAATGAAAAACACATCCCACAATAACAGTAAATGCACTACACTACTTACATCCCCAAGTAACTCGCTAAATAGATCTTCACTTGTATAATTAAACACCCACATTCTCCCATAACTGACTGCATAATACGTAGTGTACAACTCATTTAATTAATTCCTTTTGAATCAAGTTAATTTATTTTTCTCGAGGTGGAAGTTGACGTGTAAAAATAGACAGCGTGCATCTTAATTCAGATTATTTTGCTGCCACGTTCACACCTGTGCATTATGATAGCATCGAGTGGTTACATCAGTATGCGACTCCACAAAGCTTCAGCCCAATTAAAGTAACGCGTTCTAAAGAAGAAATGCGGCTCCCTTGTTTAGGAAGAGTTGTCGCATCATAAACTGGTGGAGGCAGATGGGGAGACGAGCTTGGGAAGAGATTGTATATTTGCCTAACATTTTTGCTGTGATCCTATGAGACTGGCGCTTCAATGAAGACGAGCGATAAGCCAGGCAGAAGCTGGCATGAGGCGTGTTGCTGGCTATGAGGCGATGTCAAACAGCCTGCCAGGCTCTGATATTTACTGTGCAGAGCACCAAATACCAAGAGAGAGAAATCAATTCAAGCCATTTGTCGTTTGCATTAACAAGAAAACCTGAAAATGTGCTTTAAACGAATATTGCTACAAATGTATTCCTCTTAAATTACAACTTTTAACCAGTTGTACATTATGTTTTCTGTTTTTGTAGTATGATGGTTGTCTTTTATGGTCAATTTTTATATTTTCCATATTAATTCAGATGGCGGGAAATGATTACTGTTCATACAGGGCAAATATTAACGCACACACACACACACACACACCTTCTTGTTTGATATTTGTTGCAGGTAGCTATTCAATAAAAAGTTTCACCAGTCAAACAGATTTTTAAGATGAAAATACAAAGGGGCAGTTGCAGCTCAGCTGTGTCAGCAATGAAACTGCTGCATGTTTAAGACCGAAGGCTTTTTCCTCATCAGTTTCTGCCAGATTGATCACACAACATCCCGAATGTATCTTTGGGTGTAATTTCCATTAAGAACCAAGATGCATGTAATGCTTTTCATCATGTTTTAACTCACAGATTGGCATCATCTGAACTGATCTGTTTGAGGACACCCATTACACAAATAAGCCGTCACATGCTAATTCCTGAAGTTGGCAGTGTCATACTTAAGCTGATTATATCAGAATCAGTCTGTCTGTTTGCGTTGCTTTTTAATTTTGTGACATGAAGCTCATTTCGTCTGATGCCATTGGAAAAAGCGAGCATGAATTTACATGGGTACAAGGACAGTTTAATATAATAATATCATCTGACAGTACACTAATGCCTGTCACTGGACATGCTTAAAAATGATATTGATGAGATGTGCTTAAACAGCCCTCTCACCCTCAGCACTCATAGGCCTGCAGACTATCCTCACTGATGAATATTTAATCCCAACGTACAACACCAACATTTGTCCTCGGATGAGACGTGAAGCGGTCAGCGTTTTTCTGAAAGCTCGGGGAGACAACGCACTACCGGCGCATCCAAATTTTCTTATGCTTCTTGGCACAGGCACACACACACACACACACACCCGCGCAAACACACGCCCTTGTGTCGGCAGCCTCAAGCCGCCCCCTGACTAAAACTACTTGTTTACTCAGTGATGCCATGTTGGCTTCCAGACCGCGGTGACCTGGGAGCAGGGTAACTTTCTGCAGCCTAGCTTGCCCCGTAACTGCTGTCCCTGGCTGAAGATCAAGGCTGTCTGGGTTCATTCAAAAACACAACCAGCGAGAGGCGAAATCCTAAACACTGCGTGAAGCAGAAAGCACAACGGAGAGGATTCTGTTGACAGCACAACTGACGCATGATAAACATCATCTGTCACTGCAGAGCACTTCAAAATTACCTGCTCTGTTATACGTAGTAAATTATACTCTTCATGTATCATAACAGATATTGTAGATTTTACTGTTTTCTTTCATTGTCTGCCGTTACGTTTTTTTTTCTCATTTCATGTGACAAAGAGTTACTGATTCAAGTGTTCAGTACAAAACTGATTATGTGTGGGATGATAAATATATTGAGTTATAGCAGATTTAGCAAAGCTGATATATTGTACAACAAGTTAGACCAAGGTTTTGTTTGTTTGCCTCAAGAGAAAAGTGGATGATCGATGAACTGAGCACGCAAGAGAAACTGCAGAGCCAGCTGTGACACCGCTGCCTGGAATACCTATCGACAGCGGCGCCTGAGGTGACCCAAAGGTCATCAGGAAAAATATATAGATCACACTCCACTTCATGTTTAATTGATTTTGTTGAAAAAAAACAGAGACAAAATAAGCTAAAGTGTGGAGGAAGGCTGTGTGAGACAATTGGAAAATGTGAATTTGTTGCTCATAAGGTTCAAAACAAAGGTAAAAGGTTAAAAATCTCACTGTTAAAGATGGATGGTGTCAACAAACAAAATCATTTCCAAACAAAAGGTCCGACTTTAATGAGTTAAGCAAGTTTCTGCCCAGTGTGGCATAAACAAGTTGTTCACCTGACACCCTGCGGCCTCATCACCGGGGACAGGGCTCAGCTCAGCCATCAATAGGCAATTATTCTAATGCAATTAAACATGACTCTTCCTCTCTTCTTACAATCGATTCTGATCATTTCCTCTAATCACAGGAAATGTGTCATCGGGGTCCAGCGGGGGTGTCACTCCTGTAATTAAGCCTCAGCGCTCCTCACCGTGAAAACCACCAAGCAAAACAGGCCACTCGCCCCCACTCCTTAACCTCAGCCTTCCTTGGCAGCATCCGGTGCTGTCTAATTATGGGCTTCCAGGATGAAAAGTCATGGCCAAACACAACATAACCCAGCAGCAGGAGAGCCACCGTCTCTCTCTCTCTCTCTCTCTCTCTCTCTCTCTCACACACACTGACATTGTAATGAGAGGCGAACTGACTGCCTGCTGCTCACTTGACAAGCTGAGCTCTGAGCATGTATGTTTTCATATATTTGTGCGTCTGCTTTGACTTTTCACGTCTGAGTTTTGGAGGCACGGCCAACGCCCCGCTATGACCTATGTGTCAACAAGTGAGTGGGAGCAGAGCAGTAACAGGATGTGGCCCATGAGGGACCCAGCAGTAGGATTACAGCCATGCCAAACTGTTGTGTAACAAACAGCTTGTTAAATCATCCAGAGCCAAGAGGAGGAAGTGAGAGTCAGCGGCTGCCCTGTCGCAGGCGTACCCCGCACGTATTCTTAAATCAGTGGAGGGGGACGCCACATCATCGCACTAGCCGTCTCTCTGTAGTTGTGCCGACCCACAACATGTCGTGCTAACCTGGCACTGCTTCTCGATCTCTCGGCAGGTTATCGCACACCGGTAAGACCGAGGGAGATCACAGAATTTAAATGACGCTGAAGTGGGCCGCATTAGATATCAATGTATGATCAGAAAAAAAGATCTGAAAAAAATATTTTATTAATTGTGAACGTCAGTCATATTTTTTTAGAATGTAACTTTTTTTCTTAAATATGAAAAAAGTCTGGATTTTACCTCTGCAGCAGGTTTGTTTCTGTGCCAAAATCTCAGAGCGAGATATTTTCTCATTTTAGAGTTGAACATGTGTTCTTGATTTTCTGAGAAATGGTGGTGGTTATTGGATTTCAACAATATTTTGGAATTGCATTAAAAAGAAATTGATTTAACTCTCGGAGTGGCCTTGCAGCACTTTTTTTTTTTTTAACATTGTCATCAGCTGAATTGAACCGTGTGTAGAAGCTTTCTGAAAAAAAAATCCTTCAAAAGCAAATCAGTTTTGTGAAATGACCCTGGCAAGGACACAGTTTGGTTCAAACTAAACTTGGTTGGAAATGTTTTGGTTGGAATCAAGATGTGGTCATTTAGATTGGTTCTAAATTACACTTTCCTTCTGTTTCTTTAAAACGAAGGTTGTAATTATATCAATTTGTGTGAGGTTGAGGAATGGCAATGGTTAAGGTTAAAAGAAACCGGCATTGGTCACTTCTTGAAAATTGCAATCACTTTGAATCGGTCCTTCTGATTCAGGCCACATGCTGAAACGACTGGCCCCACTTTCCTTTTGGAAGACAGAGCTGTGGACTGTCCTGCATTGGATGGGAAACAGTAGTAAAAGATATTAAAAAAAAACCACTGCAGTGTTTAAGTCACTGTTTTCCTAATGAGTCCAGCTACCTTATAGAAATGACCTCAGTGGCCTTTGACTAAACCGTGGCCACGATATCTGAAACTCCACACTGAATTCTACACTGATCCATTAATCACCTGTAGCCCACGTGGACATTGATTTGGCATCAATTTGCTTATTGGCCATCGGGAGCAATTCTGGCCTTTTCCTCCGTGCACTGGGTTTCATTTCCACGGCGTCCGCACAGCCGAGGCACAAATCCTGCGACTCCAAGACTTTTGTATGGCAAGCTACAGGCAATATCCAAAACATGTATTATTGGAAGTGACACCTCCCTAACAATATCATCATTATTCACTCATGCGCATTACTTTTGTTTGGTTGAGCAGTGATCCAGCTTCAGCCTTGCTGGAGGAGATACAGCCTGTGATCTCCCTCTGAGGCATCACAATCTGACATCCAGAAAGCTAATGTGACAGCATATTACCACTGCAACCGAGCTTACCAATAACCTTGCTGCAATATGAGAGTGTGTTCTGCTACAGTGAGCGGTCATGGGCCCGTCCTCTCTCAGTATTAGGGTATAGTTGTCACAGCTTTGGACAAGGCGGTAATTTAACCTTCCAGGCCAGTGAATGGGATTTTCGACAGTTGTTATTTTCTTGTTAGCAAAAACGCGGCGTGAATGAGGAGTTGGCGTTACAACAATAATAAATCACTTCCTCCTACGTCGTCAAAGGCAATGACATTAAAGCAGGTTTCTGTGATAAGCTTAATAACCCACGAGTTGAATGTAAATTGAAAACATATTCCTTTCACCCTGAGTTCGTTAGTCTTTTGTTAGCTGCTTAATTGAGGGCATGGGCTGTCAGCTCTGGCTAAATTCACAAACCCCTTGTCATAACGATGACTTCGACGCACACGCACACACGCACACACACACATCGTAGCAACCACAGAAACACACTCTGGAAGAAAGCTGCTCTGTCAAAGCAGTGTGGCTCACTCGTTTACCATGTACAAATTAATACTTTCTCACAGTCAGTCGTTGCTTCTTTACAAACAATTACTGTACCAGTTGTTTAAAAATGTATCTAGTTGCTTGGTGAAGTAATTTCACTGTTATGTCGTGTGTCGGTCTGTCTCTGATTCAATCATGATGCTCACCTGGAATTGTATAACTTTTATTTAGGGGGAAATGCTCTATATTTTGGATATTAGTGAGTAAATGTCACCTTTTGTTTATTATAGTCTCACGTGGCTGTTGGAGGACTCCAGCAAACAGGAGTTTATTCAAATAGTAACAGATCTTCTCTTCACTGGAAACAACAGCTCCCAATAACGCTAAAGCTAAGAGCTGGAGCTTTTGCAGTTGATCTGAAGGATTGGTTTAACAGTAACAATCTATGTTGACAATATTCATTATTTCTCGGCTTTCTTCTGGGCGTGTCAGTATCTGGTATCGGCAGAGGAAAGGTGTAAATTTGCTCTCATGAATGTTTCTGATAAATATTGTATCTACAGAAGCGGGACTGGAGGTTTTAAGTAACTTCAATCCAGCAGATAATTGAACATTTTTCAAGGAAACGTCTCTTTGGGGATGAGAATCAGAATGTAAGATGTGTTTACAAAGAGCAGGTCTCAGACTCCTGTTGGGATCACAGCCTGAGAATATTCAACAGAATCTTTTTTTTTTTTTTTTCAAAAATCCAAGGCTGCAATCTTTTCCAAATCATCAAAATATTTGTTTGTTTAAAAACAAGTCAAGGAGACAGTGTGGACAAGTTACCTGAGGGTGAATTTATCACAAGCAAGCCTGAAACAAAGAACGGAGTGGATTCATTTCATTTAGTCCAATTATTGTTGGAAATGCGATACTTCTTCAACAGGCACCACCAAGAAAAGAGTAGACTTTCCATTTGCTGTCATTTTGGAGTCTTTTTCTCCGAAGCAAGCTCTCAGAGGAGTTGGTAAACATGAGCGTGCTCCGTTAAGCTCACTTATGTCACGTTGCATCATCTTCTCCACCATTTGTTCAGCCATCAGGGAAGTACAGTATATCCCAGCAGTGGCGGCACGATAACACAAAGTCATCAGTCTGTCACACGCTAACTCACACTCACACTCACACTCACACTCAGTCTGATTAGAATCTTCAATTCTCTCGGGTCTCGGTACGGAAGGTCACATACAGTTTACAACTCAAAACTTCAATAATTAAGAGCCATACGCTCAAATATATACACTCATTCAGCGAATTAGACATAAATATGTCATGGATTTGTGACACTTCATTGGGTAAATCATTCTTTCGAAGCATTCCGAGCTGACACTGCTGGGTCAGTGACATTCACAGATCACATGAATAAATAGCTGCACTGAACTTTGAGATTTGAGCTGCTCGTGTAGGATCTCTTTGAATTTTAAAAACTGATGTGGATCATGAAGCACCTGACAAACAAAAGTTTTCAGTTTTGCTCTTTGCAAGAGATTTATCTGAATAGTTGGTATGAAACTGAGTTTCTAACAACTTTAAAAACGCACAAAAGTAGTTGAAATATCCTGGATAACATACTGTAACAGTTATCGGGTAACACGTTGCATTAACAATATTACTTTTTAGGTAACAACGATGGCACTGACTGTGTGCATCAATTATCATGTGATGGCTGCTTAAATAAATGTGTTTGATGTGGATCACTAGTCTCAAACAGCCTCCACAGTCAACAGAGCTAAAAAGCTCAACATGCAGCATCGCCATAATGCTATAAGTTGGATTTGAAATATTTCCATCCCTCTCGATCAGACTGAATCAGAGGTGTGTGTGACCCAGAACTGAACGGCAGATAGCAACAATACTGCAGTGAAAGCTAGCTACCTTACTGCGAGCAAAAACTGCTTGAAAGCCAAAGTATGAGTGTGAGTTTGTGGAAATATGTGTGCTGATGGCTGCAGAATTCATGCTGCCAAGAAAGTAACAGCGTTTTGCCAAATCCATCTAGTAACAAACTCTGGAAAGAAAAGATTTCAGAATGTACTTATTCTCATCAAAACATTTCAGGTGGTTGGAAACAAAAATGACGGGTGTTTTTATGCTGCTGTGCATCTTCCATGGTGATAAAACTGGGCTTGACGGTGCTGCTGGTCTTTGTGTTTGTTGTGTTTTGTGAATATCTCCTTGCATATCGGTTAGTAGAGCATTTTGTCTTTCCATCGGAAGGCTGCAGGTCCAGTCCAGTTGTGTGTGAATGTGTTTAACAATGTAAACCACCTTAGGGGTTCCTCAAAAAAATGCCCTAAAAGTGAAAACCATTTATTATTAATTATGTTTCGATCCAAAAAGTGAGCTTTTGATAGAGTGACAAATAGTTAAAAATAGAAGGAAAGCAAAAAAGTGAGCATCCATCATGTGGCCTTTAATACCGGTGAGACCTTGAGTAACAACAAGGTGTCAACTCCTTTGTCAGAGGATGATGGACAGATGAGAGTTGGCCGCTGAGCACTCCGGTGACAGATGAGCCGGCGGCTGCTGTAACACTGTCACGTCTTTTTCAGAGCAGTCCGTCCACTTCGGTTCACCAAATCACACCAAGTCCGCGCCACCATGCTTTCTGCGCCTGGTGCCTAGACTTCAAGGTCGCAGCCTTCTGTCCTCAAATTTAAAATCCCTGAGCTCAGTTTTTACTCTTTGAGTCTTTGAGATAAAGAGATCATCTCAGCAGGATGACTGTAGAGCTGCGCGTCATGCCAGTAGTCTCATTATTCCAACTCTGAGTCGTGCTGTGACTGGCAGAGGGTTCAAATGAAAGACTAATATAGTCCGTGTGCCAGACTGGTGCTTCATATTGAAATTCATATTAGACATTAAAGGGAGTGTGACCCGGTACATTAATGCATTCATCCTTTTCCATTTGACTTTTTGCACAGTAATTGAGACTGAAAGCATCTATCCAATCAATCTTTTATACCCGTTTCATCTAAGTTAGGGTTCTAGGGCGCTGGAGCAGCTCCCAGTTGACTGTGGGCTGAAAGAGACGTACACACTGGATCGACACACAAGTTAGTAATTAACCTGACACACACATAGGAGGAGCCAGAATAGCAAGATAAAAGAAATGCATGCTTAGGGAAACCATGCAAGTTCCACATTAAGCCTGGAATCGAACTGGGTCTTAATCAGTGTGAGTATACAGTGCCAAACGCTACCCCACCGTGTCTAAAACTTTACATGCACACATGTGCGTAGCAACTGTTTCCACTGCAGTGTTCGCCATCCATCCATCTTTTAAACCGCTCTATCAGGGTCACAGCGGTCTGGAGCTGATCCCAGTTCATTACCGGTGAAGGCAGTGTGTACGCCCTGAACACAGGGCAAACACAGAGAAACACACACTCACACACACTCACGTTCACTTCACAACCAATTTAGAGTGAACAGTTTACCTCAAATAATGTTTTTCAACAGTGGGAGGAAATCAGAGTACCTGAAGAAAATCCAAGCAAACATGAGGGGAACATAAAAAAAAAAAAGAAATCCACACACCAAGGGACGTCTTGCTGTGAGGTGAGAATGCTAACCACTGCACCACTGCTGCTTCAATGAAATAATCTTGATTAAAAGTGGAGAAAAACCAAACTTCTCTGCATTAGTAGGTGGAATTATCCAGCCTGAAGCACACACACCTACGGTCAATAATGGGCTCTTTCCACAGTCTCTCCTGCACGTCCCTGAAGAAGTCCATTTTCAGCTGGTTCTCAGTCAAGTGAATAAATGTGTCATTACTCGGCATCCACCCTCACACTCATTTTCTCTCTGTCTCTGTCACTGGTTCAGACTCGCTCTGCCACACCTTCCTCTGTTCCACCCCGCCAGCAGTGCCCAGTGAACAGCCATTTGTCAAAACAACATTTTTATGGCTATTACATGGTCACATTATTCTCCAATTATAATTTCTATACTTGTGACATTTACACAGTCATTTATCTCTCATCTTGAAATTAGCTGTTAACAAATCATCAGGCTCATGAAACTGCCTAACAGGGCTTGATGTGAATGAACTTATGTCCTTTTATGAAACGCAGTGATAAAAATACACACATATTTTTTTAAATAATTATTGCTCCTAAAGGAGGAATGAGTGTGTGATTAATTGCATCGGAAATAGCCTCATCTTTTTCTTTTTCTTTTTTAACTGGTGCTAAAACGATTTATTTACATTGCTATATATCCATAATTCCTGTATAATAGTTTGTTGTTGGTGTGGTGTCAGAGCTCAAGTTAAACTTTGGAAAGTCTGCTGCCAGACTCAGGAGTAGACGAGGCCCCAGGTCAAACACTGAAACACAGACAGACAACAAGAAAATATACCTTAGTGGATTCCAACAGGCCAAACCAGGCTAGAATTCAGAGTATGCATTGATTTTTTTTTCCCCCCTTAGTTTATCTCATCCATCCCTCTCTCACTTTTTCCACTTTAAACAAAAGGTGATTCATTCTTTAATACCCAAGGCTAATCAAAATGGCACAAGACTTGCTTGTTTAATGACCTGCCGCTTGACTTTTAGTCCCTGTGAAATCTGGACGACTTCATTTTGAGTCCCTTTTGCCTTCTTTGGGTCAAAGGTTGCAGAGTTTCTTCAGGAGAGGCAGAAGTAAAGTAGATGCAGCAGAAAGATACTTTGGAGTCCAGTAAAATATGCTCTGAATACTCTGAAAGAGTCTGCAAGATAATTTGCAATAGCTATGATGAAGAATGTAATATAATTGTAATAAATTCATTTCTTATTACAATTTGCAGAATTTGAGATAAAACTCTTATGTGACATGATAATTCCACACCTGGTTCAGTCTATGCTCCTGATCAGTAAAGTCATCCAGCATAAAAACAGCTAAATAAAGCACGCCTAATTTATTTGTTTTTATCATATTCTTATGTATTAGTCATATGAAAACAACTGCAGTTGCTTCCCAAAAAGAAAAAAAAAAAGTTGTTACCCCACTGACATGCTTACACCTCTCCTGCAGTCCCTCACATGTAGCCCACTTTTGTTTTATACTCTTTGAATAAAAGGAAATCACATAAATGATTCAATACCTTGTGAGTATCAGTGGTTTCTCGCATGTCTGCGTGTGCCAATTTGTTTTGTTTGGAGTGCGAGATGAATCGGGACAGCAGGCTCGCCTCTGGGAGAACAATTTGTTTGCTTGTTAGCTTTAAGATCCTGTTTTATTTAGATGCACAAATCTGGCGGTGGCATGAACTCCAACTCAGCGCCCCTGGGAGGAGGGGCAGAAGCCAAGTGAAGCGCTTCCAATCGTGCCCACTTGGTGAGCCTCACACTGCTCACACACACAAGCCAAAGAAATATGTGTAATTAGTTCATTTTATTACTTTCTCTAATTTAGCTGAGCTGAAAACCATTTTTTTCCTCATGCATTACATATCGTTAAGTCTGCCTTGTAACAGAAATTCAAATAGACTTTCTGAGTATGCCTTTATTCCCATTATGAACTTCATTTCAGTCAGAATAACCCTTTTTAATCCGATGATTTTTGCAAAGAAATTAAGCCCAGACAATCATAGTTTGTGATTTTTTTTTATTTATTTATTTATTTATTTTTTACTCCTTGGCAATTCAACTTAATGGAGCCTTCCAAAAATAATTATATAGAAACAATTTGCCTAACAGAAGGCTGACGTGTTTATGATATTCCTTGGCAGTGGATTATTGTTTCAAAACAATAGCTCATCTTAATGAGAAAGCTTTGGATTACAAGTCGATGAAGCCATTGTTTGTAACTGAATGTAAAGAGGCAGCAATGCACAGCTACACTCTTATGCAATTGAAAATCTTTTCTAACCATCTTAATTAATCTTGATTAAAATCTATAACAATATATTATATTTTAAAGTGAAATACAAATGTAGCACTCACAACAAAAATTATGATTCACTCAAAGTCTGCAACTCTATTATACTTTTTCTTTATCGGATTGCTTATATTTGCTCAATTTTACATTTTAATCAAAACTCAGAATGAAAGTTTAAAAAAAAAATGGGGAAAAAAGCACAAAATATAATTTGCAAATAAGCATTAATTTACAAAAAGAGTACAGTGCAGGCAAAAAGGACCTCTTAGGACTTAATTTCTACATTTCTACTTGATAAAAGTGGATCTTCTTATAGTTTCATTAAATTTATCCATATATTTAAATACTGTTTTGTCCAGGTCAAGGTTCTCAGGGGATAAATTGGATCCCTTGGCAAAAGCAGGATAGATCCTGGAAAGGTTGCATGTCTATTAGAGCAGAAACACAGGGAGAAAAGGCAAATTCCTCAGTGAAAGGCCCCCAACCAGACTTGAAACATATGAGGAGAGTGATATTCACTCCTCCACCATATGACTCATTGGGTTTAATGTTTATTTACATGCTCAGAGACGATTCCATATAGCCTTTAAACCTAAACATGGAAAATATCAAGACACAGATATGAGCAACTTTTAGATAGAATTTTTCACCCAGAAGAAAAAAAAAACTTTTACAATTGTTCGGAGCTTTTTCACTGATATTGGGAGTAGAAGAAATGTTGACTAAAAGCCGGGAATATTCTCCACAGTGGGCGTCAGATGCTTACCCCTGCACCAACCAACACTTTCGCAATGGCAATGCAACAAGATGTATAAGAACTGTCTCCTTATATGTTACTGTTTGTAAATTAAATTTGATCTTGAATGAAGGGTTTTTTTCCTCTCAGAAGTTGGAAAAAAAAAAAAAAAAACACAAAACTGAGCTCCGGTTGAAGATGGCAGTATTATGTTCAGACAGCTGCATCCACAAGTCCAACTGTGTCTGCTGCTCGAAGAAGGATATGAGGAAAGCTTTCAAGCAGATGCACTACTGTGCTGAACTTCTCGGCAGACTCCTGCAATTACGTTCTATATAATTAGATGCATTCTGCTGCACAGAGATCACAGTAAGTTACTACAACTTGCATTGTGGACTCGGCTAGTTTGCTTTTTAGGCTGGATGTTCTCCGTGCTGCAGGTACTCTAATCTGCTGCAGGGTCAGGAATTAACACTTTACACCCACCGGTGAATAATGTGCCATATACTTACTAAAAATGTTGATGATTGGATACATTTTGGACAGTGGAAGAATGATAAAAGTGTTAATGAGTAGTTGTTTGTAAATGCAGAGTAAAGCGAGCTATTTTTTCTATATTTGGAAAACCTAAATGCACACATACAAACAAAAAAAGATGAAGTAAGCTAAATACAAATACATAACTATACAAAACAAGGTTATTGTTGGAGAATGACTTGTTATTACTCAATTTCTCATGCTCTAATGCACTTCTATTTGCTCACAGATAACAATTATTGGCAGGAGCTTCATTAAAGTTCATGTGTTGAGTTTGCATGTTCTTCTGGAAGGTCACCAGGTTTGTCACTTCAGGGTAAAGTGAGCTTCGCCTGCTAAGTTTAGGAAATCAAATATGTGTTGGAGCTGAGCTGAACAAAAAATAAACATCCAAAGATACGAAAAAAGATTCTTGTGTTGGTTTGATTTTCACGCCTTCTTTGAAGCGATCTATTTTTTTCAGTCTCTAATACACCTTTGTACTCACAGTCAGATAATAATAAATCACCGGAAGGAGTCCCATTCAAGAAACCCTCACTTCTGTCCCAGAGTAATATTAGGAGTCCGTCCACAGCGGGCCTGGCGCTCATTCATAATGCAGCTCATGAATACAACAGTGAATTTCAACGATTGCCTATTTTGCTTGTGACCCCTTGGCTGGTCCTCAAGGACCCTTCAGGACCCTCAGAGCTCCCTTAGAGGACCAGTAGATTATTGTGCACTTAAAAAAAAAGAAGTGGAGGGGGGGTGCACAATGATACAGGTTGTGCCAACGCCCCCTGGCTGTGCACGGGAGACCTGCAGCCTGAAAGGATTTTTTTTTCCTCTTCTTCTTCTTCTCCCCTCAGCTCGCAGCGCTTCATCCCTGAAGCTCGCCTTTCATGTCGCTCGTGCTCCTTGTATGTGCGGACGCAGCCAATCTCTTCCTCCTGACGCCGCTGAGGCTGGGCTCGCAGGGCTTCCATCATAATATTTAACACACCCACCCTGGATGAACACTTGGAAGGGAGACAAGGCGCTGTTGAGAGGACAAATCACGAGCAGGATCCCGGCACCTGCCAGCAGCCAGCCAGCCCCCCTCGGAAGAGGCGCAGCATCCTCGCAGCGGATCACCTGTTATCCTTGTGGATCTTTTTGATCAGTTTTTTTTTTTTGTAATTTTTTTTTTTTAACCACTTACTCCAAACATAAAGGAGGCTTTGGTTTGCGGATTGAACCATATCATTCTCTCGCAACCTGTCACTTTTTTTTTATTTTATTTTTTTATTTTTGTGCACGAGCACAGTTATGACACATTTGACACCTCACTCCAGGCTGGCATCGCTACAAAGAAGCAGGTTTGAGGGCTATCGATGCTCTTATCTTTCCTGAAAGCTCCATCCAGCCCGCCGTCCTCTGACACTGTATCCTATTCAACCAGGCAATGAATGAAAAGCATTTATTGAGCCGCTGCCAGTGAAGAGTCCAGCTCCGTCCACCTGTCTGGGAATGAAGAACTGGGACTACTGCGAATAACAGTCCACAATGGAGTTTCCAACACAGCCCGATGCTCATTATGTGTGCAATGATCACAGAAAATCTCAAAACTAACATCGCCGCCTCTTCATCGCCAAACATTGTCGGACATCCATGTCGGCGCCGTAAGGTGCGCTGCGCTTGAATCTCACTCCGTGCAGAGAGGAAAGACGAACGCGAAGATGATCCTGTTTCGCAAATTCAGAGTGTTGATACTCATGGTGTTTCTGGTCGCGTGCACCATGCACATCATGATAGACTTGCTGCCCAAGCTGGAGAAGCGGGCGGCGGGAGCGGACGGCGGGGACGGCGGCTGTCAGTGCGCGCAGCACCCGGGCGGGGAGGCGCAGGGCTGGGGGAAGCAGCGCGCGGAGGCGGGCTGGCCTAACAAGCACACGCTGAGGATCCTGCAGGACTTCAGCAACGAGCCGAGCTCCAACCTCACGTCGCACTCCCTGGAGAAGATCACGGCCGCCGGGGACAAGGCGGACTCGCCGCGGCGGCTGAGACCCGCGGCGGGGAAGGCGGAGGACCACAAGCCGCTCATCGGAAACGCGAGCAGGGGGCGAGCGGTGGCAGCGCACGGTGCCTTCCGCCTGGCGTCTCTGTTTGATCATCCCCTGTACAAGGTTGACCTTCCTGCCCTAACGGACGACGATACCTTATTTAATGTCAACACTGACATCAGGTTTTATCCCAGAGCCACAGGAAACCAAGGATGGTGAGTTGATAAGAATTAATTACACTTAAGTTAGAGTGAAAAGAGATGCAGAGAGAAAGTAGGTTGAATGTTTTTGTGTGTGTGTGTTTGCTCAATAAAGAAGAAATCTCTTCTATCTATCTATCTATCTATCTCTATCCTTCAGTGTTAGTGTCCACTCATCCATCTGTGAGCATCCACCCAATCCTCTTTCCTGCCAAACCTTCTTCCCTCTTATCCATTCGCAGCATTACATTTCTGATTTCATCCTGCAAGATTTTCTTCATGTTCTTGGATTACCCTGCATTTTAACCATCTGTTGTCAGCATCATGTTCTGTGCCAGTTCTTTCTGAATCAATTATGCTGCTGCTCATAGTCTCTATTAATAGTGTTTCATGCAGGAGCAAAGAGGAAATCTATCGCGCTTAAACTAAAAATACACTGAGAAACAGTCAGTGGTTTATGGTGGACCTTATCTTGTGTGTGTGTGTTACAAGGCACAACGAGGAGGGCAACGAGGATGAAGACGAGTTTTCCCCCACCGCTGAGGTTACAGCAGAGTCTTACCCCAACTGGCTCCGCTTCCACATTGGGATAAACCGCTATGAGTTGTACTCCAGACACAGTCCTGTGCTGGACGCTCTGCTCAAGGACCTGGTCACGCAGAGGATCACCAGTGTGGGTGAGTCAGTCAGGGACAGCTGGGTCAATAAGGTGTGTGTGGACTGTTTGCTTTGACTTAAATGTCAGGCTTTCAACTTCCATTATTATCAACGTCATTTTGTATACCTACAACAAAAATTGCTTGACATCTGAAACCTTTCCCGATCAGTTACATGATTCTCATTGGAAAATATACTGTATGTTACAAAATGCAATATGCAAGACTGTGGAGCAGTGTCAAAAGACTTAACTGTGTGCATCTTTCTCATCTGTTGGACCATGACTCACAATCTGTGTACAGCTGTGTCTACGACAAGGTGTGCCTGTTCATGTGTGTCCGAAAGAGGAAAAAAAAATCACAGATATCTAACCCTTTATCTGCATTTCTGCCTATGTGCATGAGTTTATGAATCACCCTGTGGTCTCTCCTTTTCCTGGAGCGCAATATTGATCCTCACAATCCATGTTTATCAAATAATGCGGTGTGTAAGGGAGCATATTTGTTTCGATCAGCAGGTTGTTTCATAGCTCACGGATTCCTTAAATCATTAATAATGGTACAATACGAAGGTCGTTACTGCTGAGACTTGTTCAACTCTGTTAAGGCTAAGTATATCCCAATCCATGTGTTCTTATTCTTCTGTTTTGTCTGGCCATCAGGAATATTTATATAGAAAACATGCACTGTGCCTAAAACAGAAGATAAAAACATAAATCAGTGGTTTATATCTGAAAAGATGACGCTGAAAAAAAAACTGACCAGGTAAAATGGAAACAACAGAAGAGCAAGTTAGTTGAATCTAAAAACATTGCTTTTGGTCCCTAAAATGCCTGTTGCAGTCTGTACGTTAAAAATGATTTGAAAAATGATTTGTTTTTAAAGCTGATGAGAGTGGAGAGTAAACGCTCTGTGAAAGTGAGCATCGATACATTAGATTGGAGCTGCAGCTTTGACAATGTTGCACTATGAAACTGAGAAAAGGAGAGCGTGTGTCCACATGTTAAAAGCTATTGGATATCAGAAACATTTAAAAAGGTGGGTCTATTCTACCGTATCATACCGTGCGTGGATGTTCTTTTCCATGGTTTATCTGGATGCTGTTTCCGCCAGCTCAGCCAAATTTGCTTTGAATAGAGGAACTTTCATTTTGAAATGCTGGATTAGACCATGATTAATAATCACAACTGCAGCAATGACTCTCTTTATCTGCTTTAGGATTACCCTTTTTTTTTTTTTTTTTGCCTTTATGTTCTTTTTTCCAGCTTTGTCCACCTTCTCATTATTATTAGTCCGCCTATCTCTCAGAGGCAGCTTACAATAAGTCATGCATGCATCTCTGTCTGCACTCGGGAGGGTTTTGCTGTCTTTTCATTCATATTTTTTTAAACCATGCTGACCTCAACTATGTGCAAACTGTAGCCAGACACACCTTTAAGGCCACTGTCTGTAAAAAAAAAAAAAAAAAACTGCAGTGTGTGTCTGTGTCTCCCTCAAGTATGCATTACAGCACTTGAGCATTATAATTAGCGCACACACTTACTACTTATCTGTCTCACTAAAATGACAAAACAGAGACAGCATTAGAAAGTTTTCCTCTTCAGCAGTTTCTCCTCAGAATTGCCCCCCCCCCCCCCCCCCCCCCCCCCTCCTCCTCCTCCCTCCTTTGTGTCTGTCTCTCAGTCAGGGCAGGCTGTAGCCTTTTGTTCAGTCATCAGCTGAACTCATAAATCATACGCACAGCTCCGTGAGATGGCACAGGTGAGAGCGGGATGAATTTATCATCACGCCAAGAGAGTGGGATCTGATGCTGGTGGGAGGCCTGGAGCTTTCTGAACGACCGGTGAACAGGAAGGAGGAGGGGAAGAAAAGAAAAAAAAAAAGCAGGGGCATTGATTCATTTGGACTCTCTTGGAAAAACAGAGAGATAGATGGGCGGATCCACACGAGCATATACATTTACACAGTTGCCGAGACAGATGGGAGGCTGTCAAGAGCGTCCTGTTGAAGTTTGTTGTTCAAGTCGTGTGTGACTGCATGTCAGCATCGACACAATCAAGAGAGGGGTTTTCACCAAGGATTACCTTTTGCAGCTTTCTATTCGGGACCAAATTTTACGAAGCCCAGCACTGAGTGGTGAATTGAGGCCACAGTATTAAAACATAGTTCAGGCATTTCCAATCTCCTAAAGCATCGAGTCCAACCATTACTCTGGAGCACCGTCCCTTTGACCTGGTCTCAGCAAATCTGTCACATGTGTAGGCCTAACGCGCTCGCTGTATTCTTTGGCTTTGACATCGCTCAGTGCCCGCTTTCTGCCATAAAGGAAAAACAGCTCAGATCGGAGGTTATGGAGGCTGTACTGCTGTGTGCAACAGTGTATGCAAAATCCAAAGCTTTAGAAAATGAGTCACGCTAAGTGGTGAGACTTGCCAGCACTGAGTAAGATGAATCAAGACAGACAGAGCTTCTCGGAGAGAATGTGAATACAAGGATGACATATATAAATAAAGCATGGGGTTGGGGGGGTGGATTAAAAAGACAAAAACAAAAAAAAAAAAAAAGGAGAACAAACTGTGAGAGAAAATAAAAAGAGAGTCAGTAAAGACAAAAGACGGCTCTGAGCAGGGGGTAGAGTCCAGCCAGCTACTCATCCAGCAATCCAGTTAGTAGCAGGGTCCACCAGCGATATTGGGGTGAGGCAGAAGTGCCCTTTTGTGTAATATGCTTAAGTTAATATGCTGTAATAAATAAGTCAATCTCCCAGAAGCCTGGCCATTGTGAACAGGCCAAGCAGTCCCTTTGTTTGTGTCCGGGGAGCTCACAGTGAGTCTTGGTCACCTGAGAGACACTGTGGACATGAGAGGAAGTCGGACACATACTGTATGTGCTGACTCCCGCCTGCAGCTGCACACGCTCAGTTCGTGGGAGTGAGAATGGAAGTGCCTGCGAAGAGTCCGAGGTGTGCTAGACGGCTCTGACTGACAACGCATGCAACTCACGAAGAGCTACAGAGAAAGATCTGGTCTAAATCAGATTTGTTACAATATGTGTCACGTGCACGTAAACAGACATAGATGGAAACAGTGCATTTCATGATGATTCAGAGATGAGGTGAGCGCAGGATACACGAGGCAGAGGAGTCTGCAGTCAAACTGTAAACACGGTCATTCAGTCATTTCCAATCACATGCGGTTCATAATGCATTGTTGGTGGACTGAATGTGCAAAAACTGCGAGACTCTCTCTGACTTAATTACAGATTTTACTGTCTGTCTCAGAGAGACGTGTTGTTTTAAAGATGCATGCATGCTCCCGGAGAAGTCAGTCGCTCAGCCTCATTCAGGCAAATTGCCCATTTCGTGTTCCCTCCGTCAGACGCAGACCTGGCGGCAGTTGCCAGCAGATGCTTTCCATGCCGCGTTTTGCTCTCAGTCACTTCTCCTGCTCAGTCACACCCAGCTCTAACTGCCACAATTGCACTTTGATTGTACAGTGTCTGGTAAAATGGTCAGCAGATGTGATGGCTCCATTATGCATTCATGCAAAATTGCCCGCTCCAAATTGGCAAATAACTAAACAGCTGTGCATGTGTGCGAGTGTAAGTATGTGTTTGTGTGTGAGTGTGTGTTTACGCTTCAAACTATTTAGACAGTGATCTAACATCTCACTTGTTTTCCTCCCAGCCATGAAATCAGGAGGCACCCAGCTGAAGCTGATCATGACTTTCCAGAACTATGGACAGGCTTTGTTCAAGCCCATGAAGTAAGTAACACACAAACACAGAAAATACAGCCGCAGTCTGGATATTTATGCTTTCTGAATGGTGCTGGAAGCTGTTATTATTCAGGTTAAAACTCATTTCCAAATACTTTAATCATGAAACTATTCTCATCAAAGATTTAATGCGCCCATTTATAGTGGGGCAGGTTTCAAAAGGGCCTGCAAACTCTCCTGTGAGTTTTCTGTGCTGCTTGGTGTGTTCATATAGGCAGCTCAGCCCTCCGTGTGATCTTTTTTTCTGATGGGGAATCATCTGTCTGCTTTTTAATTAACATCAACAGGCTTATGTGTTAATTAAAATGAGCATTGAGCCATTGTGAAGATGTCTTACGGGAGGCATATATGCTGGCGAAGGCACGTTGCACTCGAGGAGGAAATATCCTCCTCCTTTGCTGTCTTGAGTTTTGAACGATGAATTCCCAGGCCAGCACGGATAAACAGTGTCCAGGCCAACTGGGCTGCAATCAGCAGTAATTGCTCAGGAGCTTGGTGTGATTGCTATGAAATGCTGAATGGTTTTCAACATGACAGCCCCAACGGAGAGCATTAGATTGTGGGGAGAGAAGAAGACAGCCTCTCAGACTGCAGGTATGGCAGCTTTACTCGTTTACATATGCATCAGTGGCAACTCAGAGATGCTTGAATAACAGTTTCTTTGCCCTGAAATGACCTTTTTATTTTAAGGTCAATCAGTTGCTGACATACAGAACATGGGCCATTGTTTACAAAATCACCCGGAGAGAATGTGGTCCACACTTTGGCAATTGGAGCATCTATTGTGGTTTTCATACACACAAACCTCTCAAGTCAAAAACAACACCCAGCAGGCATCATCAACATAGTCATATCTGACAACAACGGAGGTTACCCTGGGTTTGTATGTGTCTCTGTGGATAAATTTGAATAGATATCACTGGGCTTGTGATTCAGAGGATGCTACTCGGCAAAATGGACAATTGGACAATATTTTGACATTCGTGCGTGCAAGTATTGTGATGTATTTGGGGTGTACTGCTCAGTTGGGTGGATGATGGGTGAAAGAAAAAGCATGCATTGTGAGTCATGCTCAGATTAAAGGCTGGTGGCGATGAGGACAGGAACAAAGTTGTGTGTCGTCTGTAGTGGTGCAGTATTTCCATAAAATGTCTGCATCAAGATGCACTAAAGTCCAACTGAAGTTCAGCTGAAACACAAAACAGGTTTTCCAATATTGTCAAACCTTATAGGTCATATTGAATTTCACCTCATAGGTGCAATGAATGCCAACTTTCAAACATAATAGCAGGGTCTGGATGTACAGCTCTGTCCAACAAAGTGCAAAGTACAACAGAAAGTGCTAATTTGTCGGAATAGATATGCGTGTCGCAGTCTCTCTTGGTTACTGTCAGAAACTATTTTGACAGTAATTACATGTCAGTTTTGGAATTACATGCTACAGACTCCTGCAGCTCTTTATTTAGCCTGTCATACTTTATCCAAGCTTCTTTCTTTGACTGTCACAATCATCCGTCTCAACTGTTTACAGATTTAATAGAAAGTTCCTCGGAGCGGAAATACAGAAATATCAGAGTTTTCTGAGAGGCATAAAGCAGGAAAAAAAAATCACCTTTGTTCTACTTTTGTTCGAGCGCATCGTGAGGTTTAGCTGTTACTGTCAGTGTCACGGCGCTGATGTGTTCTATTTTAGGAAGGCTGCGTTGCATTGTGGGTACAGTAGTTTCGATCCTGTCTTGCACTGCTTTTCTTCACCTGTCCCATTGTGCAGCATCAAGTGGTGCTTCAGAGAGACTTTGATGTTTCATTCCTCCTTTGAGCCAAATGTAAATCTCCTCAGTGCCCTGGGCCGGCAGATTGTGCAAGCTGACGTCTTTCCAGACACCTCCACACGATGTTTTCTCCATTCAGCTCTCCGAGAACGTTTAAGGCTTTCTTTTATCGTCCTACCTCACTCGAAGATTGCATTTGATGATTTAAAGTGGAAATACACAGTGGAGGAGAAGATGCTAATTTACTTTTTGAAACTGCAATTTGGTTAAGTGATTGAGGTCACAACAGCTTGTTTTTCTCCACAAACAAAAAAAAAGTTTTTTTGTTTTTTTGGTTTTTTTGCCAGTCAAGTGTTTATAGTCCATTACCTCTCAAGAATTTTATTTTGACTGCAAAAACATGTACAAATATCCTCAGAAGTGGTTGCTGTGAATCATTTGCAACCTACTTCTGCAGGTGTCTCGATGCCAGGAGTGAGTGGAAAGCAAGAGTAAAGTATGAGAGTAGAAAGTGGGTGAATTTTGGAGAATGTCTTACTCTAGTCAACAAAAATCGATACAAAATATATAAACTGATGCTGGGAACATTGCTGCAACTCTAACGGTTAAAAAAAAAAAAAAAAAGACAGCAGAGGAAGAAAAAGCAGCTTGTGAGAGGATACTGATTCTGAAAGACAGATGTGAAGAAGCGATAGGCTGGAGGGTGGGAGAGAATTAGCTTTGCCAATCTGTCAAGGAACTGGCTATTCCAGCCGGAGCCAGGTCACAAACCGAATCCTCGGTGCCAGACTGCCATGTCTGTCTGGCTCGTGTCCTGGGTGCCCATCTTTCCCATCCACTGCCAGCATCCTGCTTGTGGCGTGTACAGAGAACCACAATATTCATGTCATGTTAATTGGATTTGTCAGATGGAGGTTTGAGGGTTTTGGAGGAGAAGGTGTAAGCTTCCGATATGCGAAGAAAGAATTCATTGCTTCCATCTCATGCTGTTTGACAACACTGTTTCCACCCCCGCCCTTTGATTTTGTTGGTAGTCTCAGTACAGAATGGTTTATGCATTGTGAGAAGAGTAGAAATGACAGTGATTGCCCCTGTTTGTTATGTACAAGTCTCATCCCTGCCGAGATCTGTTAAGTTAGTACACGGGGTTAATTACATATAAATACAATGTGCTATTACAAACTGTATATAGGGCATTCGTGCTCACCCTTTATCACCATGGGCGAATCTCGATATGTCCTCGTCTGTTTGAACCGAATCACTTCTGACAAGCTTGGGCTCTTAGCACGAGCAAAGCCAGTGGGGTTGGCTGCGAAGCCTCGTAGCTTCAACACCCAGGAGGCTTTTTTCGTTTTTATCGTCTACAGGCTGTTTCATAACCACAAGTCATCAGCATAGCTACTGTGCCCCTGCAGTTGGGTTCTGACTGACATTTCTAGATGGCACTGAAGCCCTCTAATGTCCTCTGGAGAAGGCCTCTTCCTGTTCAGGCCATTGATCTTATCATGAAAGATTAATGATTTTACCATTGATTTGCGTGCATTTTAGTAAAGTGCAAGATGGTGCTGTTCATAAAGTGTCTTTGATGGCTTGTGGCTTTTATGGGAAGTATGATGTAGTAGAATTCACTCACTGCCGACAAATACACAAAGGCTACCTTTTAATCTTCTTCAACCTGGAAAGATGATAATCCGGTGGAGTGACTGAGATAACAAGCATGTGCACTTCCTCTGACGAGCAGAGCTGATCCACAGATGAGACTTTTTCAGGGCTTTCACAGAAGGAGCAGTGATCATGATGAAATCCAGAGGAGGAAATGGCTGATGATATGTCGGGAAGCTAAATGACACTGAACTTCCATGCACTGCCACAGCAGCTCCTGTTGTAATCAACTTTAAATGCACGTCACATGAATACGATCGCATGCATGCATTGGCAAATAAAGACAACACAGACAAGTAGAGGAATCAACTTTGAACATAAGGCATGCACTACATCAAAACCTGAATTCCCCTTTGAATTCACAGAGGAAAAGCAATATTATGAAGCGTTTGAGTCTTCTTTTTTTTTTTTTTTTCCTTTTTGGAAGTCTCTTTTATAACACTTTTCCCTGAAGAGATCCCATGAGGGCCATAAAAAAATCCTCTCGCTCTCATAAGTTGGACGCACGTCTGAGAGGTGCTGTCTGAGCTCATCCTTGAATGTGTGCACAAACACAGATGAGGCATGTTACTATAGACAGCTGTTCGCACAGCTGCAGCACACACACACAAGCTGTAAAGACGAAGTCTGTGGGGGTTACGGAGTTCACGCACCCTCCATCACCCACAGCTGGTACTGGAAAATCTGAGAGCAATGAGCCAAGCCACAAGCCGAAGCGGCTCACTCAGAACTGGGGGTATATAATACATGGAAGGTGATGACTGCGAGCCCACACTCTGCCTGCGCACACAAAGGAAAACGAGCTCATTCACTCCCAACCGCTCACCATTTAGCACTCCCCTAATGATTTTCACAAGTCTGAAAAGCTTTGAAGCGCATAAAAAGACCTTAAATGTGATGAAACGCCAAATCTTTTCGCATTAGCGTCACCATCGTCTTGTCCGTGATGAAGTTGTCGCGGCTGATTCTGACCTCAGTCTTGCATATTACGAATATCTTCAGCTGAGTTGTTACATTTAACTTTTCACTCGCCGATGGGTTGCGTAAAAATTTAGATGCGCATCTTTGCGGCTTCATCAGCCCCTCTGCTCAGGGCGGTGCTCGGCAGGGGGATATTCTTCAGGTTTTCAGCAGCCCCTGCTGCTCTGCCCCAGCTGCCGGAGGACAGAGCGGCGTTTCGAGGTGCCAGGCAATTTGTCTGACCTGGCTTCTGCAATCAGCAACAATCTGAAGAGAGCAGGTGTGGCTTGTTCATGGCCGGCCGGAGACGCAGCCATGTTGAAGCTATAGGCTTCCACTATATGTGTGTGTGTGCTTTTAACTTCTAAGGGTTTATATTTGATTGCCCGCAGCCGTGGTTTCCACTTTTGAGAGTGGCACCTGATTGGGATGGCAAAAGAAAAGACTTGCAGGTGTCAACAAAACACACTTGTTAGAATCTAGGGCACGTTGCTTTCATTTTGAAAGGTCTAGTTTTGTATTTTTGTGGGAGCTTGTGTTCCGCTTCACTGTAATATTTTATCAAATCAAAGACTGGGGAGGAAGCCTGCAGTCTTATTCTCTCCTTGAAATAGGTTTGCCGCCATTATTTCCCTATTTTATGCAATGCGTTTTGTGAAAAATACAATTTATGTTGTAAGATATGAAAGGGAAATGTGTTTGCATTGTGCTCGATGTAGGTTTCCAAGAAAGTGTTTCCAAACAGCGTTGTACAACATTTACCAGTAAAACCAACCGACAGTGGAAGTTGACAAGCTGTTAGTCATTATTTTTTTGGTAATGTCGCCACACTCAAAGTCCATTTCAAAAGGTGACATGTGGAAGGCATTTGGTTCTTTAAGATGGATAAAACAGACGTATAAAGCCTCATCATTTTTGTTTTACTGTGTTAACTTTAGGATATGGCCAGCTTTTGAAATTGATTCTTTAAAACTCCTCAGAAATCGTGCTACATAATGATAAAAAAGATGAGTCTGGAAGTGCAAATTACTCGCCAAGCTGCTATTTTTTTTCATGTCAGACATGATCAGTTGAGGCCAACTCTTTGATCTTCCTCGTTTATGGTGATGATGCATCACGATACCAGTTAGAATTTTATCCAAATTGGTTTAAATTTACCATATTTTCCAGTTATGTGTGCTTATTTTTGAGAGTAAAAGTTGTAAAATTGCAACTATGGGCTTTTGGGGGGGTTTTTTTCTTTTCTTTTTTTTTTTTTTTGCTGAATGCACAGTTGTCCGATACAAGCATTCATAAGGTGGGAGTCAAATAGTGGTTACTTATAGGATTTTTTTCAGTAATAACTGTGCTTTCCAACAGTAATCAGAGTAAGAACTGGTTCTTTTCTGATCTGAGTTTACAGATTTTCCTCTTTGTTTTAAGCTGAGGGACCCGTCCACAGAGTAACAGGAGAAAAAGATAACATCTGCTATCAAACATTATCTGCTGTGGGGTTTTCTTTTTTCTTCTCTCCATTTTATTGTCTTTATCCCCCCTGCACACACACACACATACACGCACACACACACACACGGTGTCAAGCATTTACAACATCTGTTTCTCATGCAGCTTTGTACTTGCAGCCAGAGAGGGCCAGCCCCAGCAGCTCTTCTTCAGGCTCTGAGCACTGCTGACTTCCGCTGTAGGTTTTTAAGATTAATTTGGGTTTTTAGCTGCTCTAATGTGGCTGAGGATTGCTCATCTTACACCACTGCTCCCCCCCCCACCCCTCCTCCCCATGCCCCTCTTTCATCCCCTGCGACATTCCTCCTCCTTTTTCGACTTCATTTGTTTTATCAGAGATTTCTATGTCCTCCTCCTTCAGGCAGTGATACTCTTATAAAGTCAATATTCTTTCTGCCATGTGTGTAACTTTCCAGGATTTGTTTTTCACCCTCACATGACCTCCCAGTCTTTTCACTTTTCTCCCCCATTCCCATCTTTGTGAATTTTCATTTCCGCCGCTGCACACTGTGCCACTCTGCGAGCCATGCAGGTTATTTGTATGTTTTCCACATTTAGGTGTTTAAAGCTGTCTGTGTGTTTATGAGTGTGTGTGTTTATGTGTGCAATCAGTATGTGGGCGCTGTGATGTGTTGACCTCTTGGAGGCTGTGAGATGAGCCGGTTAATTAGTGCCGTGCTTTAACAGTCATGAAAACCAGCTGCATTGCGCGGTTTGTCACATCTGCCTCGTCATCGGCACTCACGGGTCTGTTTGGATCGAGAATCTGGAGTTAGACCAGTCAAGCCATGAAAAAACTTTAAATGGAGTGTCAATCATTCCTGTGTGTTCAGCTTACGATCTAATTATCTAATGGCGCTAAAAGTGTGTTTGGGTGCAAGTGCATGTAAATGTTCTGCAGTCACTCATTTTGTAGCATTCACATCTGTCAAAGGCAGAAATGACTTGTTTCTGCTGTATTTGCTGGAAGACCTCCAAAGAAGTAAACTCCCTTTATGCTCCACTTTCTTTCAATGTGTCACCCGCACCGGGTTTATCGGCGTCTCCGTTCGGTGTGTATTCTTGATTGGAGAGGTCGGCAGTGTACCATCTGGCACTGAATGTGCCTTTATGTCATCTCTTAAACCTCAAATAATGCGTTTTTTTTTTTCTCTTTCTTTTTGTGACAGCCACAGTCTCACAAACTCCCAGCGCAGACAGTGAAACACAGAGGACGGTCTTATTTTAGACTCCCCGGCCTTAAACTTTCCTCACATCCTCCCCACCAGCGCGCACGCATAAAGACTTCTCTCATGAATGTTTTACTAGGTCAACTCCTGAGGAAGTGGTGCTTTTCATCACCGTCCTTCCCTGGCTGTCCATCCTTCGCACTGTCTCCACCTCCCGTCCACGCTCCTTTTTGGACTTGTTTGTTTGATTCGCTGAGGCGGTACTAATCCTCGGCTTGTCACTCGCCTCCGTTCAGAGCCACTCTGCCCGGCTCTGTATTTTTAGACTCCCTCCGTTTTCCTCCCTCTGTTTAACAAGTGCTTATGCACTCACGGGGTAGTGTGGCAAAGCTGCGAGCAGACTAATCGTAATGTGATTACAGGCCAACTGAATTGCGGGAGATGATACTATGAGTGATGTGAGAAACGTTTGTCTGAATGCTAATGTTTGGCGGTGGAGGAAAGGGGGGGGGGGCTGTTTGTTTTACCACGTTGCAGTAATACAAGCACAATTCCAGATTTGAGCAAGCAACTTTGCAAATGCATCGTTATTAGGAGACAGATTAAATTTTATAGAAAGTTAATGTGCACATGGTGCGAATGCTTGATGATCTAGTGGAATTTGCTGTGCAAATAAATTATGTCTTGGCTGCTCAAATGCTCATGATTAAAAGTGTGCATAGAGGGAATCTGGGGAGTTTTGGAGGGGAACTGTTCAGTGGGAACATGTTGGATCATGAGACAAAATGTGCAGCTTCATGGTTCGATGATCATTTTACAGACAGGCAAAAACTACACTCCTAAAATCAACAGGTTTGGAGGGCAGACTTACAAGTGTGCTGCACATGTTTGTTTGTGTCTGCGTCTGGAGGCTGGGCGACTGCATGCGTCCGCTGCTGCGTTACACCACATCTGAGCACATCATATTTTCGCAAACGTGCATGCTTGCTGTGGCTTCTGAGCCTGTCTTTGTCACAGCTTTTGCACGGTTATGCAATTTAGCAACCCAGTCATTATAGACTAAAATACTGGATTGGGAAATTCCTGAGGAATGTAGCTGCCACATTTGTCTGGAATGTTGAAAATTTATTTCCCTCCAGGAGGTAAATTCTAGACATCCCGAATGGGCATTTATTTTTATGACTCCAGAAGAGCTGGCTGAGTATTACCTTATGATGTGGGTTTTCATTGTGCTTTGAGTAGACATGGCTGTTGAAATTACTCTAATTTTCCCAGGTTGATTATCCTAAATGAGCATACAGGAGCCTCGTATTTAATTTAAGGAGCAATTTATCCTGACAAACGAGACAATAGCTCTCTGTGTGACATAAAATCCTGCTAATGACCCTGATATTTTTTTTAATTTCTAGTCATTTCAGAGAGCTGTAAAGGGAATACCTGTCTGGCTCAGGCATAAAGGGGGCTGTTCTCCTTCTTCTTTCACTGCAGCTGTCTGAAAATGACAGAACACACATATCTCTGTCTTGTTTTGTCTTTGAAATAACTGCTGCCCTTTAACAATCAGACCACACGCACCGTCATTAGCTGACGGCCTTTCCCAGGTAGATCTATCACAGTCCCACCTGAGTGTCTCTCCGAGCCGAATGAATGAAACAACAGTTCTTCCACGGGGGGGAAAGAGAGAGAGCATTGTGGCTGTGTAACTTGGGCCTTTTTGTGATAGCATGCACAGAGGTTAATACAGCCTTTGTGGGCTGGTCCTGCGCTTGTCTGAGCCTGTCCCATTGTAGGTAGCAATTAGGTTGTGTGTGACTCCTCTGTGCCTCTAACAGAGGCCAGGAGAGGGCGAGGAGAATGCAATCATTGTCTTCCAATTAAAGCAGTGGAGTAGAGGGGGCTCTCCCCGGTTTTTGCCTATTGTCAGGACAGGATGTGGGCGGGGCTGTCGTGGTCAGGTTTGGTATCACCAGGCTGCGGAGGCAGGAACCTGATCCAGGGGTTCCCCCCCCCAGCCCTCCCAACCTCCTGCCCTCCTTTTTGTGGCTGTGAGCAGCAGCGATGCAGACAGAGGAGTATCTGTGCTGAAGGTGGAGGAAGACTCAGCCAGGGTGCCCGCCGCTCGGAGCACTGCTCATAATAGAGCCACAAGCTCTGATATTAAAGAAAATAAATAAATAACACCAACCAATTGATATGTGTGGGCTGTCCGCGCGTTTCGCACCTTCCTGACCCCATTTTAATGCTGTTAAGTTAGATGTAAGCAGACAGAAAGGCTTTTCATTTTCAGTTCCCAGGTGTAATCTGCGGTTTATTTTTACATTTGAGAAAATATTTCCACCCACAGATGTTTAACAAGTCGACATTCTCCACATATCCTGCACCTTTTCAAGGAGGAAAGGCATGAGTAAAGGTGGGCACAATAGTTACACAAAGGCCCACTATTTCTGGAGACCATTGTCACCTGACAGGAGCAGCAGTCAGCAAAGGTCTAATGTCAGAATGATGATACACTCATGGCAACAATATGAGGCTGTTTTTTCAATTTCTGAATTAAATTATTGAAATTATTGAGTGGCAGCATATTGTGATGTACGTTATGGGGTAAAATAGAAAGTATGAATTTTAGGTCACTTTGCGTGGATGTGCTTTGAAAGATTTCCAATAATACCCTTAAACTAAGATTCCCCTGCACTTTGTGCAAATCCATGAAATCATATTACTGCACTTAGTATTATGATGATTTTTTTTTCTTGATCATGCAAACAGGTTCACATCCATCACACTGAAAGGAAAATCTTTCAGCTTTTTTCACTGAGATTCAAGGATGAATCGTTTGAATGAATAATTTTTCACGCAGTCCATCATTTTAAGATGAAAAACACTGAAGTTTCTATTTTTAGACCCACAGTCGGAAACAGGAGTAAAGAAATAGTGCCATCGATCACAGTATGTATAATGCTTGAGAATTAAAGGTTTCCACTGTAATCTGTGGTTTCCCTGGAGGGGCTGTGTTCAGAGTTCATGTGCAGAAATGTTTTAACGATGAATTTCTTGTTTAAGTGCGAAGTCTCCGCCTTCGCTCTTTTCAGATACCAATCAACTGTGTTTATCCACAAAGCGCCCTGGACCGGTTCCAGCCATCTTCGGTCTTACACAAGGATAAATGCAACCCTCTGAACAGCTTTTCCAGGCCTTTTTACCACTTCCTGCTTTGCCGCCGTCACCCACTCATGACCACAATGACATCTCTCAGCCACCACTTAGCCCCTGATAGATGGTTTCTATTTAGGAAACGGCATCTGACCACAAACCACCGAACACAACAAGACCGTTGACAGGTCGAAATAGAAAAGTTCAGCAGCGGGAGAAACAAAGCGCCAACGCTCTTTTCTCGATCTGGGGGCCTCGCCCACAAAATAGCTTTCTAGATAGGCTCCTTTGATTGCTTTCTTTTGGTGGAGGTATCAAAGTTTTGAGTTTTATGTAGTTAGGTTTCACTTTGTGGCGTGCAATCCATTTTGGGACCGCGAAGAAAAGCAGCGGCGAAAATAACTGACAGGCAGCCGAAGCCGCTCTGTTCTCCCCTCTGAGCCGCGCGGAGTGACGGATGAACTGCTGGAGTCCCGTCACTTTGGGCACCAAACAGAGCAGGTTGTTGCAACTGCCCCAGAGTTCCTCGGGTAATTAATAAACACATTCATTAGGGAACTGAAAGAAAATAGAGTGCATGGCTTAAAGAAATGCTAGGTGGTCATCAGTCATGCTCTGCTAGAATATGGCATTTTTAAAAAGCCTCACATTGGACTAATTAGGGAAATAATACCAACTTCTTCCAACCTTTTGGGACTGTTATAGATTAAGATCTCCAGAGACAGTCAAAAAATAAAGAGCCATAATGTTTCTGTGTCCCTGCTGCATACAGTGTGTGCATGTGACGGGTTTTTTTTGGTGTCCTCGTGTTCAGTTTAAGTGCACACAGATGGAGAAGGGAATGAGAGGCCAGCAGCCGCACCGTCCTTCAGGAATGAAGGAAATTAAGGAAGACAAGCAAATGGGAATCAAAGAAAAGCAGCATGATGGAGATGCGTTTGAGTACACATGACAAAGAATGTTTTAATAATAGTGTTGTTTAATTACAAACAGTAACTGTCTAATATGGTTCCTCTTTTGCTGTGAAAACATCCTCTGAAAGTGTTCTGTGATATGTGGTGCCAAGGGGTTTAACGGCAGATCCTTCCAGTCATGGTTGAGCGGTGAAGCCTCCGTTACTCTGACAAAAGGGCAAAATACGATGGACACACAATGTCCATCTTGTGCATTTGCCTTCATGAATATGGAATATCAGGGATGTGTTCAAGATCACTCTCAATACTACAGTTGTGAGCTGGCGGGGTCTCAGTGCTCCATCCCATCGCTGCACGAGCAAAAGAACACTAAAGCAATGCAGGTTCCAGCAGATCATCGTCGAGTAAACCGGTTCCACAATTCACAGAAATCCTCATTTAATGTCAATCATCAAATCACACCTTCAGTTTTCATAAGATTTCATGTTCCTCTGAAGATCTAAACCAGAGGGTACCTTCAGGGTTAACCCCGTTTACTTTACTCAGCAGGAGGCAAACAAAACACGTCTCATGTTGTAGCATTAATTTCCAGTGATCCAGCTCTAGTTTCTTTATGTTTAATGTCCCTTACACACCCTACAGCTCCTGCATTCCTCATTCCTGTATTGTCAGATTCAAAATCAGAAAATTCCTTTTCTTGGTAAAAGGTCAGACATCCACCACTGCATGTTTATTTTATTTTATTTTTTTTTTTTATCTCTGTGTTTCTAAGACTTCAGAGTTGGCCTGAGCAATAATGCGTCAGGTTGAAAATAAACTGGAATAATCTTTGAAGGTCATCCATGCCTGACTCAGCCTGGTGAAGGTTGGAGAGGACAGGGAAATATCTGCAGCTGCAGCAGGTGATATTAAACACGGCTTCATACAGTCTGTGTGTGCATGCATGTGTGTGTGCGTGTGTGTGTGTGTGTGTGTGTGTGTGTGTGTGTGTGTGTGTGTGTGTGTGTGTGTGTGTGTGTGTGAGTGTGTGTTATCTTTGGGTCAGGATAATGGGATTGTTTTGGATGAGACATCTCAAGATATTCACCCCCACAGATGGGCACAGATAATGGACATCCCAAATGCTTACACAATCCAATTAACTTCTCCTGGCTCAAGCCAAGCATACACACTCCCTGTCCCCGCCCAGAGAGGTGTGTGTGTGTGTGTGTATGTGTGTGTGTGTACCATTTGCACACGCCTGTATTGGGGCAATGGGCCTAAAACATTCATGTTTTGCAGGATTTAACATAATTTTCTCAGTTTGCTGTTCTGCAGCTACTTAGTGATAATCAAATAAATTCTTAATGGTTTGTGCCAGAGGCTTCTTTGGAGGAGGGGCCTGTTCGCAGAGTGTCCCAGGAAAGGTTCTCCACTGAAAAATGGATGATTTATGGGGTTTGGGCAGGTACTTCAGTTCCTCTTTCTCTGCACTCGTTCTGGTCGGGTCATCTGCTCAGAACTTTATCCAAAGCAAGAGCGAACATGACAATATTTTTTTCTGAGATCTCCTTTTTGATTTTTATAACCTCATTTTTTTTGCAATTGGGAAAATAAAGTACCCATCCTCCAAATATGTAGCTGCTATGCAGAATTAAACCGCATGTTCAAACTTAACACACTGCACACAACCTCAGAGAGCATTGAAATGCAGAGGAAAATTAGAAAAAATATCAGACTCGGAGGAGAAATCCTTAAGTGTAGCTAGTCTCTAAATCTTTCCCCCAAATCCTCCTCAGGCTGAGAAAAGAGACTATTTTGTGCTAACCCTGCAGATTCAGCACCTCGCTGACATACTCAGACCAGGATTTCTCTCCCTCCTCTCATCAGCTTCAGCTTACTTGTCATGCTGAATACCAGGGCTTGTTACTCAGTCCCTGGGAGATGAAGACTTGTGGTAATACTCATTGATTTTGTGTTGCCGGCGTAAACAAAAACCTGCGCGTGCACAAATACAGAGAAAGCTCCTAAAATCCTCATTGATCCCAAAAGGCTGCGAGCTACCTAGTTTGTTTTCATTATGAAAGTAAGGTTGTTGTTTTTTTTGCAGAGTCTGCTGATGTTTTGCTGCTTCTGTAAGACCAGAAGTGTCAAGGTGAAAGCCATATTTCACTGTTTCCCACAACGTTAGGTTCACATGTCGCTTTCTGGTTCGTTGAAACATTCCTCTCATTCCCGCCTCCGTGCATCTGTCACAGTTTTTGAAACCGTGAGGGATGGAAACAACTGGCCGAGGATTTCTGGAGGAATTTCCTGCTGGGGCAGACCGACCTCCCCTGTGTGTATTTGTGTCTCCCCCGTCAGCGAGAATTCACTTTTGTGGCTCTTTGTGGAAAATTGGCCGTGAAGAAAGAGAGTTATCCACGACGCTGTGACGCTCCCAGTAAATCTGTGTATAAATCATTATGTGGCAGACGGCTCGACACAGTTTGGTATAGTTGTCAGTATGTGGCATGCGTTTTCAGAACAGGTGGGGCTCAGTGTACAGTGTGCCTCGCTTACGCTGGAACGGCAGTGAGGAAAGCTGCGGGAGACGGAACACACTCCGCGGCGCAAACGTGCTCGGGCACTTTTGAACTTTTTGAAGCTTATTGTTCTCAACGTCCCCAAGCCTGTGCTTTTTGACATCTAATCTCTGTTGACCCAGGAATACTCTTGATGTTTGTGTATGTTCTGCATAATTCATGGTTCATATTCTGTGCAAAGCCTGTCATGAATCGCGCGCCCTGTGAAGGATTGCCTCAGACTTGTGCTATTGAAAACAGTTAATCCACTGTGGATGGATATGTAAATAGGACCAAGTGTGGCTCCGTGTTGGTGAAACATTCCTGATTGTTGAGGATAAACCGACGTGCGTTTGTTGTGGATGATGGCGCGAGAGAAAGAGAGGAAGACAGAGAGAGAGAGAGAGAGAGAGAGAGAGAGAGAGAGAGAGAGAGACAAAACCAAAGGTAACTAAGCATTAAGACCTGTTCCATGCTTTTGAGTATATAATCCCCTTAGTGAATACACACACACACACACACACACACACACACACACACACACACACACACACACACACACACACACACACACACACACACACACAACATACTGTACATTGCATAGAAGAGAACAGCCATTATTATTGCAGTATATGACCCTATAATGACAGTCATGCTGCTCCTTCAAAACCTACATTTATTTAATCATTCTTTTCTGTCCTTGTGTTGCTATTTTTTGATCCACAGCAGTGTTTATTAAACAGACATGCAGGGGAGAACTGCAGCCATTCGGTTATGAGTGTGTTTTCCTTTCATGAATTTCTACAAGAGAATTAAAAATGCACCAGAAATAAAACATCACATGTGTTTAATTCTCCTGCAAAAAGGATGCACAGATGTTCGGAACTTTAATCTTTTTATTACTCAGATAAACAAAGTAAAGAAATGATAGAAAATGGGGGGAAAGAGATTTGGCTTGTGCGAGTGCAAATCTAATTTCGCTTTTCTTTTCATTTCAGAATAGATTAAACACAATTCTCACAGCGCAACTCAAGGAGAAAAGCCAAATTATGTCTGAGTACCACTGGAAAATATTTTAGGCCAAGTTTGTCTCTGGTAGATTGTTTTAGAAGATGGCAAATTATTTGAAAATCATCAAGCCTCACAAACTGAATTACAAACCATTTTCATTAAGGCTCTGAAATTACACCCGTTCCTTTATTTAGCATTTATTTTGGTTTTCTGATGCAATAAAAACCCGTTAATTAGTATTCTGTCTGGTATGTTAACTTTTCATTGGTGCTCGTCATACTCTGGAAAAACCACACTGTGATGTTTTCACTACTTTTTTCTTTTTCTTCTTCTTTCTTTTTCAAATTTTCCCTCTTTTCTTTTTTCCTTAACACTTTTGTCACCTTTTTTCTCGTCTTCCTTTTCCTTTGCTTTTATTTCATTTAACTTTTTACCGTTCTTCTTTTTTCTTATTTTCTTTTTTCTCTTTTGACTTTTTAGATCACATTAAGCACTTTCTCAAAGTTTTTGTCATGATTTTCCATCAAAAAATAAAATCCCAATAAAGTTCGAGTCAAAAAAGTTTGAAGAATAATGTTTTATTCTTTGTGTGAAAAAATGTCTGCGTTGCCAAGGAGTAAAAACACTATAATGCAAAATGACACACATCTTTTCCAAAGAAGTATGTGACCATTTTATGTTTCGAAATGAGTGGTTTTTCAAACATTTTTCAAACAGCGTGTTGAGCTGCTGTAATATCACAAAACTGTACCCGGGCTGCTGATGTGATTATTCTGAGTGAGTGAAATGTAATTGAAAAAAAGCAGTTGAGTCATCAAACAATTATTCTATTGATATCAGAGAGCTGCCGTTTGGTAGCACTTCTCATTGAGCGCCACCAGTGAATACACTTATCAAATAACAAGCACAAACACACACACACACACACACACACATTTTTGTATGGAAAACACATTCACCAAAATATGGTTTTATGAACCAACTCGCAGAGTGAAACTGACATTTTCAGCTCTTTCACACTTATTCCAAGTGTGCTTACAACTCCAGGGATCCCGTTAAGATGATTGTGGGGAAGAGATCCCAGAAACACCCAAATATAATTCTGCAGCTTTGCATCAGTTCTTCACAGTGATTTAAGGTTTTTAAACACTGTGTGCGATGGAGCGTCAAGCCCTGGGGAACAAGGCTGAATATGTTATGCCAGTCAATTAGGGCCAGCAAAAGAAAAAAAAAAAAAGAAAGAAAAAAAAAAACCCATGCTATTTCAGAAATAGTGCCAGGAGTAATGTGGAGCAGAGAAAGATCCAGAAATGGAGATCCAAATAACTGCTGCATGGGGTGATTTATTGATCGCTGCGCAATCCTCCCCTCCCTGTCGGTCAGGATTTGTTGATTTTTGAAAGATCTTAAGACACAATGCCAAGTCATTAACCAAATTGACTTCACGGTGTTTCATCCTACCTGCGCGGCGCTTGTTTAAGACCACCTGAAAGTGTGTCGGAGTTAAATTTGATTCTGTATAAGTTTATGTGATTGACGCTTTCAGTAAATATGTGATATCAGTAGCCAGTGTTGCTGTTGGTAGAGGGTTGACATCCTGCTAAGCTGCTCACACACTGAACGGTAGGAGTGCAGATAGAAAAAAAAAAACACTTATTTCCCAAAAAAATGCCAAGTATGAAGCCGAGTCAACACTGAGATAAAAATGCAGGGATTCAAATAGCTGCTGCAGGGATCGATTTATTGATCTATGGAGCTCAAGATTTGCTGAATGTAACTAAAAAAAAAAAAAATCTTATAACCGAGCTGGCGTGAGGACACAATGTGCTTTAAATTCTAAAAGTCGTTTGCCAAATTCACTTCACTGTGATTTGTTCAACCTGCGCTTTCCCCTCAAACATTTCTGAAGCCCCCAGAAACATGAAGCTCAGTTAATTAAAAGCTGTTTAAAATAAGTGAATGTCTGTTTAGTCATGTATTTACTCGATTTCTGGTGCTATTGACATTTGCAGGTGCCGGTTTCCACAGCCATTACACTGCTTTTATGTCGGTGCTGCATATGCACCTCAATGGTCAGAATGAGGAAACGCCCTCCAGCGCAGGATGAGTCATCAGACATTTGACACCATTTTACAGAAAATAATGGAAGTATTTGAGTATTATTTGGCACAAAACAAGAGATGCATGAACATTTAGCCAATTGAATCAACAAGAAAGAGTGGAAATGTGCTTTTTATTTCCAGAGGTCGCGAAGTTGAACGTTTTGATCCACTCTGCATAATCTGCTCTGAGCCAATCCGCAGCGTGAAGTTCAGCCTGGACGACGGCGTCCGACAGAACTTGGACCAGAAAAACAAATTATATAAAGCTACTATCCACTTAAAAATGTGCTATACATGCAGATTTGAGCTTCACATTGCTTCGGCGAAGGAGAAGAGTTTTCATTTTTTCTCGTTCTGTCCGTCCTCCACAGCAGTGGTCCAACACAGCTTGAGTTATTTCTGAATGTAGTTCGGGGTAAACAATCTGCGGGATGTAGAACTTACAAAGCTTCGTCTAAGTGATTCCGATGACTCTCTGCCCTTTATTCTTTTATTTCTCTCTATGAATATTGCGCTGCTGCAAATCTTCAACGCACTCTCGGAGTCACAGCTGGAGATTTTATGAGATCCACCCTCTCACACAGCATGACTTACAGTAAATCTACATTATGACTGATGCCACAGACTCTGAAGTTGACTTTAGATCCGTGTGAAACGCTTTACAGCGCAAAAGTGGCGCTTTAAAGTAACTCTTTCGTCTGACAGTTTATCTTTTTAATTAAAGATGTGTGAATAGTAATTGAGTTTTATATAATTATCATTACATTCACCATCACTGAACGACTTCCTATACATGAAAATGTGTTTCCACAACAACTGCCAGAATCCTTCAGAGTGAAAAACGTGCCTCTCAAGCAAACCGCTTATCTAAAATTAGAAGAGAAATTACCAACAGGCACGGCATTAAAACTCATTATATATTTATGAAGAACCGTGTTGTTAATGTTCTTAATGTGTCTGTATTATGTGCGCACCGGCCCTCCTCGGGGCATTAAAAGGTTTTAAATCATTGACAGTCAAATTCTGTAAAGACCTCTTCTGCTCATTCATTTATACGTGGAAGCCGAGCGCTCATGTTCTCGCCGATCCCCGTCTTTCTGTAGCCGTGCAGTGTTTTGTGTTTCACTTGCACTCCCGCGTCTAGTCTTCCTTGTTAAACCGCAAACACAGAGGGTAGTTGGAGAGCAGCAGGGCTTTGCAGACCTATAAGCCATGGCCTGATCCCTGACACATACAGACAGGGACTTGCAGCCATCTGGCCAGATGAGACAGCTGGATAGGAACTCTCTCTCTCTTTCTCTCTCTCTCTCTGTCATGGCTCGAGCTCATGCACACACACACACACTCGCAGACTCAATTTACATGGGTTCTGAGGGCTTTCTGTCATCTATCTCAAGGGCTGCCAGGGAGTTCTGGTGGTCACAGATAGTGACCTAGCCCACAGCGATGGAGCTTCCCTCAAAGTTGTACATTTAGATTCCGAATTCAAGGGCTGGGTCTCTGCTTGCAGCTTCTATTATTGACAGAAGGTCAGACAACTATGAAAAGGAGAGCAGCAGAGGAAAACTGGCAAAGAAAACATGAGATAAACCAAAGGAGATCATTGAATTTTATGTAATAGGTTGCATAACTTTAAATCAGGGGTTTCAGATACATTTGGGGCCAAATACTGTACAGTCCCAGTTTCTAGACTGGTAAAATACTGCCATCATAACCTTCAAATATAAACCCCTGTGGCTGTTGCATTGTTTGATAGCAGAGCTGTCTTTCATGGCAGTACCATAACTATAACTTTTTTATATATAAGCCAGTGTAACTGAACGTCGATCAAAAATTCAAAAACTAATACACACAATAGTTTTTCTCTATATCCTGCATTTGAAGTCTCCTGCTGGATCTTTTAGATCAGCGGCACGCGGTACAGCCTTTAATTTCCCTGACGCGTGTTCACTGGCACGTGCACACGCAGGGACGGGCAGGTAATAAGAACAGGAGTCACATGACTCGCATATTTGCAGAGTGCAGAGAATTGTAATGCATATTGACATTTACCTTGACAGGAAGCAGCGGTAAAAAAGGTAGGAGGAAGCGGATTACTTGAGAAGTCCATGTCTGTAATGCACTTTAAACACTTTATTGTTTAACTTGCCTTAATGTGTCTTCTGATTTTTTTCTCGATCAATAACGCAGCATGCTCCACTTGTGCACACTGCTGTGATGAAAAATGATCAATGCATACATTATTTGCACATCCAAACTTACATACTGCACCATACTTATCCCCCACTGACTCCCACCTCTCGCACTTCATGCATCTCTAATAACTTAAATGAAAGCTCTGACCGAGGCCATCATCTGTCTGCTTCATGTCGGGTCTCTTCTGGAGCACCCTTGTGATAATATCGCCCATACTTCTTCCCACACATGCAGATGACTTGCCTTTCCCTCCTGGCAGTGTCTCGCCCCGCGTGTTGAAAATAGCTGAGGCTAGAACACAACTTGTGTAACATCGATTTGAAATTCAATCTAGACAGCCACCTTGGGGCCCTGGACCGATTCTTAGATCCCTCTCTGATACCGCTGTTGGAAGAAAATGAAGAGAAATAGGCAGACACTGTGCCAGGAATGCACAGAAAATGTATATATACCCACGCAGCGAGCGGCTGTTTGTGTATACACACACATGCCTACACACACACACCGGCCTCGACAGCATCCCTCTGATACTTCTGCATGTAGTGCTGCTGACAGACAAGCACTCTCTGACACAAATCAGCAGACTGAAGAGGTTTAATCTCCCAATCTTTTATCCGGTCCTCAGTCCCTCCACCTGCCTGTCACCTTGAGAGGTTTTTGTGAGTACTCCACAAGGTGCCATTTACCCATAAGTGTCCTGAATCTACCACGCTAATCACTTGTGTTTTTCAAAAACCCTCATCCGATAATATTTTTTTTTTTTTTTTCCCCCTCTGGACTGTTTCTCCAGTGAATAAACGGCACTACTGTTTACTCATGTGGAGAGGCAGGAAGCATCTCGCCTTGGTGAAATTTGTTTATGAAGTGTGAAGCTGTTGACTTTGTTTTGCATCATGTGAAAAATACCGAGGCTAAAAAAAAAAAAAAGAAAGAAAAGAAGAAAACAGGGGGCAGGGAAACGGAAAATGAAGAAACTCAGAAATTAGGTGCGTGCGTATGTAATGTGAGGAGGAGCACCAGAAACTGAAATTAATCACTTAATAAACTAAACACAAAAATTAAGGAAACGTAAATTCAAGCAATATCTACAGCTCTTCTGCTCATCATATAAATACATGTCCCTTACAAATGAGACACCAAATAAAGGTGGAATAAAAACACCGATATGTATTGGCACGAGGCATCACTACAACAGAGATAAAATCTACCATCTCTGCATTGTCTCATTTTGTGTGCCGTTTCAATACATGCATTATATAATAATGTACTTAAAGTCATTGTAATATCATTTAAATTGTCCCAACAGAGCACAGATCCCTTAATTCTCTCTGAAAACCTTTCTTTAGGTTGCTGAAGCTGTATGGCGGGCCTGTCTTTGAACATGACTGAATGACTTAATTACATTGCGCCGCCTTTTCAGTCATCTACCCCCCACATACTGTACGAGACAAAAGACCGTGACAGAGACAAATAAGCCTCCCAGTGGGGGGATCAAATCTGCTCAGGATTTCCAATAGATAGCAGATCTCCTGTGGACTCGCTGTCTGTCTGCTTCTCTCTGCGTCGGATCAGAATCCAGATTAGTCATTACAGCGCTATAGGTCAGTGGGAGTGTACACTTCAGTTGTAATCAAAATTATTTAACCTCTTGGACCTTCAATACACTCCGGCAATGTGACTTGAATTGAGTGAAATTGTATCAGCTGAAAGGTTAATCCTTTTACTCCCGATCCCGTCGCTGCTGACAGGATATGTGTGCTTCTCATAACCATAAGTCCTGGAGCATTTGCAATATCGAGAAAATAAAAATCCACAAAGCAAAGGAAAAGAGATTTTACACACATAGACTTTACAGCGGGCGCCAGGATTTCTGTGGTGCTACCGTTCAGTGACAGACAACCTTCACGAGTGCGTAATGCATTATGTCCAGGAATAAAATGGTTAAACACTCAGAGGCTGAATTTTAATGTATAATATTGAGCTAACCAATAATGCTGAAGGCTTACAAGCAAAATGATTTAACCTGCCAAAACATCCACTCAATAATTATAGCCTATCACTTGGAATAAATGATTTTGATAATTTCCCCCTCTCCATTGCACCATTTAACACTTCATGTTAGTTGAATATTAAGTGGTTTCTCTGCTGCCTTTCATAGGTCTTTGAACAGTTTGTGCAATAAAGTTTAGCTGACTGCACGTATATATAGGATCTCAGTGATAAACAAGCTCAGACTTTTGTACAAAAGCATCATATCCTAATTTAACATGCTTCATTATCTAAAAAAGATACGGGGAACTATAGAGAGATCAGAATGAACTAGTATATTTGGAAACATAAATTTAAAGAGGTAAGAGGTGTTACATGTTTTACTATTTAAACAGAAACAGTGACAAAACTAAAACTATTGCTAACCTCTTTCAGTATGTGACATTTAAGCAAGCCCTATCATCAGAACCTAAAAACAATCTTAAAAATTGGAAATTTGAAACTGTGCTGCTTTCCAGAATCATGTTGTATTTCAGGGTTCAGCAAATCCTTCAGGTATGTTTTTACCAGCCCACCCTTACTGTAGCAGTTTAAAACTGAACCTCTAACATTAGCAAGAGGGAAGCTAGTGTAGCTCGTGTCAGCAGTGAGAAATATAGAGGAGCAGTTACTTTTACTCAAGAAAATCCATGTTAAAGTTGGTTCTGGCCCATTGGCCTTAGGTTTTGTAACCCTGAAGTCCAGTTTTTCTTCTACTGTTGCAGATGATACATGGCTAACAAAGCAAAAGAAACACTTCTTATTTTGATGGTTCCCTGTGTCAAGAAGACAGGAAGGGACAGAATACACATGGTTCAAGAATCAGTGCAATGCTGTTGGGGCTTCTTGCATCTAATTCCTTGATCTCGACATCTAGAGTGAAGAGTTTCAGTCTTCGCAGTTCTCTATTGTTTTCACCTTTATCGTGTCTTTTAAAGAAATATTGTGTTTAATTGTTTTCAACTGATGGACAACTTTGGCTCTTTTTCATACTCAGAGCAGCTTGAACTTGAAATCATGCTGTGGTTTGTACATTGAGGAAATTACCTTATTAGTGTAATTGAATGATTTCTTTTCAAAGGGCTCCTTTGTTCCTTAATGAAGTTGTTGTTGACGTGGGCTTCCCAGAAGCCTAATAGCAGTCTGCAGCAGGAAGCGGCCTTGCAGATGAGTTTGTTTTTCTAAGAAAAGAAATTGTGTAGACGCGACCAAATTACAAAAGAAACTGAAACTTGAATTATTAGACTTTTTTAATGCGTTCTAGTGTTCCCTTTCAGCATACATAATTGATAATAGTAATATACATACTTTTTTTTTGCATGATAGTGAGGGTGTCATTGTTTCCATCTCTTTAACAATTTCCATGGCAAAATTCAAACTGGATACTTTTTTTTATCTTCATTTTTTTCCTGTATTTATGAGGAAAAAGCTGCTTGTTTTCTCTAATCGGTTCAGTTCTAAAAAGCAGCCTGGAGGATGTTCAGGCATCGATTTTGTCTCAGTGAGTTTGTCTCTACTGCCCTCTCTCTGCCACCGACATGATACTTCTGCCTTTTGGTGTGTGTGTGTGTGTCGCCACTTATATTGACGAAAATCAGTGTATCACAGACACAAAGCGAGGTGTGTTTGTGATGCAGACAAAACCAAAGACGTGTTTTAAGGCCAATGCAGTGTTCTCTCGACTTTGTCTATGTTGTGAGTGAGAGAGAGGGAGAGAGATCAAGAGAGAGACAAGAGCAGTGTGTGTGTATGGATCCATGGCCACAGCTGTTATGCTGCCCACCAAAACACCCTCCTACTCTCTGCCATCTTGCTTTAATATAACCCTCCACTGTGCAGGTCTAAGCTCATGAAAGCACAGTCAAACTGCCAAATCAGCACAAACTGAGTCCTCGCAGGCGAGCAGTGCAGCTGCATCTCACACACACCAGCACACACCACCATTTTTTATCATCAAATATTAACTGATAAAGGGAGGCCGCGAACACACCTGAGAGGAGATTTTTGGGTTTGGGGGGGGGGGGGGCGTTTGCATCACAAATATTTGTGTATTGTGTGTGCATGTGTGTGGTAAGAGGTGTGAGGTTTATGTGATTGTTTTTTTCCCCAAAGTCAAATTTTAAGAAGCTGTGTGTGTGTGTGTGTGTGTGTGTGTGTGTGTGTGTGTGTGTGTGTGTGTGTGTGTGTGTGTGTGTGTGTGTGCGTCATTGACGACAGTCAGGGGAACGACTCCCCTGATATTACCTTCCATTTCACATCTAGCTGACTGTGTCAACCAGATCAGTAAAGCCTATCAGTCATGTTTCTGCCACAGATCCAATCAGGGAAGCCAAACCGGGTCTATGAGAGATGTTTTACGATGTTTTCAGGCTGAAAACTTGGGGCAAATTACATCTTCATCACTTAAAGGTGCTGTAGGCAGGATTCGGCATCTCCGCCATCTTGCTTAGGTTTACCTAAGCAAGATGGCGATTTGACCCATCTAAGATGGTGATTTGAAACCCAGCACAGCCAATCCTGTCCTGTTTTCTCTGACATTACGCTCTTAAGCAAGTTAAGCCCCTCCCACAAGAACGTGCGACGAACGCCACTCGACCAATCACGGTTAGAGCCTCATGGGCTCTTCTGATTGGTCAAAGATACCTGGAGCTGTCGAGATTCCTTTTCAGCTCAGAACAGAGACAGATGGAAACTCTGCGCCTTCACGGTAGTGCAATTATACTATACTCCTAAAGGAATATCAATGGATACTCTAACATTTAATCCAAAGAAAACACAGAAAAATTAGCATTGACTAGCAAAATCCTGCCTACAGCACCTTTAAGACAAAGGATTTGGTTCAGATACAAAACAGACTTTAGATTTCCTAAAAAGCATGTAAAAGACAGCGAGCATTGTGTGTGTCTGTGTGTGTGTGTGTGTGTGTGTGTGTGTGTGTGTGTGTGTGTGTGTGTGTGTGTGTCTGTGTGTGGGTGTGTATGTGTGTGTGTGTGTGTGTTCTCAGCCATGATTAGCTGTGATAAGGCGCCTTTATCGTGCTGCTTTTGAGCTTTTGAATAATAAAAAAAAGTGCGTCACAGGTGCAGTGGCTCAAAAGGTCACCTTTTAAAACCAACCAAGGGCTCTGCTACTGTTTATTCAGCTCCGTCTCTGTCGACACAGTATCTTTTATCCCTCCCCGCCCAGCATCCTGAAAATAAAAACACCATTAGTCCCCTCCTCGCTCTGGGTAGGGTAGAAGGGATCACAGTGGCAGCAGTTGATTTATGGGTAAATGGCTGCTTCCCTGACATGTAGAAGAACGGGGGGACAGGTCATTTTCTGTTGTCGCTGGACCTGCTTCTCAAAGAAATAGAAAAAGAGGAGAAGAGGAGTGGAAAATAATGCACCACTTCACCCTGAAGAAGGGGGTGGCAGTATTCATGATTGTGTGTATGCGTGGGCTGCCTTTTTATGCTTAAATTGTGGGTTTCTAAATCTGTAAGCGTTATGGGAACTTGATTGAAACCAGGAAAGGATTTTAAAATCTGGATGATGTAAATCATTTAGTTTCGAGGTGATGGCATGTTTAAGGTTAGAACAAAATGATAAGTAGTGCTTGAGTGTAGAGAGTCTGCATGGAAGTTGTATAAGTTAGGCAGTGTGTTTGTGTGTGTGTAGAAGTAGTTACAGTACATGTGAAGGTCAGATGTGTCCATATGTGTGTGTGGATGACAGCACAAGAAAAAGAAGCGAGTCAAAGTAGAGAGATTATATCCTGCTGGCAGACAAGTGAGCAGACATTCAGAAGGAAAGACAGACAGGCAGACACAAAGAGGCTTCTAGCATTCTCTGACTCAGATCCATGGTTTGGCTGGCAGAGATTCACATCTCCTGGATGTGTGTGTGTTTGTGTGTGTGCGTTTGTGAGTGCAGATTGTGAATAAGACCCTCTTCCAGCTTCCCTTTAGCTGCCTTGTCCACACAGGCTTTGGTCTCATGCGTCAGCTTCTGTCCTAGAAAGGGATGCAGACGCTGCGATGAGTTTCATGCCGCAGGAAACCAAAATCTGATGAAAGCAGAGGAGATTTGCGGAGACAGGAGCAGAAATGTCTCGAATCGAAGGGCTGCGTGAATAAAATTAAAACTCATCTGATGTGAAGCATCAATTGTTTATAAGATCATTCCTTTCCCTGATGAGTCAGGGCTCAGGAGAGAAGTGAGGAGCTGCAGTGAGATGTTTCGGTGTCCATTTTTAGTAATTCTCAACAGAAATTACACCAGCACTCAATATGATAAAAACAATATATGCACATTTGTTTTTCTCCTGATAAATAACCACAATTCGACCCCGCTGATGTGATGTTTGTTTTCTGTCTTCCAGGCAGACCCGGGAGCAGGAAACACCTCCAGACTTCTTCTATTTCTCTGACTTTGAGAGGCACAATGCTGAGATTGCTGCTTTTCACTTGGACAGGTGAGTTTTACAACCTTCCCCTTCTGCTTTATGATCCACGGTCCGTCCTGAAAATAGTGACAGGGGTCACACACACACACAGATTTCTGCCAACAGCAGCACTGTAGCTCCTTTTTTTATATGGCAGAGGTGTGCCATAATAGATTTGAGATGTGAAATCTGAATGGGATTAAGTATAGGAGGGATTAGATAACACACCGAGAGCAGGGATCATCTCCTCTGCTTGCTGCAGAGTATATTGATTTCAACATGATCCCTTTGACTTTAAAGACTTCAGCTGGCGAGGTACAAAAAAATCTCAAGAGAGGAGCACTAAGAAGAGCCCGGTGTGATCATTTGGGATTCTACAGAAGGACAATAGCGCCATTTTGGGGTCTACTGGGAGCGTGGTAATTATTTCACACATGCTCACAAACAACACGTTTCGCCCTTTGTTAGATGAGATCACAAGCACATGTTTGTGTGGCCTGGGAGATGCACCCAGACATCAGATAACCAGCAGAATAAGGTTTTAGTGTTTCAGGGAGGTGCCCGTGTTTCCCCCTAAAGAGCAGTTTGTTTTTAGGCTGCGTGCAGAATGTGGGCTGCCCATGAATTACAGTCCAGCTTGTGGATGCCCGCCTGAGCTATTGCTGGTTTATTACTTCATATTGAATCAGGAATGTGGAGTAGGAGGTTGTTTTGCTCGGCTAAAACTTTCTTTAATTTGAGATGTGCTTCGAGACAGCTCTGATGAAATGTACCAAAAATATCTTGGAGATTTCGGGAAAGAGGTAACATCACCGCTTTCCAGTAAATTACTTCTAAATCTCTGGGAATTTTTTCATCTTCTGTTCTCCGCCTGTCTGCTGTCACGCCATCTGCTGTGAACTCCTTGTGACTCAGAGGTGCGTAATAGGCAGAGTGCACACAAATAAAAGCCTGAGTGTGCTCTCGCGGTAAATGTGCGCCCGCGCACACACACACACACAACACACAGGTGCTCCTTTGTCACCGGGACCCAACGTGACGGTGCAGTTTGCAGTCCCTGAATGCTGTCCTCTGTAGGATAAAGTTTCGCCGCACTCTGTTCCACTCAGCCAGTCTGTCCTTGTGTCTGCACGCTCCCAGGAGGCTTGGTTTTAGTCTCTGCCGGGTCAGGGTCATTTGGACTGCAAACATACAGCGAGGCAGGCTAAATAGAGGCTGAATGGGTATAGTGTTCTGACATGGGAGCAAAAGAAAATACAGGGAGACCAAGAGGTCCGGACAAAAGAGTGAAGAGAGAGAAAAGGGAAGGAGTAGAGTTTTAGACCAGAGACAATAGAGCTAACCTGTTTACACAGTAGATAACAGGAGTTTATTACACACTGCAACAATGACATGCATCATTTACAATCTTTTTTAGCGTTGAAACATCCATCAGTGAATAAATGTAAAGTATGTAATACTTGTAATTAGTGGAAGCTTCCTGTTTGCAGACATTGTTCCAATAATCTGCTGTTATATTCTCCTTCCTTACACCGATCACCTGCATGTCCTCCATCACTGCATCTGTGAACCTCCTCTCTGGACTTCCTGTTCTCCTCTTAGCTGGCAGTTCTGTCCTCTGCATCCTTTTACCCATATAGCTATCAGGTTTCTTAAATATATGACCAAATCCTCTCAAACTCAGACAATAAATAAGACAACACAAAGCCATAAAAAGGCACTGATGAAAAGTCAGAAGGAAAGAAAGACTCATGAAACAGATAAGAAATGTTGTCTGTGGTAAGCAGTCTAATAGCTGAGGGAATGAAGGACATAAAAGTATTGATAGATTCTTATCAGGAGCTTATTATAACACCTGCCAAACAACTAGGAGGTTACTGGAGTGGAGTGCCCCGGAAGAGCAAACAAGCTGAAAGACGAACAAGTGAACGCACTCCTGCAGCAGAATCACCAAATGGACAAATACCAAACATCCACACAGATGGAAAAAATGTGTTTCCAATATGTTCCTGTAAGGTTTTATAAAGTAGGCTATAACTGAAAATACTATTTATGTAGTCCAACAGTTGATATGGACAATAAGAGATCTGGTATTCAGCTCAAGAACATTGCTAAGTATGGGACAATATATGAAAAGCACGGGAATTGTAGAGTTAACTGTAAGAGATAGTATGTCTTCCGATCTGCTGGTGAAGTAGCAATGATGAACTGATTTTCTCCCTCCAAGTGAGATAAATATTTTGGTAAAAAGGAACAGAGATGGGCATAAACTGAGGAGTCTCATCCACCCGCTGGCCCTAATCTAAGAATACCTGAAGAAACGGTAGTTTTTAAGTTTTTATGTCAAATAAGAAAACAGCCACTGATTATTTTCGCTGAATCGTCTCTGTGCCTCTGTAGGATCCTGGACTTTAGGAGAGTGCCTCCCGTGGCGGGACGGCTGGTCAACATGACAAAGGAGATCAGAGATGTGACACGCGATAAGAAGCTGTGGAGGACCTTCTTCATCTCACCAGGTACGCACTCTGCCAGCCTCCTCTGCATCTTGGCACCGAGTTTCAGCTGCTTGGCTGCCGAACACAATCTGGAAAGAGCAGCGAAGAACCGTATCTCACTGCTGGCTTCCCTCTGCAAACTGGGTTACGTGCAAAGTGGCCTCTCCAGCTGCAGTTGAGGGTTTTCTTAATTACCGGTCTGTTTTCCAAGGCAGTGAAAAAGCCAACTGCTGCATGTGTTGCAATAAACAAGTCCATGGCCAGAGCTGGCCACATGGTGGCACTGTCAGCCAGCAGGCAAGAAAATAAAACACAATTTGAATCATAGTAGGTTTGTTGTATGAAATTACAAAAATAATTGCTGAAACAATTAAAAACTGCACAAAGATTGCAAAAGAAACTGTGACTGCCTGATGTAGATGAAGCTCGATTGCACCATGCATCACTGCCTCACAAGAAAGTTCCTACTATTCCCCTGTGGTAGCATTTCTACAACTTTACTTTTCTTTCATCAGCCAACAATGTCTGCTTCTATGGCGAGTGCTCATACTACTGCTCCACTGAGCATGCTCTGTGTGGGAAACCGGACCAGATTGAAGGATCACTGGCTGCCTTCCTGCCCGACCTGAACCTGGCCAAGCGCAAAACCTGGAGGAACCCCTGGAGACGCTCTTACCACAAGCGCAAGAAAGCAGAGTAAGAAAACTACATCAGGGCATCGCATTTTAACAACAGTGTTAAGAAAAATGTGATTGTGGTGCCTTATTATTGAACAATGTCACATTTTGACATATTTCTAGGTGGGAGGTGGATCCAGATTACTGCGATGAGGTGAAACAGACACCCCCGTATGACCGTGGCACTCGACTGCTAGACGTCATGGATATGACTATCTTTGACTTCTTAATGGGTAAGAGGAAAACAAAAGGAAGCATTTTTTTACTCAGTGTTAGCTGAATCGAGGAGTCTGAAGCATGTCTCCTGTCACCTTGTACAGGTAATATGGATCGTCATCATTATGAAACTTTTGAGAAATTTGGAAACGACACTTTCATCATTCACCTCGACAATGGAAGAGGGTAAATACATTTAACTTGTGTTACCAGCAAACCATGTGATTAAAGTACAATAACTGTGCTTCTGTTCAATATATGACATCAATTGGTAAGAACATTCCTAAAGAATCCAAAGAGGCCTCATCAAGATATAAGCTGAGTTTCTCTAACAAAAAAAACTGACATTTCTGGTTTTTCTTTCCTTGATCTTATCTCCACTCGTGCAGGTTTGGAAAACACTCACATGACGAGCTGTCCATCCTGGTGCCTCTGAGCCAGTGCTGCAGGTCAGACTTTTGTTTTTTTGTGAATATTTCTGTTTGTAAGAAGGGGACGTGTCTTTTGAAGAGATCACCTGAGTCCACAGAGACATATCCTAACAAACCAGTCAGATCAGTGGTTTTTCAGAGAGTGACTTCCCTGAGGGGGCACAAGAGAACTTTTCAAAGAAGAAAAAGTCTCTTTCATTACCTGGTTAATCAATTTAGATTTTCATGGAGTGGCTATGAGAAGTGTTAGCTCGATTTATAGTTTGTTACATTTATTTCATTACTTTCACTTCTGAGGAGAAAGTTTCTTTCCTGGCTACTGCCAATGAAAACACAAATTCACACTTCAAGTATTAGAATATCTTGGAGCCTTTTTGCACTGCAAATGCAAGTAAATCTCACATCCTTGCTGCTGCTGCGTGTGTTACGATGCCAATACTAAGCTGAGCTCGATCCCACTGTCTGGCGTGACAATGCAATGCAGCACTTGTGGGGTGCTTTTCATGTGAGAGGAAATTAATCAAGGCTTTGAATGATTCTATTCAGCGGGAACAACGGTGATGGAGCAGGAAGGCAGAGGAAAGGGCGGCGAAATGTTTCATGAAGTCTTAGAAGACTCCTGACTCTGAAGCCTGCCTGCTTTTCTATTATCACCACCTTGTCTCTTTAACACAATACCACAAGTGACAAACATAAATCAATGTGTTAATTGCTTTGAAATGTGTCTTGTTTCTATTAACAGAAGGGAAAAAAAGATTTTTCAATTAACCCATAATCGGTATTGTAATTAACATACTTTTTTTTTTCTAAATGTTACTTTTCTTTGTTTCCAGAGTGAGGAGGTCCACCTACCTGCGTCTCCAGTTGTTGGCAAAGGAGGAGTACCAGCTGAGTTCAATGATGGAGGAGTCTCTGCTGCGGGACCGCCTGTCCCCGATTCTCATCCGGCCTCATCTTCAGGCCATGGACCGCAGGCTCCGGCTGGTGCTGCAGGTCCTGGCAGGCTGCATAGAGAAAGAAGGTCACGTTAATGTCGTGGAGGAGGATTTAGTCGGGGACACAGCCACCCACAGGGGACCGGGCCACAGGTAGTGAGGGCGAGGCTCGAGGGCGACAGAAACCAACACTGACCAATACAAATGGACCACATCTGTGGCTGTTCGATCAATGGGATAACAATGAAGTTCCCGCCCTTGGTATCAAGCTGAATTCAGTGAATTCCAAGACTTGCCATCATTGCCTCTATGGAACCGACTCTTAAGCGTGTTTATATGGAAGAAACTGTCTGCAAATACAACTAAAGACTGTACTCACACAGAAGTTTTGTATTTTGTTTTCTCAGATGTTGTATAAGGCATAAAGGAAGCACTGCTGTGTTCTGATTTTGTCCTGTTTGTTCTGAATATGGAGGGTATCAGTTTTTTTTTTGTTTTTTTTTTATGTGTTTTATTATATTAGTGCATAACCAAATCAGAATCCACCCTGACTGGGCAGCATAGGGTCAGACGATAAGCTTTATCAGTTATCACAATGTGTGTATCGATATTTTCTCCTTTTGTAAAGTGTCAGGATTCAATGTTTTCGTTGAATGTTTCGAAAGTGAAGTCATTCTTGACACAATGCAGTAACAGCCAGGTGAATATTAACCATTTTCAATGTGTTCTCTCTATTTTTTTTTTTATTAAATCCTTTGTTTTTGTTTTTTTGCTTTTTGTCCTTGCACAGACAGTCCAATCCCAAATGTTTTCACATGCTTTTAAACAGCAAGTGCAAATGATTCACACTGTAGTTAAACAGTACCTTCACTTTGCCTTATTTCAACTTTTTTAAATTCCTTCCCCATGCCCTGAAGGCTGAGCTCACACTACATGTAGTGCATAACAACAACACAAAACTACTACCAAACCAAAAATTCTGAATGGAATGCCTGGAAAAGTGTTTTTATTTTATATGAACCATTCATCAAATCAGGATTTGAGACATTTGTTGTTATTTACTGTGACTCGTTTTCACAGTTATTGTGTAGCAAAATGTTGCAATTTGTGTATCGTTTCCTCTTCTGAGATTTCAACACCAACTGACTATTTATTGCTGCAAAAAGTGAAATGACGTTTTATAACTTTTATTATTATTTTCTTATGTTACTTTATTTGTTGAGAAATGCTTCACTTGGCTTTTTTTCAAGCATTTGGATGCTATATAATTTGGCATTTGTTTGGGTTCTATGTTTATGTTCAGGCAATTAAAAACACACTTAAACTGTTTGATTTTCAAACATTTGGATGTTCAAGTGATGTCAGTGTAATTTTTGGTTTCCTCATAAGAGTTCTGTGTATTGGATATACCAGTACCTGTGCAATGACAGGAATAGATTACTTGAATGTTTTTGGGTTGGCAGTATGGACTGGATTCATAACAGTACGAGTAGTGTAAAGCCTGAGTGGCTGGTCCTGAGTCTGGGAGGTGATATGAGAATGGCATTGGGGGTAAAAATGCCTCATCGAATCACAGGGATAATTATTGGTAATGTTCCTTGACTTTCATATTTTCAATGTAAATAACTATAAATACTTTGAAGACCTATCGAGCTGCACTGCACAGTGATCTGCTTCTGTTTTCTGCTCTCGCATTGTTACTGTGAAGATCTGTTTACTAAATGATTAAAGTGTGCAATAAAAACAAAAGTGAGGACAAATCTCTATGGCTGCCAAAATGTAATATTTTATGCAAAAGTGATGATGAAAGGTGTGCTTTTTTTTGAGTGAGGATCAGAATGAGAAGTTTAGGGTTACACATTGTCATTCTCAGCCAGTTTCAAAATATCACAGAGAAAAGAACAACCTTCATCATGTCGCTGTAACCAACTGAAACGTGCAAGCAGCTTCAAACATAAGACTCAGGAGAGCTGCACTGCATGTGGCCTGGAAACACAGAGAAACAAACAGCTCAGGATGAAAGTTTGAAAAACCTAGTCAAACTATTTTTCTGTCTATTTGTGTAAAATAGACATAGACAGATGAGCTTAGGGACCTTTCTGTGTTGATGCAGCATGTTCTCGCTGTGCATGTGTGGGTTTTGGCAAGGATGAGTGCTTTTATTCATGCCAAAAATCTGCAATTTTTTAAAATTGCACTCAATTACACAATACTTTGAGATTATAACTATATCGGGAAGGTGACAGTGATTTGATCTGGAACTTCAGTCTTCTCTCTTCATCTTTCATTACCACCCTTGTGTTCAATATGTCACCTTCCGCTGTTAATGAGCCCCTATTTCTTCTTCTCTTTCTGCACTGACGACAGCGGGATGCGTGGATGATTTACGTGTCAGCTTAATTTTAAAAGTTCAAGACATAAATACAATATTCAGACAAAAAGAAAGACATGAATAGCCAGTTGAAACATGTGGCGCTGTCCGTGGTGCTGAATGACAGCAGAGCCGTTCACAGCAGTGAGCGGCTGTCCAGGCGCTGTCCATGGTGCTGAACGAGCAGTCCTGGGCTCCTTCAAAAGGTACTCAAGAAATACATAAGAACGTCATTAAGGGAGGAATTTCTATATTCATACATTTGAAATGCTTATTCAATAAAGAATTTCCATATGTTGTATTTATTTCCTGATACTCTTAAATAAGTTGAGCACAAGAGGGACTCCTTCTGTTATCTGAGCCACAGCCACGAGGAACAGGAAGCATTTCTATCTATTCTATTCTATTCTATTCTATTCTATTCTATTCTATTCTATTCTATAGATTCCCCAGCAGATGGCGCACGCATAAAGCTTTTAACAGTGGGCCATACACACGCCTTACAGTACAGCTGGGAATCACTAGATGGCGCTCAGTGCTCGTGGATATTTTGAAGTTGTTTGTGTCATGAACGTGAGGACATTGCGTATCAGATACTTTAAAATAAGAAATAATGCTTGGTACATTGGGGCGAATAACGTTTTAATTCAATCAATAAACTATTTTTTTTTTGTTTTTACTTCCACTTTTGTTGATCTGAACATAAACAGCAGATGCAGAACCTCACCGGACTATGTATTATATAGAAAATATATATATAATATGACTCTGTGGATTTATGAAGCTATATTTTGTCCATAAATCCGTAACGGATTCTCTGTTTTTTTTTTCTTGCAGTGCGTGTACGGGTGGAGGGGTGTCTTCAGACTGCCATGTTGTTGCACTTCTCAGCACGACCACGAGGTTGTGCACTTACCATGTGCAATTACAGTTACTGATTTAGCTGATAAGCACAATATAATAAAAGTTTTGAATTATATTGCTAAATTCATATACTTGAGAGTTGAAAAAACGGAGACTGCTTTTTACCTTTTTGTCATTTTATTTACTGAGAAAAAGTGACAACTATTTTTGTTCCACTTGAGTGGGAATATTGGACCATGAAACGCCCAGCCCTGATGTTGTTTACCCACCACACAGCTGACCACCCCACACTCTCTCACCTCTTTCAGAAGCTGCCTCTGCCTAGTAACAGTATCCAACGCCAGTATCCTCCCGTCTCTATGGCAACTAAGAGCAACCCCCTTCCTGTCCTGCCTCCCATTGATCCAAGGTGCGCGTGGCTGAGTCCTGGACGACCCTGACCCTTAAAGCTCCAAAGACCCTCTCCATCGGTGAACTTGAATTATGGCCTAATTGACTCACGCATGTATTAAAGTTTGAACGCTCTTAGGATGCTGTGATAAAAGAAAATAGATGGATGCAATCTAAAGAGAAAAGTGATCAACTGCAAGAAAGTGGTGTCACATTACCACTGAAATCCAAAAGAACTCGTTATTTTCTTGATAAATGAACCACTGAGACCTGGAGACGCACCAATTGTTACCCGAGGCCTCATTGTAATGCTGCATGGAGACCTTTCCTGCTCATACACTTGAGTGCAAAACGCAACTTGTATACAGACCCTTTTCATGCACACACACCGCGCGCGTGCATGCACGGGCAGATGTGAGCGTGTGCGTCACAGCGTATGGCGCGCGCCGAGATGAGAGGAGCTTTCAAACGCCTCTTCAGAGGCAGACGTTTTTAACCCCTGTCCGTCTCGATTGATGTCGGCGCTGTAGGCAAAATCACGCCTCACTCAGATCCGCACTGATCAAAACAAATGCGTCCCGGAGAGGATAGAAGAACCAGAACAGATTTAGGCGCACGGGGCGCGTTGACGCATGGCTTGGCTTGGCTCCGTGCATCTGGCGGTACTGATCTCCAAACTGTCGAATAGTCATCATCATCACTTTTAAAACAAAATGACTGATATTATTTCCCGCTTTCAGATTGCAAACCGGGCAGGGAACAAGGTGAAGGCCCCTCTGCTTGTAGCACCTCCATGCTTTGCTCCTTAAAGCGCCGGTGACTGTGAGTGTTTCTACCCCGGTGAGTTTGAATTTCACAAGCTGAAAGCCTCTCATCGCATTGAAGGAAAAGTGTAATGTTCCCCTCTGAACAGCCGGCCCGGCTCGTCCCTCTTGTTTTTCAGTCGGCTGAGCAACAGCCTGCCGATAAGCGTGCCAGTGCGAGCGGGCTCTGTATCTGAAGTCATGAATTTTTAAAAAGACGACTATTTTGCGGCCGCAGCTAAAATTAGTCATAGTCTTATGAAGCTATAATTAGAAAGCAGATGGAAAGCGTTCATTTATAATGGTACGTGGAAGGTTTTGACATTTCCAGGTGACGGTGGTGCGTGTGCGCGCGTGCGGGCGTGTGTCTTGGCGACAGAGACAGAACTCCCCCTGTCTGTTGTCAAGGTCAGACGGAGGCGCATCCTTTTGCGTCAGGCGCACCGGGAGAGAAATTAAACTCCAAATCAATCGCCCTTGAACCACCGCGCACGCGTGTGAGCGCGCGTTCGCGTGTCCGCGTGCCACCGACAGAATGGCTGCCTGTAGATGCGCGTGCGCGGGGATCTGTTTATGAACGTGTGAGAAGTGTGCGCACTGCTCTTCAGTTCATCGGTCCGTCCTGGCGCGCGCGTCTGCGTGCCAGGAGCGATCACGGCCCATTGCCGTAATTGCACAAGGCGCAATGTACACGGCTGGGTGAAAAGAGAGGGGGGCAGCCGCTTGTAAACCCGATGAAATACTCTTGACTGCGCGAGGCTTGGGGGGGGGGGGGGGGGATTTAGAATGACCGAGACGTGCGACGCTGGGTCGTGCGGCCGCGCGCGCGCTGCGACAAGTCCCGCTTCTGCACGAAAGAGAAGGCAGAAAACAAGAGGAGCGGATGCTAATTATTGACGCGCGCCTGAGCAAGCTGCGAGCAGCCGCTCATCTGTCACTCAGGAGGAGAGGAGGGAGAGGAGGAGACGGCTGAATGGAAGGAGAGTCTCAGTCCCACTCGCCCCCACCTCCCCACCTCCCCCTCCCCGCTTCCTTATTTTCATTCATGGCACAATCAGTGACACACGCATACACATATCTCCCCCATGCAGTGCCTGGCTCGGTCCCTCTCCATCAAAAGACCCGCTCTCCCTCACACACATACACACACACACCTTCATATAGGGGCCGGCTTGCTTCTTCCTTTTTCTTTTGTTATCTAATTTTCTCATGAACACAAAAACAGACTGCGGCTCCCCCTCATCTTCTCCTATCACTGGCTTTCACACTGGGATTTTGGTCATCTCTTTTCACACATGAGTAAACACACAGAGCATGTTTCTCTCAAATTTCTCCCTCACCCATACACACACACACACACACACACACACACACATTCCAGATAATAACAAACCGGGACAAACACGTCCAAGCCAAACAAGATAAACAAAAGAAGGACACAACAAAACAAACACAGGCACAGACAGCTGCACGTCGAAAATTGCATGTAAAAATTCTCTTTCCCATTTGCACGCACACGCACGTTCGTCTTTCCAGACACACATGCTGCTTCCTCGCCACCCACTCAGAGAAAGTGAGGGAAGGAGGAAGCATGGGAGGGAGGGAGGGAGGGAGGGAGCTGGAGGAGGAGGAGGAGGAGGAGGGAGAGCAAACCTGAGACAGAGCAGGCTTTGAAGCTGCCGCTTGCCCTTTCTCTCTCCTGCCGGGTGCTTCTCAGTGCATGAGAGAGAGAGAGAGAGAGAGAGAGAGAGAGAGAGAGAGAGAGAGAGAGAGAGAGCGAGCAGGTGGTCCCACAGCTCAACCACTCCTCTCCTCCCTCCCATCAGTTCATCAGCAAACTCTCTCTGTCTTCCTCTCTCTCTCTCTCTCTCTCTCTCTCTCTCTCTCTCTCACCTCAAGTCTCTCTAGACCTGACACACACATACACACGCACATGCACACACACACAGGAAGATGGCAATCACTCCACACCAGCATCCCCCATCTGCTCTGCCTCTCCCTCTCTCATTCACACACACACACACACACACACACACACACACACACACACATCAGTGAGTGGTGGCCGTCCGACAGGCTGCTAGACTCCCCAGCAGAGGCTACAGGACAAGACACACCGACTCCTCCGTCCACCCACCCGACTCACCGTCCAACAGCACCCTCCAACCCCCCCCCCCCCCCCCCCCCCCCCCCCCCCCCCCCCCCCCCCAAGCTAATTCCATTATACATTCCCGACTGGAAGGAAGAGGGGCTGTCTTCTAATTGCTTTCTTATCCCCCTGAGTCTCCCTCGCCCTCTCCTCCTCCTCCACCCCCACCTCTCTCCTCTACGACCATCCTCCTCCTCCCTCCTCTCCTCCTCTCAGCCCGCCCCTCGCCCTACGTGCACTCAACATGGCAGCAGACAAGCAGAGGAGGGAGTCAAGCTAGAGAGCAGAAGAGAGGGAGAGAGAAAGAGAGCGAGGAGGGGAGAGAAAGAGAGAGAGAGAGAGAGAGAGGCAGGCAGGCTGCCGCTATCAGGGAATACTGGTGCCATTTTCAGCATCGCAGGGTAAAAGGATTGAGCCTCGCCGCTGTACAGTTGGCTTGGCTCGGCTCAGCTCAGCTCGCCTCGGCTCAGACCAGCTGAACAAGAGGGGGATTGGAGGGGACAATTAAAGGAGGAGAGAACGGCTGACCCCTAGCACAGGTACCACGCTTTTCCCTGTCGTTTGTTTCTTTTAAAAGAAGGGCAGAAGTTTCACAGCAGCACAGCACAGATGGAAGTGCAAGCAAGGGGGGATTGGCAAAGGGGGTGTGTGCGTCTGTCTGCGTTAGTCTGCGTGTGTGCATGCCGAATAGAGGACAGCAGGGTCTCTCATGGGACTGCGTTCTATTTTCATTTGCAGGGTGCTTCTCACAGGGGAACAACATTTGCCTCCTACACACACATACATAAACATGCACTATCAACACCTGCCTCGACCCTGCTCCCCACCAAGCATCTGTCCAAATAACAGGCAGGAGGGGGAAAAACACACGAGAGAAATTCTGGATCTTTCTGCAAAAACACATGGATAACATGCAAGGGAGGCATGAGTTGCAACCTTGTTTTGTTTTGTTTTTGTTTTGTTTTGTTTCCTTCTCACTCTGTTCAGCATCCTGAGCCCTAGGACGTGTTACGTAGTCTTAGAACAGGACACTATGTCAGAGCAGCGATGTGTCATACCATGCTGTTTACGCTTCCTCTTGCATAAGGGGAAAAAGGAAATACATGTCCACACAAACACACATAAAAACAGTAATGAGGGGAATTTAGTCTGGGTGCTCATCTGTGTAATGATATATATTGTTGTATTTCTGTGAAGATCTTTAGTACGGTTTTCCAAAACCTCAAATGCTATTTTTAGTACCACATTGAATATGTTCTGGCACTGGATGCGATCTTGCTCCTATGTTGTGTGTTCACCTTGAGCGTGCCACACGGTCTCACTTCAGAGGCAGCTTTACTACAGTACGTCTTTAAATGATGCACTGAGACTGCAGTGTCACTGCTGACTGAAAGTGATGCTTCCAACAGCCTCGCTCACCCCGAGGAAAGAAGGAGGGGTGAGACAGAGGGAGAGAGAGAGAGAGAGAGCGAGAGAGAGAGAGGTGCGGCAGAGAGGGGGACAGTAAATAAAAGCGAGAGGGAGGTGGAGAAAAGCACAGCAATATGTGTTTGTGCATGTGCAAGTTGGGAAGAGAGAGAGAGAGAGAGAGAGAGAGAGAGAGAGAGAGAGAGAGAGAGAGAGAGAGAGAGAGAGAGAGAGAGAGTCTGTTTTGCGTATTTGTGGGAGACAGAGGAAGAAGGGGAGAGTGCAACAGGGAGGAGGGGCAATGACGGAGATAACGCAGAGAGGGTGTAGAGAAGTGTCAGGGAGAGAAAACAGAGGTGAGATAGGTGGCCGTGTGTGCGGGCGTGTGTGTGTGTGTGCTCATACAAGAGTAGGAATAAAAGATGAGGCAAGAGAGGGTCGGTGGTAAGAGGTTAATTAAAGGAAGGACACAGTATGAATGGTGAGATGAGAGGCTGATCTCCTATAGCAAGAAAAGCAGCATGGCTGCCATCAATGCATAAACACAAGATCATGGACCCCGAATGTGTGTGTGAAAACGTCTCTTTGCATATGTTTATAGCACAATACCAACAAAGAAACAAAATATTCAGTTATCATTCTGCTCCTGCAGGTGCGATGTTTACAGGTGACAGCAGAGTTACATCTGTGTGTGTTGGGCGCGCACAAACAATGTTTTTGTAGTCAAAAGAAACAGATAACGGAAGAGCCGGCCCACTGGCATGGCTCAGATTGTTGAAGCACCTCAAATACTCAATCACCGCAATAGACAGTAAGGGTATGGCACACAAAATATCAGGAAAAAAAACAAACACTAAAAAGCACTACAAAAGTCTGTCCTCCTGCTTCTCTGACTTTTTTCTCCTTCACACACGTAGTCAGACTAACAGTAGGTTTCCTGCATGATGCAACGCCATGAAAGGAAGCTGATTATCATGGAGATTGGGAGGCGTGTGGAGAACAGGTTTCCGTGTGTGTGTGTGTGTGTGTGTGTGTGTGTGTGTGTGTGTGTGTGTGTGTGTGTGTGTGATGGTCAGTAAAGGGCACACTGAAATTGGCAACTCATTGTTGTGGTGAAATGAAAGGTGAAAGCTTCCCTCTGTGTCTCTCTACTGCTCACTCCCATTTTCTCTTCCCCTGCCTGCCATCCTCTTTCTGCTCCTCAGTTTTGGATCAAAACAAATACGAGAGGTCAAGGAGAGCGGAGTAGAAAGTAAGAAAAAAAAAAACACAATCAAAATGGATAAACAGATTATACATGCATACGGACAAATGAGGACAACATCCTCGTTAAAAGAGAGAGAACACCTTGTCGCCCTCTTTCAGCTCTAATTTCCCCTCCCTTACCTTTAATCTTACTAACATTGATCTGTCCCGCAGTTTATATCTCATTTCTCAATTAGTGTAACATGATTTAAAAGCAAATTGTTGGAGTCTTAGTTTGAACACGTGTGTCTGTGAGTTTCCAAGCAACGCACTTTAAGCCCCAAGTGCCCATCTAATTGCCCCGGAGGCTCACGGTTATTTACTGCGGGGGGTTATTAGGCCGATGGAGAGAGAGAGAGAGAGACAGACAGACGGAGTGAGAGTCAGGGAGAGAGAGCAAGAGAGAGAAAGAGAGAGAGAGAGTGTGTTTGTCCCTCATTAAAGAGAAGTGGCACAGACGATAGCGGGGCTGTAAGGAGCAACCGGACCAGGTGACCATCGCTGAAAGTACGTGTGCATGCACATGCAGTCAGCTAATGAATGTGGACACTTCACCTTTCGACTCACAGCAGGTCGTTTGCATTCATATTGAGTGATTATTTCTGATTCGTTTGATGAATCTTTGTCGGAAAAACTTCTGTCATAGTTTGTTTCTTATCTTTAGTGTTTTATGAACAGGTATGCATCTCCTGTCTACATCCTAGGTAATTATGCATCGGTGAAGAACCCTGTTTGGTAGCACAGGGGGAAGGAATTACCCGTTGGTCCTACTCCACTATACACATTTGTGCTTCTCTACTTCTTTCTGCCCAGAAACCGGCTCTCTGGTCCTTGCGATTGTGCTTCAGTGGTGCATATCACCACACAATTGGCTAATTAATCACATTTTCAAAAGTAATTGCGAAACTTTTGGTTTACAAAGCCCGTACTGAGCAGCTCAGTGAGTAATCCAGGCTCGTGCTTCTGAATCCTATGCTGTGGCGCATTTGCTCTTTGAAATTCAGCGACAAATTTTCAGAGGCTTAGATGAAAAAACTGGCACGTGGCACATTTTAGATAGTCACATGACAACGCGAACGCTGAAAAATAAGACATTACCCGAGGGGCTGAAAGTTTGCAATAGCTGCCTTTTAATCATTTCCCGTATCAATATGGATCACATGATGCACGGAGCAAACAAACCCCCAGAAACAGAAAGAAGCACATGTTCGCAGAAGTGTAAACACGTGGTCTGCAGCCTGATGTCACACTCAAACCCCAAAACAAAACCTAAATGAAAATAGACTCGTCCTCATCCTCTTTGCATTTTACACTTCGCCGCGGCCGTAAATGCGTCACGGACATCATGAGACCTCACACACAAACACACACACACACACACACACACACATGCACCGTGTATTTTCAGGAGCTCAGCCTGAGTGCGGTGTGACAGGGCGGGTACATGCTGTTCCAGTGAACAGTATACCGCTGCTGCTAACCCAGATCTGATTACACACCGGTGCCCGTCAACGCGCACGGCTGTGTGTGCGCGATCATACGTGTCGGCGTGTGTGTGTGTGTGTGTCCAGCCCGCATTTGGGCCTAATGCAGTTTGCAGGTAATATGTTTTTATTGGACAAGCCGGGACGGTGTCAGCGTAGTGCGTCTGTGAAGCGATGGCTGATGTATTTCCCCCTGCGAGAGCGGGGAACATCAGAGGTAGACGGAGATGGCGAGGGAGACAGAGGGGGGAGAGCGAGGGGGAGAAAGAGCAAGAGGTTACTGCAGGGGAGAGAAGACGGGTTGGGAAGAGAGAGGGAGAGCAAGGGAAAGCAAGGAGGGGGGGGAGGAGAGAGGAAAGGCTCATCTGTATGCTGGTTACTGTGAGCTGCTTGTTTGATCTGGAGGGAGTACTTAGTGCGGGATGGTGGGATGCTGCAGAGCAGGGACGGCAAAAATAAGGTTCCTGCAAGTGTGTGTGTGAGTGTGTGTGTGTGAGAGAGAGAGAGAGAGAGAGAGAGAGTGAGAGAGTAATTAGGTGTGAGGTGTTGGGTGCAGCACTTTGCTCATTAAAAGGATCTGGCTGGTGTCCAGCTCTGTGCAGTTCATCAACTGTCCTTCATATCTTTCATTCTCTCGGCCCTTCCTCCTCTCTCCTGTCATCTGTTACCTCTCCTCTCCTTCCTCTCACATCCCTCTCTTCTTTTCTCTTCTCTTCATTCCTAAAAAAAAAAAAAAAAGACGCTGCTTTGCTAAAGCACTGCTGAAAGACGGAAAGGGGAAGGATGCGAGGAATGTGGGGGTGGGGGAGTGTCTTTCATCGCTGATGAGTATTTGATCACATGTGCCTCATTAAAGGCGAATAAACAGATCTTGTAAATGATCATTAATGAACGCATTTGCACATATGTGTACTAATAAGTGCATGCGTGATTTTGAGGTCTCGCTGATACTTCATATGTGGCTGTGAGTTTAAGACAGCGTCTGGCGAAGAAGGTGCTTAGGTGCTCGGTTAGACTGGCAGGTTGTTAGCAGAGTTTACCTGTTGGGCAATTAGTGAAAATCTCCACATAAATAATTCACACATATGCACCAGTGAAAGATGGCACACACACAGGTATTGGGTTTTTTCTTCTATCTCTTTCCATCACCAGTTTACTGAGGAAATTCAGACGGAGCACCGTAGGTGTTAAATCTAATCGGAAAATAACAAGTCATTCTCACTCTCTGTTTTGGGAAGAAGTTGAAGACGCACGCAGAAGAAGTATGCTTATTATTGTTATTAAAGTTCTTTTGTGACAGTGCAGAGAGTTTTATTTGCCAGAGCAGCTGTTCAACCTTTTAACCAGCATGCAAGAAACTTGTGTGTGCATGTGTGTGTGTGTCTTCTGGTAAATGAGAGCTGCTTCTGTTTAAGCGTGTCCTCAAGACAAAAAGAATGAAAGGGAGAAGCAGGAAAAACAAAAGGGAGGGGGGAAAAAAAAAAACTTTATAAGCAGGCGAGATGAAAAGCCTCCTGGAAGGAGTGAAAAAGAGGGGCAGAGAGGCAGATGGAGAAAACAAGAAGAGATGAGGTGAGAGCAAAAACAAATAAAGAGTGACGCCACAACAGGGATCAGGGAGATGTAGAGGGAGTGAAAGACGGATGTGGGAAGAGAAAACTCAAACAGCAAAACACGGCGCAATATGGAAAACTCCAACAAAATTGAGGAACAGCCACAAGCCAGACATGGAGATTGTTTTTTGCATGTGAGAGACGCAGTGAGGCAGAAATAACAACCATTAGAGGAGGTGCATGCGATGGGACTGGGAAATTGTCAAGAATTGTACTAGAATAAGAAACTGTCACCGGTTTCTCTCCTGTGTTCTCATCACGCAGCAACAGCAGTACTTTGAAAAGTTTCTACCCATCCAGCTCCCCCCAGTGTCTTCAAACAGCTGCCGGAGTTACATAATGCTTTGCTCTGAAAAAAATGAGAAGAAAGAGAGAGAGAAAAAAAAGAACTAAAGGGGAGAAATGCTACGGAATATGGCAAAATGTGCACGTTTCACATGTTTACCTAATCACCGTTGTGACCTGAAAAACACTTTTCAAGTCGGAATGAAGAGTTCGGCCTTGTTTTCTTCACAACTGTGTCAGTAATTCAGCTTATGTTGCAGGGTTGTGGGTCACTGGGGACAAACCGGCTTAAAAATGGAGGGAGTGAGTCCATCGCAGACCGAACGCATACACTCACATACACACCTCAAGGTTATATTGGGATCAGCAGTTAACCTGAAGACCATGTTTCGGGGCTCCGGAAAGAAAGTTCAATACCAGAAGAAAACCCAAGGACGATCAGGAAACATGCAAACTACACAGAGAAAAAGCCCAAAGAGACAAAGAGGCACAAAAAAGACAAGTCACAATTACAGAATAGGGTAAGAGAGGATTGCTCTACAATCTGTTAGCAAATCATTTGTAGATCATTAGGAGACAGGTTAAAATTTAAAATAAACATCATTTTTATCCAGGTTATTGCTAAAATTACCATTAAACTCCATGAAGTTAAACTAAAGTGGCTGTCTTCCACCAGAAAAACAAAGTTGAATCCCACTGAGTCCTTGTTCATCCTTGCTCCCATCTATCATCCATACCTGCTTCATCCAACGAGCCAAGAAAAGGCAGAAATACACGCCGGACAAAGAGCCAATCCATCACAGGGCTGCCGCAAAGACACAGACAATATACATGCATAACGGATTTCCTTAAAGTCATCAATCAATCAAACACACATCTTTAAGTTGTAAGAGGAAGTCAGAGTGTATTAGCAAACCCAGTCTCTCACAAGGGAGAACATGCAAACTATAGGGACACGCCCCAAGCCCACGGCAAGAGTGCTTACCTCTGTGGTCCCTAGTGATTCTATTAGCTCTAACCCATTTTCACAGCTGTTGCTAGGTTGCATGTGTGTTTGCCTACATGCTCGTGTGTGTGCCTGCAAGTACGGCGATGTTTTGCTTGACTGCTTCTGTTCTACTGACACAAAGTGAGTTCTCCGCCTGTGAATTAGCTTCTATAGCAACCTGTGCCGCACAGCGCTCTGCCTGTGCCATCGGAGAGTGGGTGAGGCCCGATGCCAGATCCGGGTACAGCGGGCACGCCGGCATGCCGATGTCTGCAGACAATGGGGCGTTTCTGTGGTAATAGGAGCGCTGGGGGGTTAGTGGGTGGCGGGGTTTACTATCTGCATTGGTATGTGGATGGCACACAATGTCAAAAGCAGCCTTCAGTGTGATAATGGAGTAACTCTGGCACTCCCACAGTTTGTTTTCCTGCTGTTTCTCTTCCTCCACCTCTATTTTTGTTTGTTGCTGTGTGTCTCTCCGCCTTTCATCCCTCGTTCTCTCACTGTTTGCTTCCCTTCTCTTATCTCTTCCTCTCTCTGTTTGCTTTTCTCCACTCTTCTCTCAACGTTTCTCTCAGAAAGAGGTTGCGGCATTGTGGAGGTGGGTGTAGTGCGGGGGCAGAGGAGATCTTATTTTTTTTTTTTATCAGAATGTTTTTGTCAAAGCTGGCCCATCACTGTAGACACACACATACACACACACACACACACACACACACACACACACACACACTCAGCGTCACATGCTAACAACTAACAGTCAAGCTTTGGCACATAACTAAAAAAAAAAAAATGCTGAAATCAAGCCCAGCAGTACACAACTCACATGGTGTGCTGGACAAAATAAACAAAATTATGAAATTGATAAAAGCTAAATGAACAAAACAATCACGGCTCGGACGTCAGAGGCAGACTTCACGTTCCCATCTGATCTACATAGCAGTCACATCCAAAGGTGTGTTGTTCAGCCACCCCAACCGGACGAACAGGGACATGGTTCAGATCTGGCTAATTGCTGATGTTCTCATGCATAGAAAACATGAGGGAGATGCTAATGACCCCTCCCTCAGATGTCTATTGACCGGCCGAGCTGTAGCCATGGCACCCAGGACACATGCACACGTCCTGTTTTTCCACACATACCACGTTCACCTGAGGCTCGGATAAGGAGTGAGCCTGCGCCAAAATTTTAAATTAAATTATAATTTGATATCATCAATTATCTCACTTGTTAGCGTGTGTTTCCGCCGCGTTGAGCAAAACATAATGAATGCCGAGCATGGAGCTGCCAGCTTACTCTCAGCTATAATATTGCCTTATTATACCTATCATCCCCTTTTTGCGGAGATAAAACCATGTCTGTTGAGCATTTATATAAAAAAGGAAAGGAAAGAGAAAGAAAGAGGGAAGGAAAGTGAAGGCCCCTGAATAGCTAAAGCACCTGGGAAAGAAAAGAACAGTAATCAATCTCACACACACACATACACACGCACAAACACACACTCACACAGAAAAACACACAAAGCACAGCTGGGCTGCAAACACGTCATCTGTAACACTGCCATATAGCACTCAGTACTCTGTGCATGTGCATGCATGCATGTGTGTGCGTGCGTGCGTGCGTGCGTGAGTGCATGCATGCTTGTGTGCACGCATGTTTTTGAGGTGCCTCTTATGTTTGTGCCTGTATGCATGTGCATGGAAGCAAAATCAAGATCGAGTTTCAGTCCAGTCAACCATGTCTTTGAAAGGGAGAGAGAGAGAGCAAGAGAGAGCGAGACATACACACAGACACACACACATATATATATGCGAGTGCCTGAATTTTCATGCATACGCACTTTTGCCAGCGCATGCATGCACACTAATCTCTGCAGAAAACCACACACATTCACACAGAAACTCATGCAGGACCGCTCACTTTCACCTGCAGTCATGGGCAACGTAGCAATGCATACTAAAGAGGCCGGGATAGAAAAGGGGCAAGGAGCAAAGAGAGAGATGGATGAGACAAGTGAGAGATAGACTGAAGGATGGATGAATGAAGGGGGGAAGGCCAGTGACAGGGATTTGTACAGCCAGCGAGATCTGTAATGAGATCTTGGTGAGTCAGACAGGATGCTACTCACTCATCCTGGCTGGAAAACACACGAGCAAAGAGGAATGCATTAGAATGCATTAGCCTAGCTGGCTAATAACAAAATCTGTGTCAACGTTATTAGCATGAAGACACATCTCACACACTCTCACACATCGATCTTCCAGAAAAACAACTGGCCCAGTCATCCGGGTGGTGGAATTAGCGAAGGCTGGCAACAATTCACAGCTACCTAAGCAGTTTTTTCCCCCCCAGCATGAAATTAGAATGGGTTTGCGTTGACCCAGTGTTGCTTTTAGCGCGCTAGCTTGTATCAGAGAGTGAGTCACGAGCTTTGCTGGGAGAAGCCGGTGCACAAATTTAAACATCAGAGTAGTCAACAAACCGTGGGCTATCTCCATGGCCATATTTATTCATGTGGTTTGACGCCCACAAACACTCACTCACACGTGAAAAAAGTACCAAACGCGGATGCAAACTGAGGCGCCAAGTAAGTGCATCAGATGTATGTTTCAAGGACAAAACTGGCACAATTGGCTGTTTTTGTCGAGACGACGGTAAAAACAAAAATTTCATGTATTTTCTAACTCAGTACACTCAGTTGTGATGAAAACAATAAAGCATCACACTGCGGTGGTGTGTATGAATCTGCTGATGATATAAACCTTTAAAGGCAGTCTTTACTTCCAAGTGAAAAACGTTTACTGACAACAGCAGTGTTGTGCCATGTTTTTGCACCATTGTCAAAAATGTGTCATAGATCTCGATGGTGCATATGGCTTGATGTTTACCTTCACGCCTGCCGCTTTCAGAGTTGCCGTCTGATTGCACAGATAAGTCTAAAATATAAATTAGATGATATGCCTCACTGTGCAAAAGGGTGTGGCTTTGGGTTTCTGTCCCTTCCCTTTCAATCTGCGATCACAGAGAAAGTAAGAGGGTAAATGGAGAACAGTATAAGATCAGGTCTTATAAGTCAACAGCGATGGCAAAAAGGACACTTTATACAATACAACGTGCAACATGTGATCGACATTCCTCTAATAGTGAAGCTTTTTTAAGACAAGAGAAAAGTTGAGCTGTGCATTCTGATCCTCAGTCAAGTGAGTAAGTCACCAGAAGAAGTGTAACGTTCCTCCTCTTCAATGTGCCGTGATGTTGTGCATCACAGCTGATTGAAATGGGACGCCTTCTCATCCCTCAGCATGTCGCGACTCTCCCTCCCCCCTTTCATTTCTCTCAATCCCTGTTTTACCTCCAACTCTTCGACCGAAGGGCTGCATCTTTCAATACAGCAGTGTGCTTCGCAGCCCTCTCCTCCCCCCCTCCTCCTCCTCTTTTGAGTTATCCCCATCTTACTCCCTTTATCTTCTCCCTCAGAGCCTCCATCTTTCACTGTTCCCCTCTGCCTCTGCCTCTTCCGCTCCCCATCTCGCTCTCTCTCTCTCTCTCTCTCTCTCCCCCCCCCCAGCTCCCCTTTCTTTAACCTTTTGTGCTCTCGACTAATGCCCCTCTTCCTCCACTCATTTCATTTTCTCTCTCCTCCCCTGGTTGCCGTTCACAGACGTCTTTCCCTCGCGCACTGTGTCTCAGCTCTCGGTTTCAGTCTTTCCATCATTCTCCCCTCTGCTCTGTCAGCATCCTATACCACACCGCCTCCTCCCTCCTGCCCCCTTTCTCCTCTCCTCTCTCTTCCTCCCATCGTGCCTTCCGTTTTTTTTTTTTTTTTTTCCCCATCTTGAGCTCACATCTGCTCGTCTAACACCAATCGTCTCCCTTTTCAGCATGCTCCCCTCACCCCCATTACACTTCATTACTGGTTCTATCTTTTTTTTTTTTTTAATCTCTCTTCCCCTTCCCCACCCCTCTATCTCACTTTGGGGTATGACGCATGATTGCATATTCCTGTCTCATTCAAGGAGCCACATGCTCGCATGTAGATGCACATGCACACCTTTTCCTGTTAATGTATTCGGCGTGCATAATGTCATCGTCAAGGTTAACAGCTGAGGTGCAATGGTGAGAGGACCCGGGGATTGTGGGTACTGTAGGAAATACACTCAGGTAGGGCCAGTTTTACTGGGTAAGGGGTTTCTCTGCTCAGTCGTCGACAACATCTAAGTATTATGGGAGGAAAAGAATTAAACCATCAAATTGCTTAACACAAACATCACCTCGAAAATAACTGATAGTTCTTTATTCAAAAGGTAATTATTGTCATGAATGTTTGGAAGTGAAGGCAATCAAAGAATTTCATGCTTTTTTAGCGCCAGTCTTCTATCTTTGTCCCCTCGTTTATGTTCATTAATTTGAGGAGCTGCCATTGTTCCATGGTTAATTCATTGATATGCATGGCAGCAGCGTCCTCGTGCGCAGCGTGTGCAGAGTGTGTACGTTCAACATAGCAGGCCAACAGACGCAAAAAGCATGACAGGAAAATAACCTTCCCTCTCCCGTCTCTTCCGATGACGAGACGCCTCTCACTTCTCTTGCTCTCGCTCCCTCTATTTTTATCATCTTTACACCCCCCACTGCCTCAGTCTCTCTCTCTCTCTCTGTCTCTCTCTCTCTCGCTCTCTCTCTCTCTGTCTCTCACTCCTCTGGTCTCTCTGTCCTTGGGTGTCTGCAGCCAGCTGTGTCTTCGGGCCATTAGTGCCCCCCGCTTCCCCTCCATCCATTTTCCCCATCACTGATTCCTCCAACGGACCTTACCCCCTCCCCCAGCTCGCTCTCACTCCTCCCTCTCTTCTCCTCCTCCTCCTCCTCCACCTCCTGTCGCACTCCCTCTGTCCCTGTGACCACTGGGGCTCCATTGTCACAGCAACTGCTGATAATAGTCTCATCTTCAGTCCGGCGTTCTGTTACGCCACTGCACCAAAATCGAACGTCCGGACACATCTGTAAACATCCGCGCTCATTGACAAATATCACAGCACCTCGGCCCGATCAAATACATGTGGTGCACGCACCAGCAGACACGCATCAGTTTTTTTTTTTTTTTACACATCGAATCCTGCTGCCGCAACATGCGAACGCACCCGCATACGCCGCCAAATCCACACAGTCAGCATCCTGCCCTTTATGTTTATGTAAACATCTTGTTGTGCTGCTAGCCTCTCACGGCTGCCTCCTGCGATGAAAAGTTATTGCGCTGCATAATGTAGTGCCATTTACTTTCCGACACCCACCCTAACTCACTCATCATAATAAAACCGTGATTGATCCGCTCTCCAAGAGGCTTGCTGATGCTAAGATAGTCTTTGGCCTTCGAACGGGAAGCAGAGGGAGCTGGCTGCCTTTGAGAAACTGGGCCATGGGTATCGTGTCCGCCGGTGGATCTGTGTGGTCAGCAGAAGGGAGCTGGGCCAGGTCACTTATGAAGCAGAGGGATGAGTACTGTTTTCTTCTCCCATGCGTGTTTAAAAAGACAACTGCAGTTGTTTCGACTTATATATGTTGGATTTAAAGTAGGAGGACAGAATACAAGAGGCTCAAAAGTTCTTTATTTACATTTTTGATAACCTCGGAGCAGGTGTGATCTCCAGGCTGCCCACCAGGGGATCCTGACCGCAGATTGGGAAGCACTGGTTTTACATGACTCCAGTCAGTCGTTTTCAAGCTATTTGAATCAAATTAAATATCCGTTTGTAGCCATTGAATGAAATCAGTGAATAAGAAAATTCATTGATATGGTCATAAAAACCTGCAGTGGTCTCAGAGGCATCACATCGCAGCATGCAACGCCAGATTCAAGTGTTTTATTACTAATCCATTCAGTGAAGTACCTGCAAACTCAAGATGTTTCATAGCACTGTCTTGTTGTAGCCTGTTATATCATAGCAGCTAAATATAACCTGGATAACATTACTGTTTGGTTGTGGTCTAGATAACTTTGTTAAAAGCTTAGTTCTTGTGTTTTTCATTTAGTCCGCCGTTCTTCATTTCACATCTCAATCATTTCTTCTTAAAGTTAGTTGCAGTTGAGCGCTTGAGTGCATGTCTTTTACTACGCATGCTTGATGCATGGGAGTGCATGTGTGTGCACGGCGGGCATGTGTGTGCGTGGTGGGCGTGTGACGGAAGCGACGGGGAGTGTTCGATGTCTGTGAGTCTGACTGCTTCGACAGCTAAATGACAGCTGTCTCTGGTGTCTCTCTCACACACACACACACACACACACACACACACACACACACACACACACACACACACACACACACACACAAACACACACTCTCACACTGCTTTTAACCAGTCGAGGACAATAAAAATGGGTCGTCTATAAAAAGGGGGGGGGCATGAACACTCACACAGCACTATACATAAAATGTTCACCCATTGCATCATCTGCATCCACCTCTCCTGTCAGCTCATCCTCTCACCTCCACCCTCGACTCCATCCGTCCGCCGTCCGTCCATTACGCACCGCTCCTCCCTCCCTTCCCACCACTCTATTGATTGAGCCATTCAATTTCCGGCTGTAATTCAACTACGCTTTTGCACTTGAATATGTAAATGAGCCCATGGGGGTACGCGGGCGCTGGAGTTGTCATGGAAACCGCTCATCAAACACAGACGCATAGACACGCACTGTCCTGCACACACGACGGCCTCCGCTGGGGTTAGGAAGGAGAGACAAGGTGAAGCGTGTGTGTGTGTGTGTGTGTGTGTGTGTGCTGATTAGTGTTGTGCTCATGTGAAACTGAAACTTTGATGAGGATAAAATGACCTCACTGTACCCTTGTGTGTGTGTGTGTGTGTGTGTGTGTGTGTGTGTGTGTGTGTGTGTGTGTGTGTGTGTCCACTGTGTAGCCTCGTCTTCTTTGATGACTCGCTCCCTCAATTCCTTTGCCTCGCCTTCAATGCCCCCCCCCCCACACACACACACACACACACACACACACACACTTCTCCCCCGCTCTCTCCCCCTCTTTCATCCTCTGCCTTCTGTCCCCCTCTCTCTCTCCCCCGTTTCCTCCCTCCACCTCTCCTCTCCCTCCACGTTTGTGCAGCCCTCTAATCGCGCTGACAGCAGAGCGGTGCACAGTGCGGCTTCTGCCACCGCGCACGCACCGAGACACACACGGTACATAAACACATGCAGAATTAATATTTTCTCCATGTTTTCCCGTTTCCCACATGCCCACCGGTGAACGTCCTGCGGGACACGAACAAACGCAGCCAGACACTCACCCATCGCATCCTTTCATTTGGTCCTGTGTGTCACTAATGCGCTCCTCTCCCTCTGTGCCACTGTCTGTCCCTGTATGTTGCTCTGGGGACGTTTTTGGGTCACGAGGATGTCACACTAAGCGCCGTGTGTTTGTGTTTATGGGTGTGAGAGGGCAGGGAGAGTGTCTGTGTTCGCCGCATTATGTGTCTGCGTCTCTGCCTGCGTTCATACTGCGTGCTTGAAGTTAGGATCTGTGCATAAAAGACACTGCATAATACTTTAAAGACCCGGCGAACACCCACAGCCTTGGTTATTACTTATTAAATATTCAACATGGGAATTTAACTGACAGCACAAGTCAGCATCACCACTCCTGTCATCACATTTTGTTCAAATATAGCAAAACAGCGATTGGTTGCACTACATATGTGGCCTATATAAACCCTTGCACGCATCACATCAGTACAAACGTTTTCACGACTCTAGCAAAGCCTAAAAGCTGGACGCAACACTACGTGTGTCCAGCTTTTATGTTTTTCGAGACAAAGCCGTTTACGTATTTGAAGAGTTCTATGTTGATGATGGGGTTCAGGTTAAAGCACTCAGTCCGTAGTTGAGCTTCATCCTTCTCATGAACAAGGACATTTCAATTTGGCCCGGAATCGAAAAGGAAGCTTTTTCTCTCCCCTGCACAAAGAAACAAATCAGAAAATGTCCCCCATACTGGATTTGTTTAAACTCAATTTCGGGAGAAAGTGGAAGGCCTGCTAGAACTGCACTCTAAACTCTAACAAGTTGGCATTACTTAAAAAAATTGTGGAAACCGATTGCCTCAAAAAAATTAAGTAAATATAACTAATAGTCTTAGATTACATTTAATTTATATTCACTTGTTCTGTGTACTCAGAACCTTGTTGTATGTACTTAATTCTATTAAATTATTGTAACTTGAATTAAGAAAGTTATCTTAACTTATAAATATCAAGTAAAATCAACTCAGCTACACCAAGTTATTCTGACTTACATGAACAGTACTATTTACTTAGTAGAATCTAGGAAACCGATTGCCTTAAATAAATCAAGTAAGCCCAACAAAGGATAGTTAGTACACAAGGAACGATACTTTATTTTTTTTACCAAAGCAAATAAAAGCCATTGTATATTATGGTAAAAACACTGTTTTACAGGATTCAACAATTACAGCATGTCAAAACAAATACCCAGGAACCTGAGTGAAGTCTTCCACGGCATCACAGTCCTGTGGCCAATCAGAAAAGTAAGAACAAATTTACACAGAAATCCTGGCTTCCAATTGCACATATAGTATAAGCATAAACTTTTACAATACTTACGAAACAGACAGTGTAGAAGTCACTTCCATCATCCTTGAGGAAAATTGGGAGGCATCGGAACACGGCTGTCCTCATGGCAATGGCATCAGTGATCTGCCAATAGGTAACAAAGTTTTAAAAAAGCAGAATGTTTCTTTGACTGTGCGTGAGTGTCTCTGTAGATTAATGGGTTACAAAATTAAAAAGAGGGCCTACATTAGTGTGTGTGTATAACAGAAAATAAAATCAAAATAGCAATAAAGAATATACACAGAGCAGCAAAAAATACAAGGGGCATAGGAATACAAAAAGTACAAATGTACAGATGTACAGTAGAGAGCCCAGTGTGAGTGAGACAGTCAGCAAGTGAGTGAGTGACTGAATGAGTGAGTGAGTTAAAATGAGGGCCTATGGTGGTGTGTGTGAGCATGTGTTCAACTAATTTAAAAAAAAAAGATATTGCAAAATACTCACCCTCTGCTCAACCTGGGCAAGAATCTCTGAGAGTTGCTTGCCAACAAGCCCCTTTTTGGACCTGAAGATTTCAAGGGAGCGGGGTGTGCGACGATCCAAAGATTCACAGAAATCTTTCTACTCTGGTGAACTCAGCAAAAATCTTTGAGGATGAAACAGAACACAAACATTTTAAAGACAAGTGCAAAGAGAACTCCAACATTAAAAAACCTACATGGGGCAGGCATATTTGTATTTTTCTGAGTCACTTAAATATTTACCTGTTGTTTGTAAAGAAGATGTTGGAACGCTGGCCAGCTCTTTTCTACAGATGGCTGCTCTTCCATGATTTCTTTACGTCTTAATGAGAAGGTGCAGTTCATCAGGCGATTCACAGACCTTTTCATCATGCCATTTTCCAGGATCTGTTGAGAGATTTTCAAAAGGAAGGAAAAAAAACTCATTTATATGAAATACCAATGTTTATTTATATTACTTTCTAATTTAGAGAGGTTCTACAAGTTGCACATTCAAGTTCATTTCTTGTCACATAGTGGGGTGCAGCATGCAACATTTGGAGTGTCACTGGTGGACGCTGTGAAGCCAGAAACAGTCCCCCACACTGGAGCTCGATTTTATCATGGGTTGGAAACTGTGGCGTAGTCTGGTTTATTCCAGTGGGTATACTCTGAGCACCCCTCCCACCCCCCTACTCCTGCTTTATACACATTCACTAAAAATGGCACTTTTGGGCCTCAGACCACAGGTTGAGAATCGCTGCACCAGTAGATTGTATAATTCTTGGCAAATAAGTGATGCAGAATACCTGAGGATTAATTTATATTTATAATTTAGAAAGGACGTAAGAGTGAGTATAAACAGTGGCACAGAGCTGGACTGCTGCAGGATGTTAACTTTTCATTAAGCTGACTCCTGATTTTTAAATACTGGTGCTCACAAACAGTGCACATGCATGTTTACATGCACATGGGCTGCCTGCATATCACGTACACTACCCCACTGGTTAGAAAGATATCAAAACTTTCAAGAGTGAATGTATTAGCGTACGGAACAGCCGGTGTGGGCGCACTGCTGAAGGGATATTCGACCGGACTGTCACTCGGTGCTGGCTACATGTGCTGGTGTTGGTTCGAGAGGTGCTCACCTTACTCCTCCCCATTAATGTCCCTGCATGCATCTTAAATGTTATTTGCCTACTGTAGATGTGCTCACACACGACACACGGACACTCCGGTTTAAGTCTTCTTCTTTTGTTTCATTATTTTTGACGCTACTCCACTTGGTGCGAGTGCTGCCCCCACATGGCCGACTGAGAGGCTACATGCACGTCGGCAGGCTTTGTTTGGGACGGTTTGGTTACAGACACACCAAAGTAATGCATGAACTGAGCGTTCATATCAAACTGAAACCAATCCTAGTCTTATCATAGATGTAAATAGAAAAGGCTAAAAAATATAGCCATGACACAGCTTGTTAATATTAGCTAGACCTGCTTAGCTTTGGCTGATTTTAGCTAGCTAGTTAGCTAGTCTGTCAATTCATTTATTTTAACATGAAAAATTGGTCTGCCAAAATAATGTCAATAATAATGTCGTGGATGGCACAAGAGATGTATAGTGGACTTGAATAACTCACCTTGAGACGTAGAGAAATTCAGCGTCCTCCAACACCAGAGACAAGCTGCAGTGAACTCCCGCTCGGCTTTGCTGCGCATGTGCAGTCCTGAATGCAGTGTTTATTCACCGTGACAAAAAGTTTCCAGTCCAGCTTACACACATGAATTTAGTTGTAAACTTTTTTCAGGCTAAATTGGTTCCTTACTTATATTGATTGAGTTGAATCAACAGGTTTCTAAGATATGAGTAAAGTGCACAAATATAATTAAGTAAGAATAATTATTATGTTTTAGAGTGTGTATGTGTATGAGCACTTGTGCAATATATACACGGGCGTGCACATGTGTGTGCATGTGCGCTCGTATGTGTGCGTGTGTGTGTGTGTGTGTGTTCGTATGAACTGCTAGGCAAATGAGCTTGTCAGTATGCGGCGCAGGCCTCTCTCTGGTGGCAGGCAGATGACAGTGCAGTGATTGGGCTGATTTCACAGAGGACGTGAGGGGAAATCTGAAGGCTGCCTCAGGGCTCAGGTGCTTATCACCTCCCCGCACACACTCTCACACACACACACACACATTGGTTTGGATGCATACACACACACACACACACACACACACACACACACACACACACACACACACACACACACATATGCAACTTTCACAACTCTTTGAGATGCATGTGCACACACATGAAAAATCTACAGAAACAGAATTCATGTGGGTGGTGGTACACACATGAATTCACAAACAAACAGTCCACCTCTCTACTTATTACAAAGGTAATTAGTGAAATCTCACATGAGTTCGCTGCCCATACAATCTGTCAGTCTGTTTGACCACCCAATGTTTCACACACATTGTGTGTGTGTGTGTGTGTGTGTGTGTGTGTGTGTGTGTGTGTGTGTGTGTGTGTGTGTGTGTGTGTGTGTGTGTGTCTGAGAGCAAGAGAGAGAGAGACCAATAATTACAGCCCAGGGCGGCGGAGAAAGGGGAAATTAGAGTGACTGTGAGCGTCTGCATGCACTTCCGAAGACAATGGCACACAATTAATTAAAACACAAGAGGCACATACCAAGGAAAATAAAATCTATTATATTTTGAAAGTGGAGGGATTTTTGCATTTGTTGTCAATGAAGTGAACCTTTTTTTTTAATCCTTACATGTTTGGATCTCGTGATGGCCTCTCAAATATTCCCTAAAATCAAATTTTGAAGATTAATTTTTGAATGAATGGCTCAGGGATCCGCTGTTAACATGCCTGAAGAGATTTCTGTTCCATCCATGGATTCACCCTAAAATCCTTTTTTTTTTTTTTTTTTTATCGTGACCCCTCTTGACGGGATATCCTTCACTCCTGAAGCATCACTTGCATCTTTGACGTAAAGATTTATGACTCCATAGGTGATAAAAACTGCATACTTATAAAGTCTCTGTGAGGTTCAAATAAGTTTGCTGTGTATTGTTTTGGAATCTGCTTCCACATTAAATGAGGTCAACAGGAATGGCAAATATTTCTGTGGAGGCTGACATTTTTTTCACTTCAGAAACTCAAAGTAGTTGAAAATACTCGTTTAAATGTACGTTTAACAGAAGAGCTTTTAAAAATGGTGCTTTTAGTTTTAATCACACTATGGGTCACTGTTGTTTTTGCTGCAAATGACATGGAGAATAGTGGTCTTTACAGCTGTCATTATTGCCCTTCCTGCCAAGGTGGAGACACGTCTCGATGAACCACCAGTGGCGAGAATGCGAAGGCTTGCTGTATTTTAAGCATCTCTACCAGGGGAGTCCAACTTTTGAAGACCACACATAAAAATGTACGACCGGCAGAGCGCCAAACGTCATCAATCGCTCAGCGCTCTGCCGTGTGCCGGAGTGGTGAGCGGCGTGACGTTAAGAGGTGACTGAGTTCCGATCTGAAGCAGCGAGCCTGGTACGCGTGAGACAAGTGGAAACGCTATTGCATCCGGCCTCGCCACATGTGCTCGGATCACCCGAGATACATTTTAAAGCGGGGTGGAAACGGGGTCTATGATTAGCCTTTTTTTTTTTCCCCCTACAAAGCTAACTTGTTTCATACTTACCCAGTGTCAAGTCTCAGAAGTACAGTAAAGCCAAGTGCAAGTTTCATGTGTGGCCCATTTTGAATTAGCTCTCAAGAATTTTCTGCAGGCCGACGATAAATGAACCACGAGCTGCAGCTGGGCCGTGGCCCGTAGAGTTTGAAAACCTCTTTGGATGCAGTTTAAAGTCAGAGAAGGATGAAGTCTGACCATGATAAGTTCTGAAGTACTCGCGCTTTCCTTCTGAAGAGCAAATGCACAAGGTCAAAAACACAAATTTGTATCCTCAATGTAGCTTGACTCGAACTTCTCAAAATTTAGTTCAGTTTTGATCAGGCTGTGTGTTTACAGCATCATCTCCTGCTCTTGTTGCCTGCTGATGAAACATGGAACCAGTGAGCAGCAGGAACAATCTCACATGGCTTCATGCGATGCATTAATATTCGTTTGAAGTGGTTTCTGGTGCAGTGCAAGAACTGCTGCTGAGGTTGCAATAGTAACTAAAGTTATTAGCTCTCAGATTAATTGTAGCGCTGCTCTAAAATGGGTCCTTGCGATAATTCATATAGAATATTACGAAGTTAACAGGCGAACTTGGGATGCCGGTGACATTAAACATCACATTGCAGCCACCCCCAGTGTCACCTGAGTGATTTTAGTGCCAGAGCAGATTATATGCGACTGTATCTGATGACTGTGGTTGTTTTTCATTCAGCTCGATAAGTCATTCATCGGGGCAGACCGACGCAGCAGAGCAGTTTACTTCGACTCACAGAGGCGCTGCAATTTAAAATAAATTACCTGAGATGGTTTCACAATAGATTGAAATGGGAACTGTGAAAAAGACAGAGGGAAAAAAGGGACTGACAAATGACAAAAGATAAATTGAGGGTAAAAGGACTGTGAGAGGTTCAAGTCTTTGGTGTCACTCCACTTGGTAAAAAAAAAAGTGGTTCAATCGCTGCTGTCAGAGGGAAAGAGATGTTAGACAGCCTGCCCACTTCTCGTCGATCTGCCCGTCTGTGTGGCTGCCTCCATGTATGTCGCTCCACATATCAGGATGCTCCAGTGTCCATCTTGCCATCTGTTTATCTGTCTTCCCCCAATCTCATACATCTGTCTACAGCAGCCAGGACTGTAAATTAAACATCTAAGATGTTCTCCCGCTCGCTGTCCTTGACTCTTATCCCTTTGGTCTGTTCCTCTCGCCTTCCTTCTCTGTCTTATGTGTTCACTCAGCCCTCCCTGGCTCGCCCCCGACTGTATTTCTTCTTCTTCCTTTCATCTATGTCCTTCCCCTCTCTTCTCCCACGGCTAGATAGAGAGAGGGAAAGAGAGAGAGAGAGAGAGGAAGAGAGATGGTAATATAAGGGATGGCGCGAAGAGGCGGAGGATCGGGGTGGGTGGAGATCATAGAGGAGATGAGGCCGTGTGGTGCGGATGGATAGACAGATGCATTGATAAGGGCTGCCGACTCCACGGCACTCTTGCTGCATAGCCAATCGCTCCCCCCTCTCTGCCTCTCTCTTTCTTGCTCTCTCTCTCATCCCTCTTTTTCATTTCAAGACTAATGCTCCCGTAGCCTTCAAATGTCAGTTCAGTATGGCAACCTATTAGATGGTTAGCCGGAGTGGCTGACAGCTCTCTCCCTCTCTTCCTTTCTCCCTCGCCTTCATGTACATGTTGAGGACAGAATGAATGTCTGAGGCTCCAGCAGTCACTCAGAGTTGGCGAGAGAGAGACACGTGAGACAGACAGACAGTGAGGGAGCACTGCAGCAAAGGTCTCCCTCACATCTTTCAGAAAAGCCGTTCCCTTCACCGTTAATGTAAGTATGTGGAGTTGGTCTAGACATGGAGACGATTGTATTTAAAGCTCTGATAATCAATATTTCATATTCGCAAAAGATGATTGTCTCCTTGTATGTGAAGAGAATTAATTGTAGACAAGACTACCGATGAAGAAAATCTTTTGAGGCACATGGCGAGACTAACTGTCACCTCCTGAATCCTACGAGCATACCAGAAAGTTGAAATTAAAAAAAAAACAAACAAAAAAAACTGATGCTGATCAAAATAAGGCACATATTCTATGACTGGATTAAAAGCCAAGTTAAATACTTGATAACATTAAATCTCTACACGTATGTACCTGTATGACGGCTTGCATCAAATGGCAGTTTTCTCTCTTTAGACCTGGATTCAACTTCTTCATAGATCAACTTTGCTACTCTTGAGAATAATAATATCAGTAATTGAAAAAAAAAACCTAATCAAATAGTTCTTGAGATATTTCTATTTACCATTTTATGGACTTTTTTTTTTTGGGGAGAGGCGGGATGTTATTTTTTTTGCCAATATTTCAGTGCTCTTTCTACCTCTTTTCACCGCATTGTACTAAAAAGGAAAGAGTTTTTTGGTGAAGCAAAAATAGGGAGAGACAGAAATATATAAATAAACAGAGAGAGATAGAGGAAGAACGGCATGAAACAGAGGATTAGGGGCTTAGTTAGCCTGCATGAAATCCCCTTTTCCTCTCGCGTCCTACAAAGGGAAGAAGGCAATTGGCCACATTATACAAAAAGACAAGGCGAGGGAGGCGTTGGTGGGATGGAGGAGGATTGCAAAAAGGAAAAAAAAAAAAAAAAAAAAAAAAAAACTTGCTGAATACATGGTTGTTTTTTAGGTTTCCCTTACTCGGCTCCGCACGGCTGACGCCCCACCTGTGACGTCATGTTTATCAATACAGGAAGCAATTTTTTTCCTGCTTGCCTTGTTTGGGAAACGAGGACGGGGGAGCAGGGGAGGGAGGGAGGGAGGGAAAGGGGGTGATGTGGTGAGGCAGGGTAGGGTTGGGGGGGAAAAGTGACATTGGCCTTGAAACCTGCTATTGTCTTGCCTCCCGGACAGCCAGCCAACCAGGCGGCTCAGTCAGAGAGAGAGAGAGGGAGAGCGAGCGAGCGAGCGAGCGAGCGAGAGGGTGAGCAGGATGGAGAGAGAAAGTGAAAGGGAGAGACGGTTGCCATGGTTACTTCTTGGGAGATGTGAGCACACTTGTTTATCTGGAGGCTGAGGGAACGTGCACGGCGGGGCCCTCTCGCTGGGCAGATGTGTACGTGTGCACGCTGGTGTGCGCTTGTGTTTGTCAGCGTGTGTCTGCGGACGCGACTGGATGCACACGTGCAGACGCACCAGGACTCATAAACTGACCCTTCCACGTCCCCCTTTGTAAACAAACCTGTATGAGCGCACCGCACACAAACACACGCCCGCTTAATAGAAGCCCAGTTTACCTGCTCGGTATTATTGAGCCAAGCCGAGTGGACTGATGCAGGCTAATTGGCCTGGTGTGAGCAGAGCACCAGCAGCAGATAAGAGGAGGCAAAGAGAGAGAAGAGAGAGGAGGCAAGCTCAAACGAAAGGCAGCGAGCACTGTGTGATGGACAAGAAAAGAAGAAAGTGGATGATAAAAGGGTTGGACCGAACAAAGAGAGAAAGAACGAGTTGCAACGTAGAGGATGGGACATGAAGGAACAAAAGAACGGGAGGAAATTAAGATACGTGGAGAAGGTCTGGATTAAGAAGCAAAAATAGATGGCAGCGGCTAGACAACAGGAAGGAGATGTGTGAGGGGAATATGAGAGTCAGAGAGGGAAAATGTGACGTGGTGAGATGATTGGTGATCTGATGAGATCTGATGTGACGAGTGCAAGCGGAGGCGTGCTACAGTGCTCGCGGAGAGCTGCCCCGGCCCTATAGACTGCAAGCACTGTAGTATGTCAAAAGTCAGAGACACGAACTCACAAGGCTACAGGGGCATTACTCAAACAACGCATCCAGATATCTCCATAAGAATGCTGAAGACATAACCATGCTTGTGAAATTTTAGTTTTCTTCAACTTATTTGCACATATGCACAAAAGAAAGAGACACATGCGTGGTGTGAGGTTCTCATGGGGCTGCTGCGGACTAGCCATGTTACCTTTAGGTTGGTACGATGGGCTGAACACACATGGTGGTGTGGAGCCTGCCCATTACCGCAGACAGATGGACCTCTGAGGCACTGCATTAGCTTATGCTCCGTGTGCTGTTGGCTTCATTTGCACAGAGAAAACTTGTGTAGGTCTGAGTGTGTCCCTATTTATTCAATGCGAGGTGAACACCAGAGTCACCCTCCTTAAAATAACAAGCTAGCCTTGTTCCCTCAGGACAGCAGACAGCCATCCTGCAAACCGCCTGATCCTGAGCCGCCCTAGTTCACCGCTCGATCCATCTCCGTCTTCCTCTTACTGTCTCTCTCGCTCTCGCTCCCTTGTTGTGTCTTAGTCTCACTCTCCATGATTCACACAAAGAGTCAGTGGTGGCCTAATAAGCAGGGTTTCACTTCCCGGATTCCTGTTCCTGCCACACGTCTGGTATAACACTGCTTATGCACAGTACAACGTAGCCACACAACTGTGGCTGAAATGATCAAAAGCACTGACACAGAGCATTTTATAGATAAGACGCGCACACACACCCTAACAAGGCAGACACCTCCACCTCCGGCTAAGCTTCACGAGCTCTCCCCTGGATAACTGGCCTAAAAGAGGCAGCGGTCAGCAGCTTAAATCTATCCGGCGAGCTCTAATTTTTATCAGCCTCTGCACTTCAGCGGCAGAGCCCTCGGCTCTGTCTCATTGGCTGTGCAGGGGAGGCTGGGAGAGAATAGGCCTCGTTCACTCAATTAATAGCTCTCTGTGTGCGCGAAGCGAAGCTGAAATACACGCAGCGCCAAAACTGGAAAGAGTGGATAAATGAAAGCGGGAAATGGTTTTAAGGACTTAGCAGCCTTTAATTTGCCATCTAAAAGGGTTTTTTTTTTATTGCACATACAAATGATTGAAAACAAAAAGATGTTGCTCAGAAGATGGAGGAAAGAATACAAGGAGGACAAAATCTCATTATAGCCCGGATGAATGTGTGTTTGCGTCACATGTGTGAGTGTGTGAGAAAGCAAGCGTGTGAATTCTTCATATGCTTATCTTCTCTGATCTGTGTGTTTCTGGACTGACAAGTGCAGGTGTGTGTGTGTGTGTGTGTGTGTGTGTGTGTGTGTGTGTGTGTGTGTGTGTGTGTGTGTGTGTGTGTGCATGCTTTCAGACCTGCACGTATGTGCGCGCCTCTCGGCTGGTGCAGATATGAGCCAGGCAGGTCTGCAGGCTGCAGGGCTGTATGGAAATGAGGAGATATGCCGCTGAGAAGCAGGTGATGGAGGACAGAGGGGGAGGTGAGGTAAGAGGGGAGGGAACGAGGGGGGAAAGGAAGGAAGGGTGGAAAAAGAGAGGATAATGAGGACTCTGATGAGTGGGAAGAAGAGCCCTGAATAGAGATGTCTCAGAGATGGAACGAAGTAAAAAAAAAAAAAAAAAGAGAGAGAGAAGAGCAAGCGTGAAGACACAGCATGGAAAAGGGGTTATGAATGGACAGGGAAGTGGGAAACAGCTGCCACTAGTGGTGGCATGTGGAAATGAATAATTGATGAGGAAGGAAAAAAAAGGGGGAGGAGAGGAGATGAAAGGAGGATATGAAAGTGAACAACAGAGCGGAAGGGGTTTATTCTGAGGTGGAGGGAGAAAAGAGGTGCGCAAATAAAGCAATGGAAAAACAAGACAGATTGTAATGAAATGTGATTTCAACAAGACAAATGGACCACAGGAGACAACAAGGATGAGAGAGACTAAAGGAGGAGGGCAGGTAGAGCTTCAACTATTAAAAAGATGAGAGGATGAGAGGACTGGGCGGAGTGGTCACAGGCATTAAATGAGAAGGAAAAGGGAAAAAAGACGGCACGCTGGGGAGGCCGAGCTAAAGACGGAGCAATTTAGCCAAAACAAGAAGAAAAGAGGGAAAGAGCGTGAGCAGAGAGATAAAAACTGAAAACGGATGAGAAGGAAGAGGGAAGAGGGAGGAGGAGGAGGAGGAGGAGGAGGAGGAGGAGGAGGAGGAGGAGGAGGAGGAGGAGGCAGCTCAGGGGGGAGGCCAACACACTGATACAGAGAGAGCAGAGACGGAGACGCTGGCAGTGGCAGGACACGGGTGCAGGCGCGGAGACTGTGGCATGCAGCTCAAGTTGGCATGGGCTCTATCACTCAGTCTCAGGCCTGGGCGCCGGGCCCTCGGTGGCAGAGACACACACACACTGACGCGCGCACACACACACACACGCACGCACAAGCAGATCAAACACAAGGACATTCGCTCTTTGCCTAAGTCTCTTTAATACACACACACACACACACACACACACACACACACACACACACACACACACACACACACACACACACACACACACACACACACACACACAGCAGACAGAGAGGAAAAACATTGAGCTCAGACACAGCCTGATGCACGCACGCACTCAATTAGTCTCAGACACACACACGCACACACAAACACACACACACACACACACACACACACACACACAAAAGAAAAAGATGGATGGACGAGCGTGTGCATGAAGGTGTGCGCATGTGTGTGTCTAATTGTGCCAGCGCTGGCAGAGCAGAATGAGGGATGGTGTCTCAGAGCTGCTGCTGCCGCTAATAGCCGCTGACTAGAGGTGACAGGCGCTCTCTCTCTCTCTCTCTCTCTCTCTCTCTCTCTCTCTCTCTCTCTCTCTGCCTCGCTCTTCTCCCTCCTCTCTCGCTCACTTTTCCTCTTGTTTTCCATCCAATCAGCAGTCAGCACATCTGTCCTTCCCTCTCTTCCTCAACCCAATTCGGCACATCCTCTCCCCTTTGTTTCTCCCTTCCCCTTCTGCCTCTTCATAGCCCTCCTTTGCCCTTTTACCCTCGGCCCTCCCACCCCCTGCCTCTTACGCTTTCATCTCCACTCCTTACCCCCTGCCACCTTTCATCACTCTCTCCCTCTTTCAAAGCCCCTCCCCTCTCCCAAACTCTGTCCTCTCCACCGGGTCCTGATGATACACTTGAGATGACTCACACATGAATGATCACACACATGTGCACGTGGATACAAACAAATACGTACAAAGACTGTTGTTCGCAAAAGAAGCTGAGCGAGTATGTGTAGTTCGGGGAAACGCACATCCTGTTCATTCTGATCATATGTCAATATGTGTAGCAGGAAAGTTATCATTCCTGGTGCGCTGCAGCATTTCGGGCCTGAGTGGAAAGATCAAACAAAGACCAGAGGACAAATACACACAGGAACACACACTCACATGTGTCTGTTCTCCCCTCCTATCTCCTGCTGCTTTCTCATATCCCCGGCTTCTGCAGTTGCCTCACGTCTGGACTCTGTCCACAGAGAGACGAGAGACAAGAGAGCGCGCCGCTCTGTTTTCTATCTTCACCAGGTTATTAGACGCATGCAATTAGCAGGCTTGGGGAGGATAAATATGCCTGTTTGCGCTCGTGTGTGTGTGTGTGCGTCTGTGTGTGTGTGTGTATGTGTGTGCAAGGGGGCTGGAGTATTTGTGTGCAATCAGGGACAGATTGTACGGGATGCATCTGGCTTGGCCTGATGTGGAGATGGGGGTGGGGGGTGATGGAGATGGAGGTTGTTAATATTGTGGGGGCTGCTACACGTCTGTGTTTGTTAGTCCACTTCGGATGGTCGAGTTCTGAGCAATACGTGTAAATCCTAGTGAAGTCGTGTTTATCTGATTTTGTGCGTGCATGTGCTTGCGTGCGGTAATTTCTGTAGACCTCCGAGTGGAGATAAGAATCTTCAAGACATGGGGATGCATAAGAATGTTTTGCTGTATCCTTAGTGTTTCTGCACATACTTAATGAGCGTGTATGTGTGTGTGTGTGTGTGTGTGTGTGTGTGTGTGTGTGTGTGTGTGTGTGTGTGTGTGTGTGTGTGTGTGTACGGTTCCAGGGGAGGGGCCTGTCACGTCCTGTCCTTCCTAGAGGGAAAAAGCTGGCCCTGTAGGGCGTTCATAGGGGGCGGGGGGGCTTCACTTCACAGCCAATCCGTTTTGCTTTGCTGAGGCGACCATCCATCGCCACCACAGCAACAACACCGCGGTAACACCGCGCCGGGCTGCTGCAGGGGATGGATGGACGATGTGTACAAACTCTTTTGCTATATTTATCTATCAGTTTCCTCACCATCTCTTTGTTTTTGTTTTTGTTTTTTCTTTCCTTCTGTTTTCTCTGTTCTCACTTGGCCCATGTTGCATGCGATCTTTTACCAGTTATCTGCTCTCTCATTCCGCCTTGACTCTGTCTCTCTGCCTGATATTTCACGTTAATGGGGCCTTTGCAGGTGCTCTCCAAGGTGTGACCTAAAGGGCGCGAATAGAATTGAAAGAGAGGGCCGAAAAAAAAAGGAAAAAATAGGGAGAGAGAGAGGAGGAGAGAGAGGTTGTGGTTGCAGTTTCCTCGTGAAAGGGCTCTTTTTCATTTCTTTTCATCAGCAGCCGCCTGCCTGCATATCTTGCCTCTCCTCCTCTTTTTTTCTCACACACAAATCCCCTTTCTCTTTAGCTCATATGTATGCAAATAAGGCATCTTATGCAAATGAGACAGGTAGGGACAGGCAGTGGAGAGGGAGAAGAAATTGGCACGCGATCAAAGGAAGGGGCAAAAGAGAGGAGGGAAGGGGTGAAAAGAGGAAGTGATCACCTCTTCCAGGTCCCAATCAGTCACTGAGATTTCTGGCTTCCGTTTGCATTTCAATACAAAAGAGGAGCATACATTAAACACAGATGATGTAACACCGACGCACTGTTTTTGCGTCTGTGATTGTCAGCGAATTCTAATTGTCATCACTAGAAGTACGCCGGGTGTGATTTTCCAGGTCCGCCTGTCTCCCCCGTACAGTGATTAAAGCTGCTTCACCAGCAGACCAGACAAAACACATCAAATCAATGTATTTTTAGCTAAAGCAGTGCTGCCAAATCTCAAGAAACTTACATAATAAACATGATCATCACTGATATATATAGCCTGCAACTTTTGCACCTGTTACGCCTATGGTTTTGCACTTTAACTTATTCTCTCAATCGACTTATTCTATCAATTCTCAAGATTTCTTCTTAAAAATCATAAATGAGATGCTGGGGAAGGCAGCACCCCTCCCAAACCTGCTGCAGACACAGTAGATGTGGCCACTTTTCTTCCCTCCTCCTTCCTCCTCCTCCTCCTCCTCCCTCCATATGTATTTGTTTTCTCTTTCATTTTTCTGAGAAGGATAAACATCTTGGAAGGGATTTTTCCATCAGCCCATCTCTCTTTCAACCATCTGCCATTGCGAAAAACTCTGAATGCCTCAGTTCCTTCTTTTTGCTGGAAGATGAGGAGTCGTTTTTTTTTTGGGGAGGAGTAAAGCAGTCCAGCACATTTCCTGTGAAAATTTAACCCTGTTGCACACAGTGGAAACTGGAGCCAATCTCCTCAGTGTTTTGTTTATCATCAGTGTGCTAATGTCTCAAAATTAACATTTGGTAATGATTTATTGAGGTTAAACTGCCGCACTGGTTGTCAGGCTGCTTACGTGGATATACATTAGGAGGCCAGCAGTGCGTTGCCAGGGATACAGGGTAGGCATGGCACTAATTGGCTGTAGGGTGGTTGCTAGGTGATGGGTGGAGCTGAAACAGAGCTAGCCTAAATGGCACATAGCTGGAAGCTTGGTGTGTTCGGGATGCATACTGTGCCTCAATGTCGAACCACATCCAAACCTACCGAGTACCTATAGTCATCAGCGGTGAAACCGTGCCACCATCCTCCACTGTGCGCGAGTGTGTGTGTGTGTGTGTGTGTGTGTGTGTGTGTGTGTGTGTGTGTCCCTGCTGTGCAGTTTTTCTTTTGTGGGAGCCTTCTGCCCTGGGACTTGGAAAGAGGCAATGGCATCATTTGGTTTTCATGCTTCACTGGCAACGTGGGTGTATGTGTGTGGGAAAGTTGAATGTGTGTTTATACAGAGGCCTCTCCATAACCTTAATGGTAAACAGCACGCACGTATCGTGATCCAAATGCAGCTTCCCTAAAGATTTAAGAATATGTGCATGCAGCTGAGTGTGTCGCTTTATCTAGGTATGTGTGTGTGCATGTGTGTGCCAAAGCAGCAGTTTACAGGGTTGCCACTGCATCTGCTGTGACACTGTTGCAGAACTGAGCTCGTCCATGCAACTGCCATGACACTCATGCCGGCGTCTTATAAGCTTAATGCTAAAGACTTCTGCTACTTAGCCAAATACATGCATTTAATGGATAATTATAAACATTTAAATCTGCTGTCCCATAGTCAGACATGCTCCCCAGCACAAGATACAGTGCAAAGCTGACAGGACTAATCGCGCTGTCGCTGTTTCCATGTAGGTCACAAGAAGGCATTCAACTGCGTTAAACCAAACTGGGCAGAACTATACATTAAGGAATAAAGAAGAAAAAAAAACACATCCTGTCTGGCATATGAGGAGGCCATGCTCTTTCATTCTGTTGTGCTCCCAGTTTTTGTACCTCGGGTCTCATTTATTCTCCGGCCGTGTCTCATTTATTCATACTCTTTCCACAGAGCAGCATCCTTTCACACCCTCTAAGCCAGTCAGCTTCGTTTAGTCCCGGTGCCCCTTCATCCTGCAGGAGGGATGAAGTCATGCACCGCAGGCGGAGTGCGCATCCCTCGCTGTGCCCTCCCTGTGCCTGCCACTCAGTCACAAGCATATGGGCGCGTTGTTGTGCCAATGCCCCTCCCAGAACACCTGACTCTGTCTGGTCACGCCTGGCAGGCAGTACACACACACACACGCACACACACGCCAAGAGATCAGACAGACACACCTACACGTGCACTAAAAACCCACACCACCAACCTTGCATGACGGGCATATCCTTGATTGTCCCCTGATGTTCCCCACTGCGAACCCCACCACCTACTGTGGGTAATACGCACTATGAAGACACCCTTCAGTGCGGCACGGGCAGACCTGACACAGACCGCACCGGATGAAGCCGCTCGTGTGACTTCACGGCAGAGATGAGTGTGGCAGGAACACGCTCGGAGTCTGGAGGCTTTAATTCCCATTGGCGCCAGTCGGCCTAAAAATACGTGCACTCTCTGGTAACGCAGGGTAGTTAAGATAAAAGTGTTCACCACACGGCGTATGCTCAGTTCCCTGGTCCTGCATTAGCACTGCGGTATTTACTCAATAATTTCATCCTGGGATGTTGCAGCACCGGTGGCAGCAGTTAATCTACGAAATGGGACCTCCATGATGGCTAATTTGGTCTATGTCATTTACCACTCACCACCTGTATGTGCATTAAAAGCAAAGTTTAGGCTTGAACCACAGTGGAGCTCTCAGACCTGCTATTTCACAGACTTGTGTGCACTAAACTATATTTCATATCTAGTTACAGTTTAAAGCACCTTCCTAGATTCTTAAATACTAAGCTGTTGTACCATACAACAGGATAGTTCTTCTCTTTCTAAATGACAAACTGACAATCAGTGTTTAAATAATCCATGTAATTAAAAACATCCATTAAAGGCAGATCAAAGATTAACCTTCAATTGTCGTATGTTTTTCTCTTTCTGCAATCAGTGCTTTGATTATTTAGACATGAGATGCTTCAACTAAACACTCTTGGTCAGGAGTGTCTAACATAAGGCCCGTGGGGCAAAAACTGACACTTCAGTGGCTCCAACGCAGCCCGCCAGTCCAATAAGCAGATTTTTAAGATTTCAAAGAAAACATTGATACAGCACAACAGTGAGATCTGAGCTGAGATATCAGCATGAAAGATACCTACCTCTTTGCTCAAAGTCATGTTGTCAGGGTGAGTTTGCGAAAACATGCATAATGTAACAGCTATAGGAGGAGCTTTTTTGACATTTCGACTTAATTTGCAGCAGAGGGTATCATTAAAATTGGCTCATGTTGAGATTGTAGTCATTTTCAGGGGTAATTGTTTGCTTTTGCGAAGATATAGAGATTTTCGTGACGTATAACCTGTTCTGTGCTACAACAACAAATTTAATGGTTATTATGACACTACTTTACCAGTCTGGGCCACTCGAGATGAAACTGGGCTGCATGTGGCCCCTGAACTAAACTGTCTTTGACACTCCTGCTCAAAGTTCTACTGCAAAGTTTTAACAAAACAGACTAAAAGTATAAAGCACTACATTCAACTTTTTGAAGTTGCTGCAGATTATACACATATACAACACCCTACATCCCAAAATGCAGAAATCTACCATGCAATGACACAGGAAATTAGTCAAATTAGACAGAGCTTCAGGCTGCACATGGGTTTTACAAGCTTTAAAGGTATTAGTGAGTCATGTCTTCATTTCTCAGTCCTCGGTGACCTCAACTTGTGTCCAAACAGGCTTTACCTCTACTGTAGGTGAGAATATTCAAACTGCAGTAGCTGTGAAATGATGGGAGGGTTTTATGATTTCACGACAGATGCTTGCCAGCGGTTCTGTGACGCCATATGCATAAATCTACACACACAAACACACACACACATAACCTGAGAGTCATACTTGGAAAAGAGGCAGATCAGAAAATGGTGGTAATTATCGTTAGTTCTTTGTGATTAACCAAGTGACACACACACACACACACACTGCTGGATGCCCTCTGCTGTGTGGCACAAAATGGCGGTGAGAGTGTGTGTTTTTGTGTGTCATAGCAGAGACTGTCTGTGTGAGAGAGAGATGGGAAGGAGGCCAGGCAGAGAAGGATGCTAGGACTTGGCGACCACAATTTTGCATTTATGAGTGTGTGTGTGTGTGTGTGTGTGTGTTTGTGTGTGTGTGTGTGTGTGTGTGTGTGTTAACATTCAGGTGTGAGGTGAAACATCAACTGGCTCAAAGAGAGAGGACTGGTCTGACTCCTCCATCTACAACTCCAGTGTCTCGCAGACACACACACACACACACACACACACACACACACAAACACACACACACACACATATATATAGCCAGCATGTGCACAGGTGTGGCTGTAAACACGTATAAAGAGCATATGTGAACGGAGAGAGAGAGCTTCGTCCCCTACCGGTGGTGTGACCTTCACTCCAACTCTCCTCTCCTTCATCTGTCCATCCCTCTCTCTCTGCTTTCCGCCACCTCTCTTCATGTATCCCCGTAATTCAGCGCTCAGTTGCGTGGCAGGTAATTTGTGCGCTATTGGAGATTAAAGTTTAATTAGTGAGCGAGGAGTCATTTGGGTCTTACTTGAGTGGAATAAGGCAGCTGTGTGTGTGTGTGTGTGTGTGTGTGTGCGTGCGTGTGTGCGCGCGCGCGCGTGTGTGTCCCTCCTGTTCGTTCGCTCACCCTAACACATCAAGGCTCATCACCAGGAGAGAAAGCGAGAGTGGGAGTAGAGGATCCAATTCCTCCTTTCATCAAGGAAGAACAAAGGATGGAGTATTCCCCCTCTCCTCTTCATCGCCTCTTCCTCTCCGTTTCTCCCTTCTTCTCCTTCTTTCCCCCCACCCCTCACTCCCAAGCTCGGTTGGCAGAGTTCCACAGCCATATTCACACTTCCCTGGTCCCTGGTGAGACACACTGGCACACACACACACACACACACACACACACACACACACACACATCACCTCCACCATCACACTGCAGCAAATGCAGAAGGGCCAGGGAAGGAGGAGGAAGAGGAGGCACGGAGCTAACTTTGTCTCCCCTCATCTGTCTGTGAGAAATGACCGATAGATGTGTCACCTGTAGTGTGAGGCATATCACCTGGAATACTGTGTCTTGATCACCCCTCTCCCTCATCATTGCATCTGCCACAGTCTGCTGGTCTCTCGCTCAGTCTGTTCCCCCCTTCCTGCAATCTGTTTTCATCTCTCCCGCTCTCGCAAAGTGCTAAAACTTCATCATCTGTCCTTCTACTTTGTTCCTCACTGTTCTTGGTCTTAATCATGCGGACATCAAACGTGCCATATGGTCACACACTAACATGGACGCACATGTGTGCGCCGCGCCGCATTCTGGTGTCTGGAGAGCCGGATTTGCTAATGACGAGAGAGCCTGCATCGCAGCGCCGCTGTTATTCCACCGGCTCAAGACACTAACGCAAATCAATAGGCAGCACGGCCCTGCGATAACGATCTCCGTTTCTCCTCTCCTCCCTGCATCTCTCCATTCCCCTCGTCACTACGCCCAACCCCCCCCCCCCCCCCCCCCCCCCCCCACACACACACACACACACACACACATCTGCCTTGATCTTCCCGCTTCAATCTTCCTCTCCTTCTTACTCCCACTCTTCCTTTCCTCTGTCTCGGTGCCCTCAATCTAACAGTCTTCAACCTGCTCTCTTTCTCTCTTCCTTCCACATCCTCCCTTCTCAATCTGGATCATGCCTCCTGTTTTTTTTTCCTCCTCCTATCTCCTTTGATCTCGCAGCGCCACTCGCTCACTTTTGCCCTTCATCGCCTCTCGTCTCCTCTACACCCTCCTTCAAATTTCGCAACTTACCCCCCCTTTGCTACCTCTATCTTTTTTTGTCCTCTCCTTCACTCAAATCAATTTTTCATCTCCCCATTCCCGCCACTTCTCTTTCCTAGTTCCCCTATCCCTCAGCTGGGCTCCCATTTCTTCCCGATCTCTCTTCATTTTCAGTTTCCTCCTCTTTATATTTGCCCTTCAGCGCCTCGTCTCTTTCATGCCGTCGGTTCTCCTCTTCCTTCCTATTCTGCTCTTGTCGTGCCAAGGTGGATCGAACTCCTCTCCCCGCTCTCCCTTTCGCATCCTCCTCTCATTTCACTTATCTGCCGCTGCTGTATCAGTGGCTAGCCTGCTTTTAGAGCCGGCCCATCTGCGTCTGCAGCTGAAGCAAAGTATTCCCCAGTCCGGCTCTCAGGTAACAGCAGACTAGTGAATAGGGGAGAGAAGGAAATGAGAGGAGAGGAGGGAAGAGAAGAGGAGCGGAGCGGCAAACGGCCATTGAGGATGCCTTCCTGCTGAATATGAGACGGCACAAATACAGACATGGGCAATAAAAGCTAGGTTACCAGTGGAATGAAAGCTATATAATCAAACTATTTGATGAACTGTCAGATGAAGACAAATGCACAATCACGGCAACCCAAGCACACACACACACACACACCTTCAACCGCTGAAACAAGTGCTTCAATTTTATATTCTAGTGGTGGAGGGGGAGACATGAGACAAATATAGCTACAGTATATAAGCAGGTTGATTATTGCAGTCTAACTTGTGATGTGTCGACACTATATTGTCTGAAACTGCGGCAGTAAATTTCGTTTTGGAGAAATTACCCTCGCACGCTGCTCACGGAAGATATAGATGTTTAAAATGTGCAATTTCAGCTGGCCTACTTTTCCAAAGTGTCTGGGAACTTGGTTGAACCCCGTAACACCTTTTTGCCGTGGTTATGCAACCTCAACGCCAACCCAGACAGGAACTTTTACCAAATCGCAAGCCAGAAGTGAACCATAAGCCTCGACAGCTGGAGAACCGTAGAGCTGCCGTGTCCATCTTCACTCACATTAGTTTCAGCATCGGCATTAATGAAGGAGGAGCTTATTGAACTTTGACCTTATTCAATTCAGTTGACAGCTATATAACTTACACACCGACTACGACTATGAGTAACTAATTCGTTGAGTCTCATCATCATAGATCTATTTCTATCCAGAACCAAAAGGATTCAGACATATTCCAGATAATCACACATTCTCCTCCTTCTCACTTGTGTGATCTGAACTGATTTCATGTGAGTGACTCAACAGACTGAGCGACACGCACGGCCCATCTAACGTAACCATAGTGACTGACTAACTGAGGTCAGTTTTAGCTTTTTCATCTTTCGCAGTATTAAGTAACATTTTATATTCATTATATAATAGAAAAACGCCTTACTTTTACGAGAATACATTTTGAAAATCCGACTGAAGTGACGAGCCAGGAAAGAGCACAAAGCTCAGATGTTGGAGTTCAATTGTACGGTGTAAAAGTAAAAATTTATCACAAACGTAAATGCCCATGCAAAGTGTAGACACCTGACAAGTCCAAGTACAGTTAAATACTTTGCTGCTTGCCTCCTCTAAGATTTACAAGAAGGAACAAGTGAATGCATAAACTCTGAAATATCACCCCCTGAATGTTGAGCATATACTGAGCATAAAATAATGGCAATTGTGCACAAAAACAGTCCTTCTTATTCAAAGACACAGACAAAGCTTCAGCATATGAGCTTGTTGATCACCACCACAAATTCTAGCCTCGTTTGAGCTTCGACTTTGAACACGCCACAGATTAACATGCCCAAGACAAGGTCACACACATGAATAATCCGACAAATCACCTAAAGGCAAACTCAGCTCTGCCATGCCGGCAGCTGCACTGTGGCTACAGGGCAAGGAATGGGTGGAAAAGATAGAGGACAGAGAAGGACAGGGCACAACTTAGAGGACATGTGGGGAAGGAGAACAGAGAGAAGTGTGTGTGTGTGTGTGTGTGTGTGTGTGTGTGTGTGTGTGTGTGTGTGTGTGTGTGTTTGTACGCGAGACAGCAGGAGTGACACAGCATCATCAATTAGATGAGCCGAAGTGGCACAAAGAGGGAGCAGGTGCAAATCTGTGTGTGCATGTGTGTGTGCGCGCGCGCGCGTGTGTGTGTGTGTGTGTGTGTTTGCAAGTCCAAGTTCATGTGTGAGTGCATCTGTGTACTTTTGCACATGTGTGAGCGTGTGCATGTGCAAATGAGTGAAGGGACCGAATCCATGGGAGTGGAACGCACCATGAGCCACAGCAAGGATGTCACACCAGACCTGCTCCAAATCGGCCCCCTCTGCTTCAGCGGTGCACTGCTCTCCATTACAGGATGTGTGTGTATGTGTGTGTGCGTGTGTTAAGATGGATTTTTTTTTTTTTTTTTTTTTTTTTTGCTGGACCAAACCAAAATAGGTCACTGGCAGGATATGAGCCATCTTACATCAGTTTTTATACATATAAACGCCGCGCACTTGTTGCAGGAAAACAAGCGCACTACATAACTGGGTCTCTTTTCAAAAATAAGCAGAACTGGATTCGAGGCTGGAGTGTAAACGAGGACTTACCACGTACACTCGGTAGTGATTGCTCTGCTTTTGTCTTCTTTTTGCGTCCTATCTTTCGCCTGCATCATTCCTTTCTTCTGCCTCACAGTCTCCCAAAGCTGGAGGATTCTGATAGAATACAAAGTAGCTCTGCGGCCCACTTTACAGGACCCCAACTCCCTAGTGTGTGTGTGTGTGTGTGTGTGTGTGTGTGTGTGTTTGTGTGCATGTGTTTGTGTGTGTGCAAAAGGAAACCTGTGGAAAGCAAATCAAGAAAAAAAAAAGAAAAGGGAAACGGGCAGGGATGACGTTATCTGCGTACGGGAACATGAATCCACACTGCGCCTCATTCTCTTTGTTCTTCTTCTTCTTCTGTGGCTGGTATGTCTCTCTCCATCTGCACCTAGGAAGGTTACCCAGAGTCCAGCAGTGTTCTCACACTCACACACAGACAGGCACACAGTGCGGAGGTGTTGCAGGTCGTCAAGCTTGATCAAAAAAAGCCCTGATCAGGCCTGCTCTCTCAAACTATGCGCATGCTAATTTCTTGCGTGTGCGGGAACACATCAGCAAGCACAAGTTGCAGTCCGATATGCAGACACTGACTCTCTCACACACACACAAGTGAGAAGACACACAGCCTGTAATGAGCAATCAGCTTGCTTTTTTTCTGATTGTTGCCACATGCCCAAGTATCCACAGCAACCTTTGCCAACAAAATTGAAAAGCATGGCCCAGCAATATGATGTGTATGTGCTTGATTGCGTGTGCGTGTGCTTGTCAGTCTCTCTTGCTCATCCCTCTGTCGGCCTCCATCCCCACCCGTCTCATCACTCCGTTACCATGTCAACAAAGCCAGGTTTAGTCCTTCAAAGGGCAACGCTCGGCAGCTGCCCACTGGAGGTGACCGCGCTGAAAGACTGAGGGAGAGACAGAAAGAAAGGATAGATGGAAAAAGAGATAAAGGAGAGCCCTGCAGAGGGGCAGAACAAGGGAGGGCCAAGTGATTGTGGGTCAAGGCTACAGCGGGAAAAAAAAGAGAATAAGATATTCAAAGAAATAGGTTTGCAGGATGTGTCCTTTCACAGCCCACGCGGTCATCTCCTGCCCATTCATTGTGAAATAGAACTGGGTCTGTGTTTTGCCCTCAAACGCCTGTGAAGTGCTATATGTAGATGCAGCAGACCAAAGTCACAGCTTGTTTTTCAGATGAGCGGACAGTCTGTTGATTTGTACAGCTGAAAACAAAAAGCTCCCTTTTCATTTGTGTTGAAGTGAATATGCTTTTGTAACTTTCATCAACTCCGATTAATTTTGGAGTTCTTGCATGTATTTATAGCTGGCTATGTGTCGGGCTTCTTCTTTACAGCATGCTCCCAGGATACAAATGATAATGTGTTGCATGTTCTGTGTCTTCTCTTTGCCTCTTAACACAATGATTCACAATCAAACTAATTCTTAACACACACACGGTTTACGCTGAAGGATGTGTTTGTGCCATATGAAAACTCAAGGTTTTGATTTCCCTTTGGTTGCTATTGTAATCATAGACCCTAGTTTTGCTGTTGTTGTTGTTGTTGTTGTCTATTTTACAGCGCAGCATGTCTGACGTTGAAGTTGTGGTTTTCTCAAAGGTTATTAGACATCAATCACTAAAGTTTAAGAAGAGCAAGAGAAAGAAATAGATATTCATTGGGCCTCTCCAAAGCCCATAATAGATTGACTCTCACTCTTTCCCACCCAGAGGCAAAGAGCAAATGTCATTTTACAATATAGCACAGTAACACCACCTCTGCTTCTTCCTCTAAGAATCAAATAGGAATTTTTAACCAAAAGCTCTTGGCGGATAAGAGAATTGGTTGATGCATTTTCCTCTCTCACACAGACACATCTGCCTGGCCTTCTCTCGCCTCTGTCTCTCTGACCTTTATTTATTCTTTCATGCTGAAGCTGCAGCAGTATGTCAGTGTCCGTGTGTGTGCATATTTGTGTGGAAGGGTATTCATTACTGGAGTGAGGACCCAGATCTGTTTGCACACTAACATTACAGACTTATCGTTATTTTAAAGGGACAACAAGCGGGCTCTTACAGTCAAAATCAATACATTTGTGGGTAAAGACAGGTTTAACATTCAAACCCAGTGTAAAGATATTTTTTTTTAGTTGATGGTTCATTTGAAGCAAGCAAAAACATGGACATACCAGGGTTTTCCTTGAGTGAGTTGTATCTTTGTCCAAATCACTTGTCTGGCAAGAACTGTCTGCCCTGCTGTGCTTTCCATTTCCTGTCACCTATGACCTCTACAACACAACCTGTGTCTCCTTATCGCCACCAAGTGTCCAAATAATGCAACAAACAATATCTAAATAAATCACTTGCCAATAATAAGCATACAGTACATGGCTCCTACACCCAGGTTAGATTAGGGCCATTTTTAATGAAGAGTAAAAAAAGATTCTTGGATCCTAACACAGCAAGCATAGTAATTTCCTTCCCCAGAATCTTGTGAAAAAGTGTGTGTGCATGTGCATGTGTGTCTCCTCTGCTGTGCTTGCAGGTTTATGCTGTGAGTCCTATCTGTATAGCGTGTGCTGCTGTGTGTTCCCAATTTTGCGCGCACGTGCAGACATTAATGTCGAGAGTGTCATCTTCATCTGTGATGGAATAGACAGCCATGTCTGTGAATGCTGATGAGTCATCCCAAACCCCAGAGACGAGACAGCATCTCACACGCGCGCGAAGCGGCGAATCAACGTGCGCTCACTCAAACATAGACCTCACATTCGCCGGCTTCCCTGACAGAACCAAAATGGTCTCCCAGATCAACTCGCGCTTGGCTCATTTTCCTGACTTTTAGATGCTTTTGAGCTATTTCAGCCTTAATACTGCGCCTGCTTCCACAGAGGGAGTAAAACCATCATACAGCTGGAGTTGACAGAGAGAACAGAGAGAGGTGTGTCTGTTTCTTACAACCAAATGACATATCTCAATCATTTTCAAGATTTATTGAATATTTTATTGCTTACTCACGCACTATTTCCTCATCATCACCCCTCTGATCAAGTTTATTTGTAGCACGTCCTAACCCTGAGTCTCCTCCCCCTCTATGTTTTTTGCCGTATTCTGTGCGGCTGGCTGCCGATGACCCCCCGTGACCTCCAGCTGTGTGTCATGACAACAGGACACTGACAAATGTCAGAGCAGATATTGGCTTCCTCCATCTCCTAAGCCTCTCCCTTGGGTAGAAACCCACCCACACAGTCTGGCCAGAAACTGCAGAGGAGGAGAGAGACGGGGGGGGAGCTGTGTGCCTGCCCAGTGTGCTGAACCTGAGGTTATCAAGTAAAAGGGCACGGCAACCACAGAGAGGCAGGGATGCAGACAGGAAATCAGGGGAGGGAGAGTGATCATTGGAGGCATCTGAAAACTCTCTGCTCTGCGTTGAAGTGTGCGTAATTAGAAATGGGATTGCAGCACGCTGATTGGGAGCGGCGGCAGGGCGGGTTGCTGTGTTATTCCGGAGCGTGCTGTGTTAAGCAGGGTGTGAATGGCAGACGTGTTAGACATGAGTGTGTTTGCGTGTGCGGTGGCGGGGAGGTGGGGGACAGGATGGCATGTTTGGGTTATTTTGGAGTGTGAGGTGAGCGGCGTGTGTGTGTATGTGTGTGTGTGGCTGGGTCGCGTTAATATGATTCCGGTGATGGTGGCAATGTAGAGGTGTGACTTTTTAGTGAACGTGTGTGTGTGTGTGTGCGTGCGTGCGTGCGTGCGTGTGTGCGTCCGTGCATGCGTGCAGTTTCCTCCCAAGCCGCTCCACCTCCCCAGCAAACTGCCTCTGCATGCATAATTAACCAGGATGACTGGGGAGGTAAACACACAGGGAGACGCTCCATCCCTCCACTCTGTGTGCTTCCATTTATGTGTGCCTGGTGTGTGTGAGTGGTTCTGCGTGTGTGCCAGAGCCAGAGCCGATGGAACGAGAGAGCTGCCTGTCTCTCTCTCCGTGTGTGTGTGTGTGTGTGTGTGTGTGTGTGTGTGTGTGTGGGTGTGTGTGTCTGTGTGTGCGTGCAGAGAAAGCAGATAAATCCCATCTCAAGCTGCCTCTGAAGATGATGCGATGAAAGAGAGGGAGAGAGGATAAAAAAAGAATGAAGGGGGAAACTGTAACCAGCCACAGCTCTGCGTATTATGAACCATCCAGCGGAACAATCAGATTCACCCTCCTCTCCTCTGTCACCCTTCTCTCTCCTCCTCACTCTCTTTTCCTTCTGCTCCTGTGTCCTGATTAGTTTTTTAATTGAGGGCGTCCTAATGCTTGAGCTCATCAGATCCTAAGCCCCTCCTCTTTTGTTCGAACGCACACATTGAAAGAAACATATAAACAATCAGACGTGGTGTCACTTCGGGTTTTCAGACGTACAGTTACGACACAGATGGCTACGAAGGACACCGCCTTGATAAGAGGTGGGAAGTGCCCATGGTAATCAATCACTCGTCTAGCAGCTCATCCTCGGCCGTAAAGCAGAAGCTTTTGGGTTAATTATGCATCTGCCTGCATCGCGAGTTTGTGCACAATCGACAGTTTTGCATGTATCCATCCCTGCGTGGTTAAAGTGCATGTATTTGTATGTGTGGTGTTTGCTCCAGCTTATATTTCCCAGGAGTCCCGGTTGTAAAGCCCACTCAGTAAATCATCCATACTCCTCTGTCCTCTGTTCCCCCCTTCTTTTTATCCTCCTCCTCTTCTAACTTATCATTCTATCACTCCTCCACAGCTCTTGTATCCCCCACCCACAATCTGCCCACCTAAAATGGCTTGCTTTCTTTTTCTCCTCCTATAGGAATTACTGTGCTTTGTTGTCTATCCCCTATTGTTGCTCATCACTAATCAGGCCAAAAGTAAAAGATTTAGGAAGAGGAAAAGAAAGTGAAAGAGGAATGGGGAGAGATTATGAATGGATGGTTGTATTTAGAGAGGGCGAGAAGGCACATTTTCCGTCTTTCAATTTCCAAACATTTGGAAGAAAATGGGGAAAATGCACGCATTGACAAGCGAAAGATGGACATTGAGAAATGTGGGTGTTTGTCTTTCCTTCCTTCATTCTCTTGTAAAATCAATGCGAGCACTCCCTAATAAACAGACTGAGAGACAGATAGACGGATCAACAGGGAAGATTCGATGATCTCAGCATGTATACTTTTGTCTCCTCTCCTCTCTGACCCCTGCTGAAGCAAGTGACGTAGTCCGCATCCACAAATACAGCGGGCAGCCCACTCCACAATGCCAGGCGTCTTCAGAGGAAGATAAGTGAAAGGAGGAGGTGCAGCACGGAGGTAGAGAGGGGACGTGATTGGAATGTTAATACCAGCAGCACACACATAGGTGTGTTTGGGTGAAAGAGAGAAGGCTCAAGGAGAAGTGATGTAAATTGATAGGGAAGACGATCATCTGGTTTGTGAGCTAATGAAAAGCACACAAACAGTTCAAATTTGCTTCGAACCAGGAGAGGACACAAATGTAAAGATAGACATGTGGCTCCTTCGTGGACCCTGTAAGTAATGTGTGCCTCAGTCCGTCTTCTGTGGTGTGCTCGGTTAACTTGGTTTGAGAGAATCCCACCCTTTGTCCCCCACAAGCATCCTATTTAGGTCATTGTGTAAACAAGAATCCTCCAAACACAGGCACACATCACCCCAGGTGAAGCAGTAGTAGGCTGCTGGCAGGGGAGATAGGAGGGTAGGAGGGAGGACGGAGAATCTCCAGGGGAATCTATAGGTGTGTGTGTATTGGACTTGTCAGTATTTGTTGTGTGTTTGTGTGTATTTTGAAGGGGCTGCCAAAAGCAGTCGACCTACTGAGTGTAGCACTGGGATGTCTACACTCACTAACTCACACTCAGCACGCACACACAAGAATGAATGCACGAAATATTCACACACTGCTTTTCCTCATCTCACACACACACACACACAGTATCTGCACACCATCACACTGTGAGTTTCAGAGATGAATAATGCTACTGTGCATCTGGTGGGATGCACCACTGTCCCCGGGGCGGGTTGAATGCCGGGATATTGTGCTGAAACTCGATGACACACACCGCACAAGCACACACACATTCACACACAGGCTCAAAGCTCTGTCTCCAGGTGACTCTTTTCCTTTTATCGTAGTACACTCTCCACCCTTCCTTTCTTCCTTTCTCTTTTGGATGGATGTGTAAAAATACACACATTTTGCAAATGCACATATGCACAGGGAGGCGAAACATTCCAGCCACATGAACTCACATGCAGCAACAGATAAACACTGCACAACAAACACAAACACTTTGTGACACTCCGACTGGTTTGCGTCAACACACACTGCAACACTTCCTGCATCCCCTTGGAGGAAATTGGAGTTTGCATCTGCAAGTAAGATGAAGAAAAGAGAAGAAAAATACCCCTCAAATGAATTCATTATGAAAGTCAGAAAAGCTTGCCTTACATAATAAATTGTAATATTTGAAAGAGAAAAAGTCTGGGGATCATGTCTGATGTCAAACTCCGACAGATTTCTGAACAAATCAATTGAAAAATACTAAGTAAACATAAGAGTTATGTAAGTGAGTTCTTACTCACAGTCAGCATTCTGACCCAACATATATGTTTGTCACATGTCACTGCAGTCTGTGAAAATTTGCTTGGCCTGCTCACGGAACCCCACAGATTCACCCACACGCCGCATCATTTATTTACTTGGTAAATAAATAGATAATTTAGGAACCCACACACCAGTGACTGCATAATGCACGCATCCTTCCAGCTCTATAGTCTGAAAGAGATGCTGAAGCTTGCAGAACTGTGGAGCTCTTTAACACACGTTTCTTCAAATATGTGAGAATCGTCACAGCTGTTCATACTGTGAGCAATGTGAAATGTAGTTATTGTTCAATAATTGGATTGGTAATATTTGTTGGGTAGAGCGGGGTTCATGTGTTCATGTTATTGTAACAAATGTCATCTTCAGATGTTCTGAAAGAAACCAGGAACTTTGCATTTACTACCAATTACAAATGAGATGTCATATAACATATTAAAATGCAATTATGCATTGAATATCTATAGCTAATCTTCACAATTTCTTGTTTTTCTCCTTCTCATTTCCCCCCTATCTCCTTGACTCCAGAACCCCCAACCCCCCTTCCCCCTTTCCTGTCTCACCTCACCTCCCCCTCCCTGCTCTGGCTACAGACGGAGAGAGTTATGCAGTCCTTCCGTGAGCGCAGCGGTGGTTACCACAGCAACCAACCCTGCTACCAGCAGGAGCCCCATGAATTATCCCGCCTGGAGACGTATCGACAACACCCTCATCATCCCCACCCCCAGCACCCGCACCCAGGTCCAGGTCCACATCCGGGCCCAGGCCCTGGGCACCCTAGGTCAAGTTATGAAGCCCATTCCCTGGCAAATCCTACAAGCATGCCCCCAGCTGGAGGACCAGGAATTGGAGGAGGACCCAAGGACTGTTACAGCCAGCAAACTTATCCTGGTTACCCTGGCAATACTGGAGGAACTGGAGGTGGAAATGGGGGCCCAGCATCCTCACAGACAAAAAAATCCTTCAGAGGGAACAAAGTGCCACCACCAAACCCCACTCAGCACCTGCAGGGTCCTGGGGGTTACAATAACCACATGGGCCCGGGTAATTACTCTGCCCAGTATGTGAGTGAAGGTCACCTTCAGCAGAAGTGGGAGGACCCAGCTCAATTAGCACAGTATGACCAGGACATAGTGGGACGGTTGGAGGCTACTGGTACCCCTGCGCCAAGTTCTTCACAGTACATTGACCACAACATGCTGGGGCACTCCCAAACTCAATGCCACCAGCCCTCAACCCCTGCCTATACTAGTCCCCACCACCAGTCCCATCCCAACCCTGCACCCTCACCTCTTATGTACCCCCAGAGTCATCTGCACTACCCGCAGCACTCTCCCTCTCCAGCACCATATATGGAAAAGTGCAGCCCGATGCCTCATTGTTATAAAGGTTACAACATACCACCAAATTCCCAGTATGGCAGACAGATGAGCAGCCACAGCAGTCTGAAACAGGCAGGTTACAGGTCAACCCCAAACAGTTATGGCTACCAGCAGCCTTCTTCTCGAGGCTATGAGCCGCAGCCTCCTTTACAGGGTATGACCAACCCCCAGGAACCTCACTCTAAATACCAACACTACAGCCAACCTCAACAAAACTACTGTCTCTCAGATCTGCCTGTGAGATCACCAGAACAGTATTATCAAACTTGCAGTCCATCCTCAAGCCACTCCCCAGCACGCTCTGTGGGGCGCTCCCCGTCATACAGTTCCACCCCTTCGCCACTTATGACAAATCCAGAGTCCTTCCAGTATGGCCAACCACCTATGACCCCTGGGGCAGCTTCCTCTTCCTCATCCTCTTCAACTGGCATGCAGGAACAAGCCAACACCAACACTATGTTGATGCCCCCTCGCTCACACCCTTCACCCAGTGTATCACATGCAGTCTCCCACAGCTACACTACTACACAGCAGGTCCCCACTATGAAAGAACGCTTCTCAGAAAAGCTATTATCAAACCCTAGCTTGTGGAGTTTAAATGCCCTCACCTCTCAGGTGGAGAATATCTCCAATAATGTCCAGCAACTGCTACTCTCAGAAGCCCTGGTTGCGAATAAGAAAGGGAGTAAGCGCAACAGCGGTGGGAGCAACAGCAGTGCCGGAAGTGGAGCATCATCGAAAAAGGGCGAAGAATACAAAAGTCCTCCATATACAGAGGGGAGTGGCAATGTTCCAGCAGGCCCCATACAGGACCCTTACTCTACTCCACAACACCAGCAGTTGCCCATGGAACTTCACGAGGGGGGCTACTCCAGTAGCAGCGATGAACCACTAGACAGGGGCTACTACTACTTTGGCCAAGGCAGAAGTCCAGCCCAGGCCCTGAACAACACACAACTGAGCCTGGACACAGCTTCTTCATGCTCCATGGCATCTCCAGATGACATGTCTACCAGGTCTGGTGACTCCGGTCTGCACAACCTTACACCAGAACCGAGTAGATGTCAGTCAGGACAGGGAGGAGATGGCATGAGTACTCCAGTGAAGAGCATTGGTGATGAGAGGTCACCAACAAGTATTACAATACCCAGTCCTATGAAACAAGAAAGAGACTCTCCCGCAGACATACAGCATATCAATGAGCCTGTCAAAGAGAATTTTGAGGAATCAGCCTGGACAGAGAAACCAACTGATAAAGAGGAAGTGACAACACAACAAACTCCTGATCATGAGACGGATTTAGACACAACTAAATCTGCAGAAGACATAGAAAAATGGTCAGATGAAGACAAAACCCCAGTTGTTTTCAGTAAAGTAAACATAGAGATGAGTGAAAAAAACTATTGTTATGAGGAGACAGCTTTCCAAGGGGACCAGGATAAATATGATCCTGATGTAGGAGATTTAGTGGAGCAGTCCCCGGCGGCTCTTTCTGATTCCAGCCACAAAGACAATTTTGGCCAAGAGATGAAATCAGAGGCATTTAAATCAGAGTCTCCCACTGCATCTGAGAGCTCAGCTAAAACATTGCCTTTTATTACAAGGGGTGACATCGAACATGATCAGTATTCCACAGAGAAAGAGGACAGTTCAGAGGACACCTCTCCAACCCCCCAAGTTGAGGGTTTGGAAGACAGCAACACTAATAAAAGAGAGAGCAGTGATCAGGGGAATGACGAAGTGGAAGAGGATGAAGGAGGAGAAGAGGAGGGAGGAGATGATGAGCCTAATGAAGAGGAAAAAGAAGAAATACAGAAACAAGAACAATCTCTTTCTCCACCGTCATCTTCAGAAGCTAGGGAGGATCTGGATGAGGGGGATGAACTCAGCCACTCATCAACTGAGGAACACATGAATAATACAAGTGGGCCACAGAAATCTTCTGGAGAACTTAGTAGCAGGACAGACTGTCAGGGTCCCGAGGTCCATGCTGACAATGAGTTTGCTGGAGCACCTGCTCATCCGAATGCAGCAGCTGCAACCACAGCAGCAGATGCTTCTGCAAGAGAGTCAGCCATTGGCGACACCGCCCCCCAACCTCAGTCGGCCATGCCAGTGTTTTCCGCTCTCAATGACAAAACAACACCTCCAGCTCAAACCAGGGATCATATTGACCACAGTGATGCTAAAGTACTGGAGCCAGACTCTCCTCAGCTGCCTGGAAAGTCAATACTTCCCTCAGCGCCCTCCTGGGCTGACACTCCACCCTCGCCCAAAAAAGGGGATGAGGACATGGAACCAGGTATCAGCTGTGCCAGTGCCGTGACCCCATTGGCTAAGCCAGAGCCTGTGGCCCCATCTGCTCAACCAAGGGCATTTGGGCGTAAGCATGCTAGGGGTAGAAGGAGAATCATGCATTCAGGTGTGGGAATCAGACGGGAGCTAAGCTTAGAAGGAGAGGGGATGAAGGAAGAGGAGGGAGACCACACACCAACAAAGAAACCAAGTATGCCTCCAAGCAAAACTGTGTTGTTTTCAGAGCAAACAGACCTTGCTCATCAGGAATCTATTGTGAGCCAGACTCCTAAAATGCTAACTGATGGCTTTCGCTCAAGAATGTGCACTCGTTCATTTAATGCTCCAGATCTGCCACCCAAAGTTGAACCTCATGTGAAAAGAAAACCAGGCCCAAAACCAGGTTCAAGACCTGGCCCCAAACCAAGCCCCAAACCTGGGCAAAAACCAGGAGCGAAACCAGGTCCAAAACCTGGACCCAAACCTAGCTTGAAGCCTGGACCAAAACCTGGACCTAAACCCGGGCCCAAACCAGGACCTAAACCAGCACCAAAACCTGTGCCAAATGAACCAGAGCTACCGAAAATTGAGACTCCTGCAAAGCGAAAACCAGGACCGAAACCTGCATCAAAACCTGTCACGAAACCTATAGCAAAACCAGTACCAAAACCAGTTCCTCTGAAGTCAGCTCCAAAGCCAGGTCCAAAGTCTGGACTCAAGCCTGCTCCCAAGCCTGAAGATGTTTTGCCCACCCTTGACACTGCACCTGTCAAAGCCCCGGTGGGTCGCCCCAAAGGCTCGGTTTCAAAAGCAAAGGCAGTGCAACAGGAAGAAACAGTGCAACCTTTAACAGGATTGCAAAGTAGGAGCAGAAAAAGCCTAAAAATGACTATATCACAAGTCAGTCAGGACACAAAAACAATACAGAAAGAAAAACAAGCACACCATGAGGCAAAGGCACCAGAGAAGGAGAGCAACAATATGGTCTTGAGATCAAGAAAGCCCTCACAAGATAAAATGTCGAAAGAAAAAGAAAAAATCTTAGGTGAAGATATTATAGCACATACATTGCCAGAAATTAAATCCAGCAATGGTTCAATAAAGGAAGAAGACCTCAAAGTTGTAGAGCAAAAACAAACTCCTATCATCAATACTGGTAAAAAGACAAATGTTTCAGGAGTCCCACCTGAATCACCTACACCACCTGTCATAACTGAGAAATCAGATGAAAAGACACCTCTTCCAGTAAAAAGAAAACCTAGCCCAGATATTTCTGCAACACCCATAAAGAAAAAGAGGGGTCCAAAGCCCAAACCGAAACCAACTCAATCTTCTGTGCCCGATGAAGCAGTTCCTACAGCCAAGGAGAAAAATGTCAGAGGTCCAAAAAGAAAGCGAGGGCCACCGAAAAAAGCTGCTGTGGTACCTACTCTAACCAAAGATGCTCCTTCCAACATCAGTGGTCCAGACATCACCAGTGAGGTTCCACTCATACCTCCGCAATGCCCAACGAAAACAAAGGTTTTACCACCACGCAAAGGTAGAGGGCAGAAATATGAGGCCATGGTGCAGAAGATTACATCTCCCAGTTCTAAGAAACACCCCCCAGTTCCTCAGCTAGAGAGCAGTCTAACTGATGACGTGACAACCAAGGCATTGTCTGAGCAAGTCCTAAAGGAAGGTGAGACAGCTATGCTCATAAATAACACTGAAATAACCGAGTCTGGACAAGATCGCATAAAACAGTACGAGGAAGTGGAGCAAAAAGAGCTGTTGACAGAAGAAAAGGAAAAGCATGAAGAAAGTCAAGAGGCATCACCACCCGAGGTGGTGACACATGGAGTGGAAGCAGAGGTTGTAAATAAGAATAAGGCAAGACAAGAAAATGTCAAACCGGAAATGGAGCAGGATGCTATTTCTGAGAGGGCCTTGGGTTCAGCGGAGGACCCAGTGGCAGCCAGAGCTCCAAGTGACTGGACACAACAAACCTCAGAAGGTGAATCTGTTGGCGCCGCAAAGTCTGCCAGAACTAAGAGAAAGAGATGGGCCATGGTGGAGAGCACAGATGCGTCAGTCTTGGCCTTAGAAACAGGAAGCTTAATAGTAACAACACCAAGGTTAGCCAAGCAGAGGGCCATTAAAAACAACCATGAGATGCATCTAAAACAGAGGAGGAAAAAGAGAAAAGGTCAAGCTCCTTCAGAAGAAACTGAGCCAGTTGAAGAGACAAAACCTGAACTTGAGGAACTACAGGCAAGCATAGAGGAGAAAATGAGCCCCAAAGAGTCAATAGAACCAGTCCCCATCAGTACAGAAGAGAGCACAGAAGCAGCACCACAGGTGACAAGTTCAGAAGTCATTCAAAAACCTCGGAGAGGCAGAAAACCATCTGCAAGTCCATCCAAAAGAAAAAGAGGCAAAACCTCACCAGAACAAACTCCTGGAAAACCAGTGAAAGTTTATAAAAAGCCTGGGCCAAAACCTGGAATGAAAGATGCTATTGAGGTCATAGAGGCAGTAGTGCGAGCGGCAGGATGTGAACAAGACGAAAAAGAGGAAAGAGAAAAAGAAGCGAAGGGAAAAAAAGAACAAGACCCCACAGAAATACAGGAGACCAGTGTGGTGGGCCCTGTGGTAACAGTAACAGAACAACGGACTGAGATTATTTCTGTTAAAAGAATCAGGCGCAGGCCTGTCCATCAAAACTCTAAACTGTCGTTTTGTCCCTATGTACGTATTAACAACTCAAGAGACTTTTCATCATGGTGTGCCATAGTCAACAAGCCTGAGGATGCTGTAATATTTCAGAGAAGAAGAAAAAAAGGCATACTGAGAATGAGGAATCCTTTCACTGTTGCAAAAGTAGTGCCACACACCGCTGCCATGCTACAGGGACCTACGGTAAATAAAGACCTATTTGGAAGGTGTCTTACATGTAGTCTTTGTGGAAAGCCAGCAAACTATCGAGACCTTGGGGATTTATGTGGACCCTACTACACAGAGGATGGAGTTCCAAGAAAGATTTTGACGTCAGTCAGACACACTGAACCTTTAAGAGTGGAATCAGATAAAAATGATGACAACAAGAGCAACAATGAAGACCGAGACAACTCTCCAAACAAAGAGGGCGAAGGCAGCGAGGAAAAGGTGGAAAATGCCGAAACATCAAATGAAGAAGGCAGTAGTGGCAGGCACCATCACTGCCGGTACCGCCGCGCAGAAAGAACAGAGAGATTGGGTCGACAGGGTGGTCCACGAAGATTAACACTAAGAGAGAGGTTCAGGAGGATGAGGCAGCTTCAGGCCCAGCGCAGTAGCACAGAGGCGGCGGGGGACCCAGAGGGCAATGACAGCGTTTTCCAAAGGCTGCAAATGGAAGCAGAGGCTAAGGAGCACTGGGCCCATGAAAACTGTGCCATCTGGACCAAGGGAATAATTATGGTAGCTGGGAGGCTATACGGACTGAAGGAAGCTGCCAAGAACTCAGCCCAATCGGTATGATAGCAATTATGACCAATGAGTCGTAGACTTTTCCTGAATGAGAAGATAAAAGAAGCACTAAATACAGCCTCTTTCTGAATTGTTGTTAACTTTTGACGTTTTTTCCCCTCTTTTTTCCTCTCTGTCCCTACATGTCTCTATTGGTCAATTTGTTTATTTTTCTACTGGTCTTGGTCCATATGTCCATCTGTCTGACTAACCCCAGAGCTGCTACAAGTGCCAGATTGTGGGGGCGTCCCTCAGCTGCTGTTGGAGAGGCTGCTCTCATAAATACCACTATGTCTGCGCCAAAGAGATAGGTAAGAGACTACAGCAAGAGAGGAAGACAGCAACAAGGGATGAGATAGCAAGAAAAGCCATTGAGAAAAAGGAGAGATGAGGAGGGACTTTAGGAATTGGGAGGCCAGTGTGCATTGAGAGGACAACAGGTAGGAAACAAACAAGTCAAGCAGGGGGGAAAAATAGAGTGATGGAAGAAAGAGAGGAACGAGAGACAAGAGACAGCTGAAACGAAAGAAGCAAAATGTATCTAGGAATAACAGTTTTTCGTGAGAGGGGTTGCCTTGAGAGTACTGGGGAAGAGCAGAGCAGGAAAGAAAGGGGAGCTTTGAATACAGGCGATGATGAGAAGAAAGTGGGACCCTGGAGTGTGCAAGGAGAAAGGAAAGAGATAGATGGAGGAGGGTGGATATGTGTGCATTATTGACCACAACCCCTGTGGATCCATTCATGTTGCTGTCTGGGGAATGAACAAGCATGTGTGTGTGTGTGTGTGTGTGTGTGTGTGTGTTTGTGCGCACATTCCTGTCTGACTGCTGGTCGAACGCTTCCCTGCGTACTGCCGATAGGAGTCTTTGCATGTTCCCCCTCAGTACCCGTATACATATATGAGTGTGTGATTGTTGTTGTTGTCAATATAACTGTGTGTCTTTGTGTCAGCACATGTGTGACATGGCTTCCCCTTATGTTACCTCATGCCAAGGAAGTACAGTGCGAGGATTAGAAGGCCTGCCACGTCTGTCGAGCCAGCACAGGGAGCAGAGCAAGGCCCTTTTTAATCCTGCTGAGTGCACCAGCCATATCGGCCTGCCTGCATTGCAACTCATCCACTCAGTCTTTCCCTTTCCTCTGTTGCACTCCCTTTCTTTTTGCTTTTTTTTCTTCTTTCTCTAACCTCTTTGGGTGTTTGCCAACCTTTTCCAATTATATGTGAATTCTACAGACTTTTTCAATGTTTTTGGTCACTTTCACCTCCTGCTATGTGCTTCATTTGATGAGATTATTATAAATTTATTCTAATAACTCTTTTTCTTTTTTTTTTTTTTTCTTTCTCTCCCTGCTCAGGCTGCACATTCCATGAAGATGACTTCTCCATCAAATGTCCAAAACATGAGGTAAGGGAAAACAGTGCTCACTAAGCAAATGCATATTTTCAGTCTTTTAAAACATTTGGCCAATGGATGGGCACCCATTTTAGTGTTGTATTCAGTTTTTTGTGACATTTTATGTCAGTTCCCACTCGTAATTGTCCTCCTGAGTGCTCCCCCCCCCCCCCCCCCCCCCCCCCCCCACTCTTTATCCTTTATTACTCACCCTTTATTACTTTGCAAAGCTAAGCCCATATCAAACACCACAAGAGTCCTTTGTGTAACATTAGCTCCAAACATCTACTGTGACTTCCTGCCACCATGTCCATAATAGGCCACCACAGTCTGAGCCTCCTGGTTCAAACATCCTGCAGGACAGACGCCATCTAGTGCTGCTGTTTGCACACTGCAGCGCAGGGAGGAAGGTCAAATGTGGGGGGGCGGTGAAGAGAGTTAGACATGCTGACATTCAGCAGGGAGCAGCGGTGCATTGAGGCAGCAGTGGCAGCAGCCTCCCATCCTCCCTCCCCTCCCTGCATCCCTCTCTCCCTCTCTCCTCCATTCCTCTTCTCCTCTGTGCAGACTGACAGGGATGAAAAGCTGGCTGCTGATCAAAACACCCCACCCACCATCACCGCCTGATATCCTCCCCACATGCTCTCTCTCTCTCCACCATTTCTCTCCCTCGCTCACTCCTTCTTTCTCTCATTATTTCTCCTTCCTTCCTTCCTCCCTTTTTCCCCGTTCCCCTTATTTTTGCTTCTGTGCTCCCCTGCTGCTTCAGCTCCCTCAGTCTCTCGCTCTGCTCACCTCTCATCTCCTTTTTTCCATATTCAGCCGTCCTCCCTTCATCCTTCCCTCATCCCATTCTCCTTCCTTCTTTCTCATCTTCTCTCCTTCTCTCCCCACCTCTCCTCACCTCAACTCCCACGTCTAAGCGGCAGAAATAGAGTGTGAGAAAACAGAGAGAAAAGGAGAGCAAGTCAGAGAGAGAGATTGTTGTTAGCGGGCTGAGGCAGAGCTGTCATCAGCTGAGGGATCTGAAGGTCTGTGTGTGTGGGTCTGCGCCGCGCCAATTTACGCTGAGCAGCCTAATCAAAGGGAAGAACAGACACACACGAACAACACACACACACACACACACACACAAGCACACCACCACCCCACCCATGGGTCCCCTCAGAAATTTCTCCTCAATCCGTGTTCGCTTGGTTTTAGAACGGGGAAGAAGATTGTTCACCCAAGCTCCGTTCAGCTGCAGAGTCTCCGGCGTGATCGGCCGCATGCCGCCCGCGTCCACACAGGTTCATTAGCAGGTTACCTGTGAGCGCGCACACGCACACGAATGCAGTGACTGCAAGCGAGACAGGAAGAGGCAGAAAAAAACGGACTGTTATATACTCTGGCTGACTGGGAACAAAAGACGAATGGGGGCAGTTACATCAGAGAGCGGCTGACTGGAGGAAAAAGACAGATGGAAAGAGAGAAAGAAGGGCAACACGAGGGAGGAACTGGAAAGGGGCAGGTACCCGGATGGGGGTTTGAGGAGAAACCAAGTAAACTTGAAATGGTAAAAACAATGACTGTGACTTTAGATCGAGAAACAGAAATCAAGGGAGCGATAGAAGACTTTAAAGAAAGAAAGACTGAAAGAGAACGAGACAACTGTGACAGACAGAAAGCATCGCTGCTGGTCTGAATCCAGAGCTTAAGGACGGGCAGCTGGCAGTTCAGAGAGAGAGCGGAGAAGAGATACTGGACGGCTGCAGAAGACTACACGGGGGGAAAGAAAGTGCTCCACCAACATCGAAACACACCAGCGCAATTAGGAGGCGTTCCTGCTGTGTTTTTCACACTAGAGCCGGTTCACCGGCCAGCAGCATCCGTCTCCCACTCCCGCACTCTGCAGCCAGCTCGCCTCTGTGCCTCGGCTCTGCGGAGGGCTGCAGAAACGCTCTCACGCAGCGTCACGTTCGCAGGTCACAGTGGCCTGTCTGCACAGGAGGCGCGTCCACCTGCAGGGCATCAGCCTGCACATGTGCTGATGCTTTTGCAACACGAAATGCATAGAAGGGCTCGTGAATTAAAACAGGCCTCAAAAACCTTGTTCTTTGTATTATCTCGGCGTGTCCTCGTCTTGTATTTATAAGACTTTGTCTATCCTTCCTCTGCAGGACCTGTAAGATATTCCTGTGTACCACCTTCACCACCAACACGACCTCTTCACCAAGCACCTCCTATCCAGCCAAGACAGACGCCGTCCGCGCAGCCGCCTGTACCTAAAGACATGGTGAGGACTGATGACGGACAGGCACATCAGCCCGTGGGGCAGAAGAGGGGGAGGGGTAAAAAAAAAAAAAGGCTGTAATGAGGTAGAGCTGGGAGCAATACGAACCCCGGAGAGAAGCTCTGCAGAGATTCGCTGCTCCCTGAACCCAGCCGAGAAATGTGTTTTCTCATCCGAGCCCGTTTCTGCGAGGCAGAAGGCAGCGACAGAGTTTAACAGGTGGACAGGCTGCGATTCTTCGACTGTGTGCCTAGAGCCTGGTGCACATGGGAACTGTTTGAAATGCGTGTGCTCTGCCTTCAGATGGGTTGCTATCATATTCAGACACCTGGCGGACACTGATTGGACAGGAACATCCCTCTGGCCACCTTGACTGTGGGCCAAAAGGTGCACACATGAGCGCGTGTGCCAGTGTGTGTGTGCGTGTGTGTGCGTTTGAGTGCAATATCCATAGCATTATCGTTCCACAACCGCATCACCAGTGCGTTTCTGCATATATGTGCCTGTGTGAATGTGAAACCGTGCATCTCCACCTCAAGGTGCGTACGTCGAAAAAAAAAAAGGAAGGGGAAAAAAAAAAGTTACAGCCAACCACTGGATGTACTATCCCAATGTGTGTGTTTGTGTTTTAAAAGAAGAGACGACATGAAACAGCTAAGGAAACTGTACATGATGACGTGCTTTACAGGTTCTCCATATTCTCATAATGAAGAGTACAGAAAAACATGGACGCAGTATTTTATTATGATGCTCTTATCTTCTGAGATGTATTTTGATGTGCATTATGACTTAACATCATTGCGTCACCCTTGGTATATGTCAGGCTTTGTGTTCTCCAGAAATTAAAAAAAAAATATATCTATAAATATATGAAAACAAAAAAAAAAAAAAGGAAAAAAAAGAAGAGAACTCCGTTCAGGAGTCCGATTCAACCGTGTGCACACTTAACATGTACAGTAGATGCCACCATCATCACTGGACAGGTCGCTGATGAGGGCTCGAACACAAGTCAGGTCATCCCACGTCATATCGATGTACAGCTCAGAAGTATTAACTGTTAAAAACACTTCGATGACGTATGATTATTTCACATGCCATAGCCACGCAGAGAGACATGCATTCAACTCAGATCCCATAACCCACCTGTCTGTTTGTGTATCTAAAATGTAGCCTCTTTTCACTCTGCCATGCTATATTACAATGCCCCGTGCAGGGCGTCAGATAAAGTACTGGTCATATCAAAAAGGAGACATATTTAAGTATTAGAGAGCATTAAAAAAGTGCAAAAATGCCACACCAAACTTTCTCTTTTATGAAGCTCATTATTTAATGGTGTATATAAGTATTTGATGCTGTTTAAATGTAAGATGTGATGTACTAATATAATTGTGTATAGTATTTCCTAGAGATGTTTATTTTCTATAAAATGGAATATGTTATTGCTTATAAAATGTTATTAAAAGAATCCATTGATGAAAAAAATAACCTTTTTTGGGAATGTCACTTGTTTTAAGTGGGAGCATGCCGTTTTATTGATTTCAATGTCTATTCGTTTGGAACTGATGACACAGCATCACTTTGTTTGAAATGTTTTTTGTAACGCCAATGTTAAATATACCAGCACCTTTCAATGCTGCTACGACCGACGCCTGCTCTTTTGTCTTTCCTGTACATGCACTGACAATCACACGCTGGAGACACAATTTAGACGCTTTTTTTTTTTCTTCTTCCAATATATGCAGAGTGGGGTTAAAATGTGATATTCAAATGGGCACCAATTAAAGTAACCACCACGAAAGTTGCAAACACTAAATGGGATAATCCTGCCTGTAAAAAGCAAAAATTTCAAAGCTTCCAGTCTGAAATATATTAATATGTTAATCATTTGAATTAGAATAATAAATGCATATAGCCATTATGCTAGTGGCTCTAAAAAAAACAAAAAGAGAACTTTCTGATTGTTTCTTACTGAAACAGTTTTAGACTTTAGAAAGAGAGAAACTCCACACGATATTGGACATATATACTGTCCAACTTTCGTATCTCTTTTATCCAAACTAGCATCACAAAGGGTTAAAATTGATCCCGGTTGATGCAGCCGTGCAAACCTGGACAGACTGCAGTGAACATGAACATTAACCACACACACACACACACACACACACACACACACACACACACACACACACACACACACACACACACACACACACACACACACACACACACACACACACACACACACACACACACACACACACACACACACACACACACACACACACACACACACACACACACACACACACACACACACACACACACACACACACACACACACACACACACACACACACACACACACACACAGCGTTTAGATTCACCGGTTGACCTAAAAAGATGTTCTATTTGTGGGAGGAAGCTGAAGTCCAGGCATTCATCTTCTGCACCTCTTCATCCAACCCATGATCACAGGATACTGGTACAGATCCCAGCGGACTGCGCAGGGTACACACACCTGGACAGATCAGGAGAAACAGGAAAACCCAAAAAGACCCCAACAGGACGCAAAGTGGGGATACCGTCACTATGAAGAGCACCGACTACTACTTCACCCTGCAGCCCAAACACGCATGACATTGCAAAAAAAAACAAAAAAAAGTTCTCATTCAACATGAAAGCACCACAGGAAGCGCAGCTCTCTTCTTTACAAAATGCGTTTAATATTTACACAGTAAAAGGATGAAACCAGAAAACAAGGAAGTGCCGAGAGGATGCGAACGGTGTTTCCCCCCTACAGTTGTGTCACAATCGGTTTAGAGACACACTACAAAAACATACAGGCTCCGGGACAAAGACGAGTCGGTTTGTGATCCCCATCTTTTTACAGTTCTCTTCAAATCCTCCTTGAACTTTTTATGATTGAAATAGGAAGTTCTGCTCTTGATATCGAAGCTACTAAGAAAAAAAAAAAAAAAAAATGGAGATTCCCTCCAGCAATAAATAGACATTTGAAACTGTCTGCATGACTTGTGTGACTTATCAGGTTGTTGTTCGTGTCCGCCCCGATACGATTCCGGGATCAGATACTGAAAGCTACTTTAATATCATTGTTGCATACGTGTGCAACGGTGCTAAAGGTCAGCTGAGTTGGACGCTTTGATAAAATGACATAAACACTGATCTGATAGAGATTCAGAACAGTCTCTACCGGATGTGAGCATGGTCTGAAACTACCATAAAGCAAAGGGAAGAAAGTAAGCATGTATTACTCCTGCTTATGTAAAATACTGCTTAATTGAAATTCATACATATTATAAATACATATTAAAATATGTACACAGCAAAAGAAAAAAAATGACAACAAACAAACAATCTCTATGAAAATAACTCCATAAAGACATATTACTCATCTCATTGAAAACGGCCTTTCAGGCCTAGTGCAGATAAGAGTCGCGGGGTTTGGGCAGCAGTTCGCCTCGCTACAGATTATATTGAGTGGAGCATGATTTGAATGAACTTTGACTACCTGCGGTAAAGCTTCCCTGCTGTGCGAGACCACTCCGAGTTCCGCCGTTTGTCCCCCATGGAGGGAGACGCCTTGTGAGAGCAGCCCTCAGGTCCGCCGAGGCCTCCACTGGTGTGGAGGCTGAAGGGTGGGGACCACACAGAGACGGAACCAGGGGCAAGCATCTCTTTCACTTCTTCAAAATTGCACCAATCCACCAAAAGCACGTGATGGCTCCTCTTTGTGGTCAAACTGCGGCACTGCAAGGTGATCTGGCTCGTCAGGAGTCAAATCTGCTTCCTACACGCTCAAAATAATCCGTAGCAACAAGAGCGCAAACTCTAGAAGTGCTTTTTGATGTGGGGCGGGGAGGGAAAAAGCCATGATGGGAATCCAGTCCGATATGGATCTTTACAGTTTAACACGTCTGTAACAAAGTAGCTGCACGCCAAAATGAGACCGTATGTTTTGTGTGTCTGCAGAAGCGCCTTACTTTGTTCTTGTTTGTGTGCATTTTCGGTATGGCAAAGATGTTTCTATGTACAGGGTCCATGCACGTCTCGCAGCCCCTCCCACTTCCCGTTGCTCTAGCTGTTGGTGACGGTGGTGCCGCTGCCCAGTTTTATGATCATTTGCTGGCAGTCATGGAGGGTCCTCTTGTCTCCCAGCTTCTCCAGGGTGCGGGCCGCGTCCGCCAGCATGCCCACCCTCTGGCCCGGGGCCGACAGGAAGGAGGGAGGGAGGTAGCGGCACGCCAGCATCACCGCCTCTGCCTGCTCCCGCTGGCCGGGCCGCGTCTCACACTCCTCTGCGCACACACACACACACACACACACACACACAGACACCAAGCGTTTTGTTACCGTGGTAGAACGGGGAACTTTGGGATGTCATCAGCAGCCAGCGGCCAATCGGAGTACAGCAGCTTCTTGTGTAATTTACTGATGTGAAACAGCAAGTCGATGCCGCTGAGCTGCTCACTGTTCTCTTCTGAAGAGCAGCACCGTTCAGTTTCATGCCGGTTTTAGAAGATCTTATTGAAGTTAAAATGAATAACCAATGGAGCTACACTAGATCTTCAACCATAACCACCTCATCTTCCAATTCTCAATTAATCCTCAGGTCTGTTGATGTAGCAATAAATATTTAAGGCATTTTTCTTCCATAAAACTCAGACATTGAGTTGATTCAGGCCTAAAATGACACAAAGCATCAAATTGCGATAAAGTAAAAACCATTTCTAATAAACAATCGACCCTTTGCCAATAAGAGGTGTAAAATAATTAAGTCACTCAACACATTTGATTGATTATAAGGCAACAGACTGATCCCTGAAACTCCGAGGGTTTCGCTCTGCTAACAAAGATCAAACTGTAATCGGATTCAAAATATTAACAGAAGCTAATTAAACAAAGCTGCCAACAGACAGATAGACTTGTTCTGAGTAGATCAGTTGCAGTATGTCTGCGCACGCACACACACACACACCTGTCTTAGCTCCGGGCGTTGCTCTGCGTCGCAGCGAGCGATCCAGAAGCTGATGTGTACGGGTGGGACTGGCCCCCGCCATCAGCCTGGCGGTAGCTTCATGGAGGAACAACTGGAGGGAGACGGAGGGGAGAGGGAGATTAGAGGAGCGGGGGAGGAAGAGGAGGAACGGCAGCGAGTGATGATGACTCACACATAATGTTCGGCTCTACCTCAGAGAGACTTTGAAGCCTGGCGAACAACGCTGCTAAACACTTGCCTCAGGGGGTGTGTGTTTGTGTGCGTGCGTGCGTGCGTGTGTGTGTGTGTGAGTTTTCCGACGCCTTCTAGCTCATTGCCAAAAAGAATTGCACCACGGACTGCCAGCAAATATGTGCGTGCCGAGTATTTGTATGTTTATGAGCAGTATGCACCCCTTAAATGTGTGAGATTATGTGCAAGGACTCCATGCGTTCTTGTCATCTGAGGTATTTTGAAGCTGATTTATCTGGAAGCCTGCACACTGCGCGCTTCTAAAGAACTTTCATTATGTGCCTACCAGTAAAATTCACCACCACAGTGCGTCTTAAGTCATTCCATAAGTCTGCTTCTTCCTATGCAGTGAATTTAGGAGGGGAAGGAGAAAATAAAGCATGCACAAAAAATAAGTCTGCTTGGAAAAATTTTTTTCTCCATCATCCAATACAACTGTTTTACTTACTCTTCGCATTGCGGGCCTGAAGGTGTGTGCCAGCTTGCGAAGGGAGCTGAGGTCCTGCTGAAAGCCTTGGAGCTCTGGCGGTGACGCCTGGTGGACTCCCGTAGTGACGCTGCTGCCCGCCGACCCCGGCGCAGCGGGGGCGCTGCCTTGCTGCTGGAGACGCCAAACATTGGTCCTCATGACCAGCAGCAGGTCGCACGACAGCAACTGGAGCACCTGGGGAGGGAGGAACAGGTTTAGCCCTCCTGTCGCAGTAAAAAGGAATTCACCACCATAGAAATCTGGCCTGGAGAGTGAAAGATGTGACGTTAGGCCTCAAATTAAGAGATCTCGATATGCTGCTTTAAAAAAATAGATTTTAAACAACGCATCTGCAGCAATTTCTATTTAGTTGGCAAATACTGCTTGATGAGAGATATTTAAAGTAATTAAAAAAAATCCTGGACTTTTGTGGAGTGGTAGAGAACATTTTTACAAAAGTGGGGAAAAAAAATAAAATCTGAGTTCTGTGTGAGTGTGTGTTCCGCTGTTCGTGGCCCAGCTCTGTGTTGCACTGCAGGTACATTGCACTCCGCTGAGACACACATGCAATGCAACTACAATGCACTGCAGCTCTGGCCGTAGACATGCACGCACCGTGAGCAACCTATCCACCAGCATCACCATCTGCCGAGTGCCAGAGGGGAGGACACTGCGGTATCACGGAGTGGAGCTGCTGTGGGTGGGACTCACTATCATTTTACACATGTGTGTGGGCACATCTGTCACTACTGTCTAAGTGTTTGTTTAATAGATTTTTTTTTTTTTCATGCAGATGTTGTCATCCTCATAAAACTGCCCTCGTAGGAATAATAAGCTCGCCTCATGGGCACGAATCGGTGAGAACTCGCACTTCCCTGTGTGAGTACCTTGTCTAGGCTGGAGCTATGGCCGTGCGGTCCCAGGTTGAGGCTGTCTCGGAGCAGGGCGCTGGCCTTGTCACTGTAGCTCAGACTCTGCTGGCAGTTTTCTGGCTTGGACAGCAGAGCCCGCACTGCCCGGAATGTGTTGAGACACACTTTGGGCAGAAGACTCCTGACAGAGCGGACGAGGTGGAAACAGACAGAGGACACAGGTTAAAGTGCTGGAGGTGTTTCTGTGTGTGTGTATGTGTGTGTGTGTGTGCGCGCACGAGGCTTGGCATTAGCGGACCGACATTATGCAATGCACTCTAAACCCGGCTGGAGAAGCTCCACGGTGCTTCAAACTCACTCTGCGTTCTGCAGACTGCGGGGAAGGTGCTCCACAGTCGGATACAGTCTCTCAGCGGCGGCGTCATCTCCTTGGAGCCAGTTGATGATCACTACGGCAACCGATGACCACCACTTGGAGTGAGGGTCGCAGCCTGGAAAATTGGAGGGAAAACAATCAAAGGCCAACTCTCTTGATTAACATGCATGACGGCGCACGCACGCAGACAGCTGCTGTCTGTATCCTGACCTCTGAATCAATCTGTTTCTCCCTGCTGGCATATTCACGACATGTGCGGGAAGGAAGCAGCCATTTTGACGACTCCCCGGTGAAGGAAAACTACTCCATTTAACACCAGGCAACGCAACACACACACACACACACACACACACGCACGTCAACTTCCAACGCCGTGAGAGCTACCTGAGGCTCTGCCAAGAAAAATCTCCTATTAAAACCCCTGAGCTGTCTCCCTTCCCTCCCACCTCTCAAGGTGATCACCAATTTGACAGTGCTGAAGATAGATGAAGCAATCGAGTGGATGCCTCCCTACCCCCCCCCCCCCCCCTTCCCTCCCCCTCCCCTCTCCATTTACTCAGATCAGTGATCAGTAAGGACAAAGCAAAATGCCAGGGAGTGGAAGTCAAGTGGAAATAAAGCAGCTCTATCTTAATACTGAAAATTAACTTTGGCTCAAAGCTTCTTACATTTCTCGCTCATTAAGAAATCAAACAGTCAGAGCAACTGCGCGGAGGGGGGGGGGGGAACTGGAAAAAGCAAAATGCAAATATCCCAGAGTAGATGGGAACAAAGAAAGGAAGCTCAAATTTAGACTTGAGAGAGCTCAAACAACAAAAGCAGTCTTGATCAAGTCAGCCAGGTAAAAGATACAATTGCACTTGGAATCCAAACCAGATACATTTAAACACAGACACTAAATTATCAGAGAAGTTGCCATTTTCATCTGAAGATTAAGGCCCTCGACTTGTTAAAATATGAAACAGACAAACCAATTAAGAGCGAACAGAAAGGACAGCTGCCACGGTGACATACCAGTCACAGTAGCCATGTTGGAGCCAATAGCAAAGGACTGGGAAGTGGCACCAGCTGCATCCGAAGCGCTGATCAGCAGCTGGAGGTACTCCAGGGCATCGGCGTACTCCCTGATGACACACACACATTTTTGATACACCATCAAGATACACTGTTGAGTTTGAAACCATAGCTAAAAATCAACTTTTTTTTCCCAAGTTTTTTTAGTTTACTAAGTGATTGCTCTTACCCCTCGCCCTGGCTCGGACATTTTTCCCCACGAGGCTGCGCGACGCAGTACAGAGCTTTTTCTAGGAGGTGCTCTCTGAAGGCCTGAGTCACCTGAGCCAGTGGATCCACTGTCAGAGAACAGAGAAGCATTAAGCTAAACCCCACAGATAAAACCATTTCCATTATGTATTATAATAAATACAGCAGCAGGTTAACTGTGTTTGTCTTCCTGAATGCTTTCTGCTTCTCTTCTTAACATGAACACTGAATAAAGTCATCAGATTAATGAGCAAGTTTATATGAACCAAGAACATAATCAGATTTAGTCAGTGGATCAATCTCTTGCTGCTGACACAGACATGCACACAAGTAATAAGACAACATGTCTTCGTTTACACGGACTCTGATCACATCATAAAACTCACGCCACCTGGTCTTATCTCATGGTAGTTTCAATTTGATAAGGCAAATCTAATCAGATTGGAATGGTTACATATGATGTGATTCCAATCAAATTAGGATTGACCCAAAATGATTAACAGCAGACCAATGAAAGCGGATTTTCGTTGAAAGATGCTGACCGGTGTTGCCGGCCTGGCTGTAGATGCTTTCTTTAGGTGTGCTGCGAATCGCCCAATCCCCATCCACAAAGAAGCGGTGGCCAAGTGGATGACAGAGCCACTGCATAGCCGGAGGTACGCTGCCGCTGGACGACAGGCATGCCTGACGGGCACTGCTCAGGAACACACGCTGTGGAGAGGGGAGAAACAAAAGATTTAAAATGGATGATCTTAATTCAGGGTCTTCAAACACAGAAGACAAATTAGCCAAACTCCAGAAATATAGCATCTGTAACCTAAACACACACAGCATCAAGTCCTTTATTCTGAGAGCTACCAAGCAAATCAGATACCAAAAAGGAAAGCGGTTAAATAAGACACTTTATGCCCAAATAGACGTACAGAAGTGAAGTGCAGGATCCTTGGCAGACTGGCTTTAACCCGTAGAGCTGCAGAGACGTAGACCTCAGCCAAAGAGGCCACGGGCAGACACGAGCCGGCACACTCCGCCAGGTTGACAGCACTTAAAGCCATGTGCACAGCTGACAAGTGGCTGCCGTTCAGTTTACCTGCATGCACAGATAGAAGTCAAGAAAATCACTATTGGCTTCCAAACATGACATTTCACAGAGAAAGGCAGTGATGCAATTAGCACAGATTTAATCCGACGTCAATTAATTCAAAAAGTTAAGTATTATAAAGCATTAAATTAATCCAGCAGTCAACACTGGTAAAATGATGGAAGCCAATTATGCGTTAGAACAGAATGAGCCAGCATCAATATCGTGTTTGTTTGCTGCCACATTCAGAGTGAAAGAAAGAAAAGAAAATATACAATAAAGTAAAAGAAAAGCCAAAAGCAAGTCATGTTTCATTTAGTAAAACCACAGATTGTTTTGGATTGTGGGAGATCAAACCTACATTTTTATGGAAGTTGATTTCAACTCACTGACAGCAAATCAAATATGTCCAATAAGCACTTTCTAACCCTCTGAAAAGATTATGACTTTGCAACAATATTCCAAACCTTTTGTTGGCATCTAATCTATGCAGCTCTTTAATTAATCACTTTTTTTTGCACGACCTTGTGTTATCCAGGTCTGCCAGGATGGATTAATCTTGAAATTGTATTTTTACACCACCAACCTGTCATGTGAAGCTGATGCAGTCGGTGGTAAACCAAGGCGGCATCACGGTTGCTTTTGCAGGCGTCCTCCTGCAGGGGGCGATCCGAACGCAGCCCTCCAGCCTTGGCAGCCAGCCAGCGGCCCACCCACAGCCGCTGCAGGCAGAATCTCAGCAGAGACCAGAGAGCGGCACAAGCGAGGTCCAACTGGGAGGTGGGTAAAGGACGACCGAGAGCCTTCAGACAGGTCCACAGGTTGTGGCTGGCCTGGGCAAAATCTCCCTGAAAAGCACAAAAGATGAGAGGAAACTGATGAGAGGTTCCCAGATAAAATGCTGAGGACGCACCAGATACATGAATAAAAATACAGTGGAGGTCTCTTATGAGTGTGTAGCGAGTACATCCAACCACATACTCTGGCCAGATCCAGATCAGCCTGTTTGCGGTGCCTCCAGAACAAGACGGACGATCCAGAGTGAGGTCTGGTTATCGGCTCTCCGTATACCAGCAGGCGAATCAGAACCCCCGAAACCAGGATACCGTTCAGCAGCCACACCAGGATCGTTGGAAGCATCCAGTCCATCCAGCCCCATGAATCAGCTGTGAATGACATCCACACATAAGCACAGAGATAGAAACAAATCTTTTTTTTTTAAAACACAAAAACATAAACCAATCTCTACCTGCAATGTCCACTCCCAGGACATTCCTGCCGGCGTGATGGGTGGTGATGGCCGCGGAGCTGCCGCCGGACGAGCAGAGCAGAGCAGCCAGCGGGTTGAGCGAGAGGAAGAGGAAGGTGAAGGCGCACAACGCCATGCGGGAGCGGTCCAACATTCCGCCGGCGCCGCCGCCTGCTGCCGGCTGGTCCAACATGCCCACGTTTGGCTGGCAAATAGAAGAGAGCCCATGAAGATAGACTTGTTTTTGAGAAGGAATATGTATTCAGGCAACATCCTCAATCTGGCACAAGAATAGACAAAGAGTGTAATTACATTTTTTTTTTGTTTTCCAGATGCAACCGTGATTGTTTTATATTTCAGCCTAACAAGGGCGCTTATGACTGTTTCTACTCAAAGACACGCTGTTCATTTTCTCAGTCGTTTTAGAACGACAGCGACGTTGCGGGAAAACGTTTGTTTGTACTGGAAATGGTTTGACTAGATTAGTCGATTCAAATGCATCAGTCATTACTGCCGACGGTTCACTGGGCTTTTTCTTCCGCCTGCTTCATGTTAGCGTTAAACACAAAACGAACAAGAAACGGGAGAAAAGGGAAGCAAAACAATTACAGTGTCTGTCGTCTTTGAATTTCTCCTGTATCGTATCAAATGCAAATCATAGAGGGGATCTGTTAATGTGGAAAAGTAACACCATAATTAATTGCAGAGGCATAAATCATCCCTCAAATACTAAGCAGTGGTAGTTTTTTCACTCATTGTAACTGCAAAAACTAAATGATCAGTTTTGCTGGACCTGCTCTGATCCTTAAACCTCCTCGGTTCTCTCCTCTGACCTACATTCACTGCGGTTATGAAACACAGCAAATGGACCTCCAAGAGTTTTGCAGTTTCAGTGTGGAAAGAGCCTACCTTGGTGTCCTCCCCCATTGGACTGTCGGGCTCTGAGTCACTGCTACAGTGCGAGAAGGAGGTCGGGGAGCCCACGTCAGAGGCTGGCGGAGTGGGCAGCTCGTTCTTCACCTCGGCTTGTGCATCAACCTCCATGGCAACCAGGTCCTTCAGTGACTCTGCAGCGAGAACCAAGGCCAGAGGAGGCGGTCAGAGGGTCAATCCACATTACAAAAGCAAAGGAGCTCTTAACTTCGCAATCCACTTCCTCGGATAATAGAAGAGGATCTTCACAATAATGACAGAAGCCATCAAAAGGCCTCATAACAAAATAAATTACTTTCAAAAATTGTAAAATAAACAGACCAGAAACTGTTTCGGGAAATTGAAAAGGAGTCCTTACTGTTTTTCTGTGCCGCCATTTTCAGAGCCATGTTCTCCTGCTTGAGCTTCTGGTTGGACTGCTGCAGGTAACGGATGTAGTCGATGGCCTTCCTCAGCACTGCAGATTTGTTGAGCTGAGAACCAATGGAGAGAAAAGGCTGACTGAAAATGCCGTCCATCAGATCCCACTATAAAAATGTGATGAAAATGGACTCTGTCCTACCTTTGCTTCCGTGCCAGCCACCAAGTCTTTAAGCTCCACGATTTTATCATTGATTGAGGAGCGGTAGCGCTTCTCGATGGCATTGTGGGCCGTGCGCTTCTCTCCCTTGTGTGGCTGGCCCGTCGGCTTACCGCTGATGGCGATGCGGTTGATGGGCAGCTTTTCAGTGTCCACCATGACGGGCACTGTGGTGAGGATCGTGCCTCCGCCCATAAACGCCTGCGGAGGTCAACAAAGTGGTTCCAAGGGACAGTTCAACATCTTAAATGTCATATTCGCTGAAACGAAAAACAAACACGTGCTTTCTGTGACCCCTACCTGCAGTGAAGTGCTCTGCACTGGGGTGGTGGAGGCCAGAGAGGTGGGAGAGGCCACGGTCGTGACCATACAGGGGTCATGCTTCAGGGTGGTGAGCAGCAGAGACTCAGCCTTGATGAACTGGGGCTGCAGAAGCACCTGAGAACCAAACAAGACAGAGATTAAAGTGTGTTTAGTTTACAGGTACAAGCTCATTCAGACCAAGTTTACACAACATTTTCAAGTAAAAAGCCACAACGCTTGTGTTTTGGGTGTTCGTTTGTAAGACAACAGTGTTCGGAGACACTGAAAATGGATCCCAAGGTGGAATATTGTGAAAACATTCCAGCTACACTGTTAATGATCACAACATGTGTGCATGTGTGTGTGTGGTTTCATTACAAATGAAAATTCAAAGAACGGCTCACTCTGGCACACACACTTACCGGTACTTGCTGTACGTGAGGGGTGATGGTTTGAGCCGGGGGACTCGTCGACGTGGCCAGGATCGGAGAGGCGGTGGTCAGGCCTTGGAGCTGCGTCTGGATGGCGACGGGCTGAACAGCTGGAGGAGAGGAAGACAGGCTGGTGGCAGGCGCGCTCACAGCGGTGGGACTTCCAGCTGGAAAACAGCGATCCCACAGAGACTTCTTCAGTTGAGCACGCACAGCAAAGAAATATCGATCTCCTTCAGATTTCTGCTATCATTTTCAAACACTCAACATGAAAACTGATTATTCTATAAACAAGACAAAACAATTGAAAAAGTAAATATTTTGATTGATACTGAATATCATTATAAATAATGATAAAGTTCCAAATATTCCATATTCACACAGAGTGCAAACTGAGATCTTGAGATAATGTTAAAGTGTCGATTTCAATTACAGCATCACTTTCCAGAAGAACATTTGACTTTAACAACAAAACATTTCCAGAAGACTGAACTGATAACAAGCTTTATCTTAAACACCGTCTACAGGTTTGTAGGCAAATAGGTGAACAGTTATCTCAGGAAAAGCAGCCGATTGCATCATTCAGTGTGTCACTCTGCTCGTCTTATCAGCTCCACCTGTGACTGCCGCTGCTTTCCCCTGTCCGTACCAGGATCAGGGAGTTCCATCAACAACTAATAAAAGTTTAATGATTTCTGTAATTGCTGAGAGAATATATAATAAAAACTCAAAATCAAAATGTAATTGCAGATGTCACAGATATAAATATATATACAACAGTGTGTATAATGAATATATATTTAACATATGCATGAAATGGTCCACAGGCAAAGAAATTTCAAAACGCTTACAGGCTATAATGCTGCTAAGCAACGTCTATTAGATTACCAGTTAGACGCACAGTCAGGTGAGTTTGAATAAGCCAATGTCACAGCTTTAGAAATGAAACACACACAAAAGAGCACTTTAACAGGCCAACAGCAGCGAGAGAACGCGAGACATGGAAACACAAAACTGCTCTACGCTTCAAGAACCTTGATTTTTTTTTTTTTTTTTTTTTTATGTAATCCATTCAGAAGTTCAAACTTATCTTTTTTTGGGGGGGTGTGAAATTTGAGAAATTAGCATTGCTGACAGTTAATTGATTTTAAACACGCTGACTGTTCTAACAAATAATGTTTTCAGCTTCAGTCATCCTCTGAATAACAAAAACTGGGCTAAAAAAACTAGAATTTGTAAACGAGAGTTTGTAAACGTCACATTAACTTTATGCTAATTGCGACTGGAAGGTTAAATACAGGAAAAGATGACCATAAACTATAATTACAAAGAGACGAAAAGACTGCCACACCCTTCACGTGTGGCTGACGTGAGCAACAATAAATTATTTTCTTGCCACCAAAACTCAAAATACAACATTCAGCTCATGCTATCTTGCATTGTGACCAAATTAGTTCAAGATATAAATACATATAACACCTCTAGAGAACATTTATTTAGGAAATTTTCAGATAACTAAAAGGGTTATACATACTCTACAGTCTGAAAAACATTGTGACACTGGGACACACTGCCATCAGACTAAAAGTGTGCTTACCTGTGAAGCCATTTTGGCTGCTGTAATTGGGCCGGGCCGGAGTTTGGGCCTGCGGTTGGGGCTGAGGTGGAGACTGAGATGCAGGGGAGGTGAATAGAGCCTGAGGCGCAGTGCTGAACGCTTGGTTTGGTCCTGGTGAGCTGTGAGGAGAAGCGGGCTGGGCCTGAGCAGACGGGCTGCTGAGGATGGGCTGGGGTTGTTCCACCTGGGCTTGCCTGAGGCCCTGAGCCTGCGGCGGCGACGCTGGCTGTTGCCTTGCGGGGGGATTTGGTACCTGGGCCAAAGGAGACTGCTGGAAAGTGGCGGGCTGGAAGGCCTTGTCCGGGGTAGAAGAGCTGCGTGTGATGGGAGGGCCCAGAAGCGCATCGAGGTGGGGGCTGCTGCTCAGAATGGACGAGGAAGACGACGACGCAGGTGTGGTAGTGGTGACTGGCGGGGCTGCTGAGGTGACGGTTTGGGTCATACCAGTCATTTCTTGGGTGGGAGGATGCCCCGAATATGAAGCAGCATCAAAGAGTCCTCCAAACTCCATATCCTGGTTGTTGATGAGCTGCAACATGTCTGAGGAGGAAGAGAAATCAAAAACACCACTGTTACACCACAACCAGTTAAATCAAACTGAAAAAATGATTCACTGCCCATTCTAATCCAGAGGTTGTCCACATGTTAAAATTAGGACAGCTGTAAACGGTTGAATTATAAGTTCTATTCACTTCTTCTCAATATGAATACTGAAACCAAAATATAATAGTATCTGACATGCTCCTGCTCTTGCAATGCATTAATCAAATTGTAGTATTTATTGAGTGCACTTAGTCTGATAAAGATGATTCAAACTGCAATTTTTCATAAAAATGAAAATGTGAAAAAGTGACCTAAATATGAGATGAATTAAAACATTTTACTTCTAAAATAAAAAGTTAATTGTACATCATACAGCATAAACAATAATGTTCATTTCAATCATACATTCTCACCAGCCTCAATCTCAGGCTGATTCAGGCCACCTAAAGAGCCGAATGTGGGCTGCACAAGGCCAAGGCCTCCCATGTATACTGAGGTTATGATCCAAGAGAAATACTGGTATTAAACATGAAAATTCTGTCTTGGCAAAACACGAATTAACTTTCATCGTATTCATGCTGCTGTTAAATTTCCCATGGCAGATTTGGGGAAACTATAAACTTCAATATAACTGGAAATTGAAGAGAATGATTAGCCATACCAACCTATATGAGCAAATAACACATAACCATTTATATATAAATGTAATGCTGATTCAAATTGTGCATCTGTAAGCACAGACCAAAGAAAACCATTTCAGAAAAACTATGAAGTGCATCTATAATAAAAATATATGAAAGCCATTGGTAAAGCTATTAACACAAGGTTTTTATAGTGATTCTATAGATATGGGTCAAATTGTAATGACAAAACTGTGACAATATGTATTTAAAAAAGCTCTTTTTATGACTCCACAACAACAGATTACTGTTAGTTTGATACTGTGACCAGAACTGAATACACAAAACTAACGAATGTCTTTTCAAAAGTAACTGAGGTGTTTAGGCTCTAGGTTTCTGTGCCAATAAGCAATTATGAATCTGATCATAAGCAAATTGTGGCACTTGTGTCAAAGCTAAATCCTTGGCCCCCCTTTTTCATAATCTTGACTGCCTAGTTTTTGGGAAGTGGCCGCTTTGAGGTTAACAAAATGAAGGTAGAACCACAAGTTCGCAAATTAAAATCCCACTGCGGACAGATTGTCACTGTGGGTCCCCAACTAGAAAGAGGACAACGCAGAAAAAAAATACTCCAAGATGATTAATAAAGTATGATATTTTCATGTAATTCCATGTAAAATGTAAAACTTCTGTGTCTGAATGTACTCTAACTTACTGGACAAATATAACATTCAAAGTAGGTTAATACATGACTGGGGCATTAATATGCTCCTTTATGAGCAGATATTCTATAAAAGTAAAAAAAAAATCTAAATATTTTTATTTCCTTTTTACATAAAATAGGTTACTCTATAGTGCATGTTGTGTCTGCAGCGGAGGCAGCAGCCTGGTTTGTAAACCAGCGTTGTGTATGAGGTGATCGCTCTGGGCCAATCACAGCGCGTCCAGGAGACTTGCTATGCCGATCAGCCCAAGACGAGGAAAGAGAGGGAGAGCTGTCTGTGGCTTCACACGAGGTTACCATAGTTCAGCATCACCGAGGGTTTATTGACGGTCAAATTCAAGGATGCCAGGTAGCACACACCACCGCAGGATGTCCAAATCAATCAATAATGTTTACACGTTTTATGTTCCCATGATTGCAGGGAAATTACAGAAAGCGTCGCTGATATTAAATCATTACTATTTGTTGGTTTTCCAGTTGCAGTGGCTGACGGACATAATGAAAGACAGGTGCAAAACAGACACTTCCAAACCAAACATAAGCTTACAATGTAAATTACAGGTTTGCAAGTGAGAAAATGGGACACTTGCTCGCACAGCAACACAATAAAGTAATAAGCATGTCATGTTTTATTTTTTTGGTTTGCTTTTTCCTCTAAATTAAGATATAAACTGTGTAGTGAAGTAGAGTGGTCAACTGAGGCAGTGTGAACCCAATTCAGAGGAATGAACGGCAGTAACCCCAGTGTGTGGAGCACGCGGGGGGCGGGGCGCGCGCACCACCATTTAGCACCTGTTAGCTTAGCCAACGCTATAATAATTACTTAATTATTAAAGAAAATATACTGTGGCGTTACCCTCGTTGTGTAAGAATATGCACTAACTATAATAACTTAGAGTACTTATTATTTTATGACAGCGCCGGTGGCTAAACAGTTAATGTTAGCTACTCAAGCTAGTAACGCTGATGAAAGGCACACTAGGAATTATAAAAACCTAAAAACTGGTTACTGCAGATGATGTTCAGTGTGACAAGTTGGGCTTTAGTCCTGGCAATTAGTTTAAAAGTACGGAATAATCATAACAGCGAGCCGGAGAGTCGTGAGTGACAGGCAGTGTTGTTGGTAGCTGTTGTGGCTTATTGTCTTACCATCAATGTCGCTTAAGAGCGCCGTGTCGATGTCGCTGGGATCATGAAGCGACAGTGTTGGATCCAGATTATCCAACGAAGGATCGTCAAAAGACAGGCTGTTCATTTTGACGCTTGTGTTCGCCTCTTCGATGTAGACTTGACTGGCTGTCGGAATCGCACGGAGGAGTAAAAATCGGAGATCTCTCCGGGTCGCTACATTTGAAAAAAGTGCAAGATCCCACAAGTTCGACTGCAACACGCGAAAACTGACCTGTAACTTTTTGTAACCGATGTGTCAACAACTTAACAACCCACTCCTACCCCCATGATCATCAGGGGAAACTTGTCAAACCCGAGTCGAATACTGGAGCTCATTCAGTACTAACATGCTTACGGTGATAGCCGGAGAAACCCTTCACACACGCGCACATGCGGTGATTGACAGGTCACCGAGCCAATCATTGACTGAGAGCTCGAGTCCCATGTCCTCGTTGTTTTGGTTGTGTCGCCGAAGAAGTGACAACATGTGGAGTCTGTGATGAGTATTAAAGCACGACCAAACCCGATTTTAGAAATGTTCAATAAACAGACACATCTACCCCAGAAATACTCTGAGTCAACATGAAATGCATTACTTTTTCAAAATAAAAATGAATTTGCCGAGTAAAAACATAACACAATAATTGCTATATAACCCGATAACGCACAGTTTCAATAATAATGTGAATTCATTCCGCATAATTCTGTATTTAGGTTGAAACGGCGTGGATCTTTATCGTGGGCTTGCCCCTATTGGCCAATCAGAAACGAGGTAGGCAGGACCAACTGTCAAGCAAGTTTGTTAGACTGGAACGCGTGGCTCCTCCTGTAGAACCAGCTGAAACGTCCAATCAGAAGCCTGGAAACCGAGTGGGGTGATCTCACGTCACTTCAGTGAGTATGGGGATTACGTCATGTGTTTCTCTGTCGAAGAGCGAGAGCTGTAAAAAGTCATAATACGATTCATATTCGGAAAAATATAATTAAATAATCACAATCAGTGATTACTTGTGTGCATTCCATGTTCATATTTCTATTAAAGATTGTGCAGCGAGACTCTATTAAACAAAGAAACTTTACAATCATAACTTTAAACGAGTCTTGTAAACTTTAGATAAACAGTTATTAAAAATATAGTATTATATCTTATCTGAAAACAAAAGGTGAGCCCCACAATGACTAAACAAGAAAATAGGTCAGTGACCGAGAGTAGTACTGCTCAGTAGGAGAATGGAGTCACTCTGAAAAACCGGTTTTTGGGAATTCTTGGTTCACATCAGGTGTGTGTCGTGCCCTGTTTGAAGTGAGCATTCAGTTCTGCACAGTAATTCTCCAAAAATAATAGTTAACTAAAGAGTTGTGTTTTACTCTGATGGAGCCTCAGACCCGTTCCCACCACATGGGAGGGGGTCTGAGGCTCACGTGACAGTGAATGCCCACCACAGTGCAAGTTTGAGCCCATGTTGCATCAGCATGTGCATGAAGGAGCAGTGGGATTACAACTCCTCCCTACAATAACAATAAAACAGCTGTAGAGGTAGAGGTCACTCATTGCTACACTCGTATTTTATTGGGCAGTTACACACGTGCATTGGTCAAATATAAATCTGACCATTAGTAATGGCAACAGACGGTACAGCCAAGCAGACATAGAAAACAGGTCTGTTTTCCATGTCCACACAAAACCAAAAAACCTTTTTTTCTCATCAGTATTAAAGACATTCAGTAACCACTTCGAGGAATACATGTTGCAATCAGGACTTGAGCGTCATAAAAGCAAGTAACAGAGTACACTTACAAATCCAAAGATACTCCACACACAATCAGGATCTCCCGTTACATTTTCTAGTCTTTGTTCAGTTTGCATGTCCAGAATTGATGAAGATCGCAATCACCTGGCAGCCATACCAATACCATTGTGTTACCATATAACATTAAAGCTCATCATTGCTAATGTTTTCAACTAAAATGTAGTCAAGCACATGTTGACAAAAAAAGTTAAATGCATTTGTTAAATAGTATAACAAATTAAGAGTATTCCCTTCCAATGGAATCCCTATAAAGACTCAAAAAGAATTATTCAATTATTCAATATTGATGGATGAACAATGAAGCTTCTACATCTGGAAAAGAGACTTTAATGGGTTTTAGCTTTATCTGATTAACAACGCTTTTGGTCTCTAATGAATGGAGAGAAAACAGTCTTAAGTGTAGTGCAAAATGAACTGAAATGAAGACATGGTTTTCTATTTTCGATTCCAAGTGCAACATTATCTCAAACTCCAGTCAGGAGCTACTGTGTCCACCCAGTCAATGACAGAAATGCTTGGCGGCAGCTCCAACACGGCAGATGAAACACTGCAGTGTGAAAATATGTCTTTTGATAGCTGAAATCAAGGGGAGGATTTTTGTGTTGCATGCTTGAGCTTTACCTGTGAAGATCAATGAAGGGTGCAAACTTGTTTTGTTTTTCTTTTCTTTTCACAGGAACTATAAAAAAAATACAAGGGATTAAATATTACGTAATTCTCTCTACTCTCAAATATTATGAGTCACTACATTGGTAACCAGGTGCAGAAGTTGCAGTAATTTGAGGTACATAGATTAAATACTACTGTGTGAACATTTGCTTATGTGAATACTTCTTTTACAACTGCGCGTTATTGTCGGCTGTACGATTTAGTCGTTTATGATGTGTGCTATGATTAAATCCTGTTTTCAATGCAATTTTTAACATCTTTTGTATTTCTTGAAATCATAAGTTAGACAAGTCCATCCACTTCTACGCAAGCAAGAGCCGCAACTATTTAGAAAAGTTATGTGCAAAACGAAGTCGTCCTGAAGACTACTCAATTCCCCTTTCCCTAGAAAAATAGTGACCATCTTGTAAACACAAAGGACAAAATACAGATTTGTTTTTGCTTCAAAGTGCACAGACATTAAATACACCAGGGGGGAGGAAAATGGTTTTGATCCCATAACATTTATAGTACATGAAGGACATTACTGTTTGACGTACAATTAAGTACTAGTTGGTCATTAAAGCCTTTACATTCTTTGGAATGACTAAAAGTGTTCCAAGCCTGTTGTCACAGGCATGTGGAACTTGTAGTGTATAGCAGGATTGAAAAAAACTGGGAAATCATGAATAGGCATGTTCCTTCCCCTTAGCCATTTAAATACATTTGAGTTAACCCTAACTATGAATATTTAGCATTTTTTCACTATTCCCTTTGCGTAGAGAAATGCTGGCATACATGGTTAAGAGCTATGATTTGATTATGTTCCTAGTTAGCAACATTAGCCTCCTAACAAGAGTCTTATATTTTCAGTGCATTTGCAACAATGAGTACTGATAGGTGTTGTCATTCCACACATACCTCAGTATTAAAAGCATCGCTACAACTCTTAACTGGAATATTTGTAGGAATTAAAAAAAAAAAAAAAGAAAGACGTGGCCAATACATCAGCGCTAGTACATAGTACAGAACAAATCATTAAAACAAAAATGCATAAATAAGCAATTAGCAGAATGTAGTAAAATAACACAATATAATCCAATTTGTGTTTCTATACTGACTCAATGCATAGACCTGCAGAGATATTTCTCATCGATCTCGCAGCGACGGACGACATTTTCAAAAACACAAGCGACAAGTTGTGTTCCTTTGGTGGAGTATTACAAATACTGGACTGAGAGTAATACATCCCACATTAACAGATTAATACATCCATATAAAGCGAAACGCAGCACAGTAGTGCGCCGTAAACATGTTGGACCTCTTAACGGTTAGATTTACACTGTGGCAAGAGACGAAGAAGGTGGAGAGCACTTGCTACACCACTGCCAGTCAGCAATGAAATGGGAGTTGAAGGACAGCTGGGGGCCAGGGCAGCGTTCGGGGCATCGTCCTGAAGACGCCCATGTTTTCTGAACAGTCTACAAGGCAAAGAGGGCGTCCTCCGTCCGTTCAGCCTTCTTCTGGGAGCCGCTGGGGGCACGAGCCGGGTGTGAGGGGTTTGCATCAGGGGGAGATGGCAGAGTGTCTGCTGCCTTAGCTCTCTCCTCCAGGAACTTATCAAACTCTGAAAGAAATAAGTGGATTTGTCACAATTATGGAGGCACGAGAGCCATTATTTTTTTTTTACCAGTACAGAGGCAAAACATTTTAATTTCACACATTTGAGACTTTGTACCTTCACTGGTAACACCTTCCTCAGCACCGTCCCCTTTCTATTCGAAAAGAAAAGAAAAATGTTCAGTGAACACTGCTGCATGTTTGAATAATAAGGGAATTGTCTGCAACCTCGGTGGACAGTCAGTAACACTGTGAGCTGACACATTACAGAAAACAGTCACACAGGTCAGATTTTTGTCAGGTTCACACAAACAGACAAATCCCGCTCAGAGAGTGGCTCACGAGGGATCCTTCACTCATGCATCCTCCCACAGTTTTCCCAAGTGGACAAAACAAGGAACCGTATTGAGTCGATCACAACCACAACATGCAAAAGTTGGGAAAAGCCGCTGCAGCTGCTTCAAGTCCGTTATCATTAGCTCTATGTTAGCATTTGGAGTTGGACCTCACTGGTAGAAAAGATTAGGTCAGAGAAATTAAAAGAATGCAAAGTTAAATGAAACTGAACTCAAAAGTGAGCAACTAAGTGAGATGAAAGGATGTAATGTACTATTAAAGAAAATTTAAAAAAAAAAAAAAGGTTACAGAGAGAGAAGGAAGGACAGAATCAAATAAAGGTATAAATCAAGGTAAAGAAGTCTCACCACGTCAGCACAGAGCCACTCCTCTATGTCATCCATGACAGAGGACTGCGATACAGGGATCTATGGAGCAAAGCCATGGACAAACCCAGCGGGAGCACCAGAGCCACGCAACATGAAGACACCCAACCCCAACAACACAAACACAAGTTGTGACACACACGCACACATATAAAGAACAGGAATCACTAAATGCTCAGAGGGGAGTAAAAGAAAAATGAAACAAATAAAAACATTGGATAGATACGCTCAACCTCTCTCAACTCTGTGCTACTCGGCACTCTTCAGTGTGCGAACAGGAGTTCCCAGTTTGTGTATTGTTCTCATTATTTGGCGGTGCTGACATGGCTTAACAGCTGCCGACTAATGTCACACAGCAGCGTTAATTATTCCACATCATTAGTTAATTAGCAAATCGCTTGAACGTGATTAAGAGATTGATTGGATGGGAAACGCTCAAGGCACAGGGACTTGTCGAGAGGAAGGGCAATCCCACGGTGTGCGCACACACACACTCACACACAAACACACACACTGGGCGCAGGAGCATCGCTGCATGGCGTGCGGTGACAGTGATGATGGAAGCCATGTCAGAGTGGATGGTGCGAGCTTGTGTTCCCGTCTGTGTGAGCACCAAATGATCCGAATGCACGAAGAAGTGTGATGTATTACATAAGTTTCGAGAAACTTTTCAGCGGAGTGACAAACTAGTCTGGAATGTTCGGGAACAATACTTTTATCTTCAACATCCTTACGTGATCAAGCCAATGTCCACATCTGATGATGACCAGACATCAAAGTAAATTATAGAGAACACAAGCCTTCTTTCCCTGAGGCTGTTATATCGCACAATAACACTGTTGGGGTTTCCGTTTGAGTTTACACATATCAATGAAAAAGGCCAAGGCAGTGGGGCAGTGAAAGTCACTCACAGAGGAAAAAAATAAATACATGCAAGCTACGTGATAGGAGAGGAAATGTTGAAGAAAACGGCACCATTAGAAGTTTGTCCCTCTTGTAACTTTGAGTAATTACATTGATTTAAGTTCAAAGTGTAAAACATCACATTGACTCAATCATGAGATTCAGGGTGCGATCTGTGACTGAAGTAGAAATGGGAGCAAGTGTTTAGAAACATCAAACACAAAGCTTTACAACTTCATGTTTCAGTAAAAACAAAAAATAAATGAATAAAAATGTGACAATGCAGTTAAGAAAAACGACATTAAATAGAAAAAAATACAAGTTGCAGACTAACTATAGTTTTGGCTGTCTTGCTCCCATCAACTGATGGAATTTATCACCAATGGATTAGCTGGAAATTCAACCAGAATGTACCACTTAGTGTGAAGCAAACTGTTAAAGTTCAGAGCCGATGTATGTGAGGTTTGACATCTCTGCTTTATGCAGGCTTTAGAGACATTTATTTGATGTGATCTGTCCAGAGCTGAAGCAGTTTTAATCACTATGAAAGAGACAATTTCTGTTCTTCCAAAAGATAAATAAAATAAAAATTGAATTTAAAAAATTTGGAGATGTAGACCAGAATGGGTTTTTAATCCCTCTTCACCTCAGCAAATCGCACCCTGATGGCATCGTCCTGTTACCCATACAGCGTCCGGTATTTCAACTGTTAGTTAGCTTCCATGTAGTATGTGAGGTTTGTGTTAATTGCTAGTATTTTATCTAAGGTTCACAGATCATTAGAGGACATCTAATAAATACTCGCAACCGCGCAGCAAACCGCCTCACCTGATGTTTCATGATATCTTATCAGCCTCGTTCATTGCGGCTGATTGGTTCTGCTGCGCAGCCGGAGTGTCTGAACTCCCCCGCCGATTTAGTACGTGACCGTTATGAGATGATGGAGCTTGATCAAAGTTCCCGGTGAACTATCAGGCTCCTTATTGCATGTGCATTAAAGGAGGCGTCAGTACTGGCTGCAGTGTTCAGGACTCATTCCAGCAGAGGACAGTAGAGGTGGGCAATATAAAGAAATGTTTATGTTACAGTATCACAGCTTACTGTTGAAAAATATTCAACTGCAAAGCTATTTGTGGACGCATTCATTCATAGAGAGAAACGTTGGCCTTGGGATAACCTAGGATATTAAAAAATCTAAAAAACACCATAATGATTGCTATAAATAAGCATTAATAACTGCTGTAAAGCAATTAGAGCCCAATTTAAAAAGTCCAACAGAGATGATTGCATAAACAGGAACAGAATTACAAAAAAAAATCCAGTGTTTTATGATATAAACATATTGCCCAAGGCTAGAGTACAAACTCTGTACTGGACATGACAGTGAATATTGAGGGGAGGCTGGTCTGATGTGACGACGACGGGACGAAGCAGTGAGATGAGGCTGGAAATGGAGAGCAGCTTAAGGGGACGATGGCAGGGGGAGGCTACGAACGAAAATGACGGTGAACATGAGGGAGGGGGAGGAGGACACACTGTGGATAGAGTCCTCACCATTCCTTGGGTAATAAGCCAGCTGTCTATGGGCAGCTCCTGATCTGCTGGGTTATCATCCCCTTTTACCCTCAGCTGAATCAACAACAGAATCACACCTTACACAAGAGAAGAAAGGCCCCGCCACAGCAAAGCACACAGCGCAGAGAGAGAGAGGCAGAGGAGAAAGCAAAATGTGCAAGAGAAGACTGTCATAGAGAGGACGAGAGAAAAATAAGAACGTAAGGAGAATGGTGAAGGATCGTTCCAAAAGATGAAAATGAAGAAAGCAAAGAAAGGAGAAAACAACACTTCAAGTATTGTATTTTAATGAACTTTACATGAAATAAATCACTATGTGTGTGTGTGTGTGTGTGTGTGTGTGTGTGTGTGTGTGTGTGTGTGTGTGTGTGTGTGTGTGTGTGTGTGTGTGTGTGTGTGTGTATTTCAGATTACAGATTGATCTGTGTACCCAGTGATGCCGTGCAAATATAATGCAATATGTACTCAGAGATAAAGGGGACCTATTCTGAATCGAGTCTGTGACTTTCTAAGTTTACCCTCGACATGTCGTAGTGCTTTGCAAACAGTGTATACAAAGCAAATTAATCCTTTTTACACTGATTTTTTAGCACTGGCTTTAAAATGATTCCCATGAATTGCAAAGAGCAGCACAATGTATTCTCCAATCAGAATAAGAAATGGTTGTTTGGTCAATGTCCAAGTATCACTGCAGACAGCGCAGGTGTCACCGGAGAGCCAACAGCATTACAGACGATCACATGCACTCAGTGACCCGCAGCTGAGGACAAACTGTTGGGAGAAGGCTTGCCAGCCAAGTAAATAACACAGCTCCCACACTCCATACGGGGCAAAAAGCTGCATTAAGCTCCGTGCTTCGGCGTACTCACCCCTCCTGCGTTCTGTTGCCGAACATCCAAAGCGGAGGCCAGGCCGCCCAGAGCCTGGGGGTCTTCATATTTTACACTGTGAACAAAAGCACACACACATATTAAAAATGAAGCTCTAACTCTGCAAATTCAAAAATAAGCTTTAAATCTACAACGCTGGGGAAAAGCGAGGAGGCATCATTAAAAACATTAAAAAAAAAAATATCCTGATAAGTAAAAAGCTGATTTTACATTTTTTTCCATGAGGACAAGAAAACTCGCCTCCCTTCATCTTTATTAGTTCGGTTTTCTTTATCGCACAATAAGAATCCATAGGAAGACAGCAAAAAATTTCTAAATACTTATCCGCTGGAAGGCAAAAGTCAGTGAAATGATGCACACAGGAAGACATGCAGAGACTGGGTTGGGGGACGGTGGACACATGAAAAGTGAATTATGAAGCTATTACTGAAGGAAGAAAAAAAAAACTCTTATGCAATGAGGAGTGTGGAGTAAATGGGGTAAGAGTGCCCATGGGTGAACTTTATTTTAAATATTAAAGGTGGTTATGAATAGCCATTTAATTAAAGGCAATCACACCCTGGTTAATAACGCCACGGGATCTGTGCTACCAGAGAAGCAAAATGAAATGGAGACCTACTTTTTTCGCTGCTCAGCCAGAGAACTGCTCCTGGTCTGGGCAAACATGTCAAAGTCGTCCTGGTTGCGTCCTGATAGAGACGTCAGGGTGCCGCTGACACTGTCTGAACCAACATCTGAAAGCAGGAGGGTGGAAAAGCGCAGGAATTACACTAATGCATTATTAGAATGGGATTAGCATTACCTGTGGATCTGTGGTAATTCATGAATTACCCCCCGACGTCCATGTTTCTTGGATTGCATTCGCATGGGATAAGTTAGGTACAGGCACAAAAACCACTTGGTAAGGTTTATGGAAAGGAAAATGCGTAAAAATGATCACTTTTAGTGTAGTGTGTTTACTTATTACCTCCGCCAGGAGGTTATGTAATCACGTCGGTTTGTTGGTTGGTTGGTTGGTTGGTTGGTCTGTTAGCAAGATTATGGAAAAGTAATGGACGGATTGCAATGAAACTTTGTGGAAAGGTGGGTCTTGGGCTAACTTAGAATCCATTAAATTTTGGTGATGATCCGGATCACTGTCTGGATCCAGGAATTTTTTTAAAAGATTCTTTATCATTGACAGATAGGGAGTCTTTCACATGGTTGGGCAGGCCCGCCGACAGGGGGCGACAAACGCCTGGTTCACACAGGACGCGCCGCTTCCGACGCGGAAGTGGGAAGCGCCGCGCACCGACTGTCACATCGGCGCCCCTGTTAACCTATCTGACGGTTCATACAGGAGGCGCGAGGGACCACTGTGTGCGTAGCGGCTCGCGCCGTGGACCGCGGCCGCTCTGCTCCTCCCTATTTTCTCCGCGAGCCTCGCGCCCCCGTGCACCACCAGTTGTAAAGCTGGACAGAGCAGATCGCACCAGACAGGAAGTCGGGAACGGAAAATACGACAGAATCCGGTCAATTTTCAAATTAAAATGAAGTAAAATAACATAAATTATGTTGCTTTTCGGTTTTCCTTTTCAGATGAATACACACACACACAGACACACACACACAGGGAGAGAGGGCGACAGAGAGAGGCACCGCACGCCGCAGCGCTCCGCTCCGATCACACCCCCAATCACAATGTTGTTTGATTATATATGGTGTTCTTATTGTTGTTGGTGACTGATTTGACCTGGGGCGGAAGTCTGCGCTCTCTGAGTGCAAATTTCTAGTTTGCACCTAAAATGCTGATAATTTGTACCACAGCCTCCGTTATTGAACCAGGAAAAAGGAAGAAAAATTCTAAATTAAAACAAGCAAAAAAAAAAAAAAAAAAAAACCTAAAATAACCCCCAATCACTGAGGTGTAGAATCACACGGGACTAATATTATATCAGGACGTCAGTGTTTGGAGAAATATGGTCAGTAATTTGAGGTTGAATTTTTACTTCACACATTACCAACACGGTGAATTTGCATGGGAATAAGCTCACAGACAAGAAAGACAAGGCGTGAGACAATTTGAATAGGATAATGAACACCAAAATAAGACTGGTGCTGCCACCAATGATCAAGCCAGAACATTTCGGTGTGCACAGATCAAAACAAGATAAACAGGAAAACCTTGTAGATATGTTGAATTGTATCACATATCAGATTATTTCACAACAGCTATTCTGTTGCAGCCTTCACGAGTTAATTTATGTTTCAAATAGGGTGAAGCTGGAATGATTACCAAAACGAACAGACAGCCTGAATGTGCAACACTTCCTTGAAAATCCAAATTTGACTGAAAATAATTTGATGGGGTTTTTTTTTTCCACTTTAATAAAAGCAAAAGGTAAAAATACTAATATTCAGCTATTGTGGTCGTCTTACCGAGACCAGACAGTGCAGAGGATAATGAGGCAGCAGGTGCATTGTGGGCCGGGGAAGCTGTGGCCCCTGCAGAGGAGCTGGGTGGAGGACTGGATGTGATCCTGGGTGTGACCACAGCGGGGGAGCCTGGGCCAAGGTCTATCAGATTGTCCTCATTGGCTTCAGTTAGCATCTGAAAGAGGATGGAAAGGCAGAGAGAAAGCCATCAGAAAAAGAAAAAAAAAAACTGATAAAATGCATTGATGTGGGGATTTCACTAAAAGAATGTTTCGTCAGCAATGGGACTGTTTATCCTTTTTAACAGAGGCCACACAGAGGAAAATCTACAGGAATAACTACACAATATGAGAAGACACAGAATGGTTATGCTAAGGAACCGTAACAGAGGTTGAATGAGACGGGAGAGAAGGACATACAACCCACAGTGATACTGATGCTGACACATCAGATGGGTAAAAACCCCATCAAAAAGACGTATTAGCATCCATCACCCCAGCGTTCATCCCAGCACGCTGGCAGGAAGTGAACGTGGTACCGGTGTCATACTTGCCTCCATCAGCTAGCCACAACACAAACAGACAAGAGCACACAAAAAGATCAACGACATGCAAACACAACCAGCTCTGTGGGTGTAGTGAGAGATGCCCCAGTCCTCTGGCAAACGTCCGATACTGGCAAACGTGCACTTTAAATAGCAGATTGGAAGAGCTGTGCTCATCCAGCTTTACAAAAAGCCTAAAATGCACTCGGCCTGCATTACATATTAATGTAATGGAAGCTATAATAGATAGTAACTACTCATTAATGATTCAGTTACAGAATGGGGGTGATTTATGTCTGAAGCAACTCTCATAGCACAAGTAATGAAACAGAAGAAGGTGCATTAACAGGTTAAAAAAAAAAAAAACAGAAAAGAAGAAGCTGCTACAATGAAAGCAAAGACACAACACAGTGTGCTAGGAAAAAATGTCTAATGGATTCTGTTGGTGGACTCACCCCGTTGTTCTGTGCAGCTCTACCGGACCTGTACCTCTCATACCTGTGACCGAAAGAAAAACCTTTGAGCCTTTTTGCAGAATACTTTGTGAGGCTCAGACGTGCTCTTTTTCAAAAACCAAATGAAAGAGATCTTTCAGCTGCTAAGAGGTGCTTCAAAATAAGCTGTTAGGACTAGCCACTACTGGAAATATAATAAACTTAGGTATAATCCTGTGAAGAGCCTCTTATTTCAAACCATTCGTCTCCAATTGAGATTATCAGACCAGCAATGTCGTACCAAGTGCTGATAGTCTTATTGAAAAAACACTTTGACTATCACAACCTGATGACCCGACCAAGTAAGCCTTATGTGTATTTCAAAACATCGTACCTCTCGTATCGTAGGAAAATGTTGTTGAGGTCATCGTTGACGTGCAGGAGCTCCTCCGTCACTTCTTCGTTAGACACGCGTGAAATCAGCTCGACCACTCTCTGCTGCATAGCGCGGCAAGTTCTGTTCAGCTCCTGGACAGTTTGATACATCAGCGGATTGATTATTAGGGGAAGTGATAAACCAAAAAGATAGAGTGACAGATGGAGGAAGAAGCAGCCACGGCAAGACGAGCGAGCGGGCGCAACAAACACTGCAAAACATCTGTCCACTAATCTCTCATCAATCCTCCATAATCATATCGCTTAGTCAGACACAAACAAGTAATACCATTCAATTGTGTTTAATGAATCAAGTCTTCGCTCAGATAAATTCTACATTTAATGTAGCAACTCTAAAACCAAGGGAGGAATCAGTGAGGGCATGAGAGAACCATTCCGCCTGGTACGGTTTCTTTAATGCAGGGCCAGATCCTGGGAGCTGACACAAATACCTGAGTGGATTTAGCCTGAGGAGATTAAACTTTGCGTGAGTTTCGGTAACACTGGTCAATTGCCAGGACTGAGTATTTTTACCACAGTCAAGAACGAGGACAGGCCACTTTCATCACGTGAGAGGCCACACGTATGATCGCCGCCACTTCTAAGAGGAGGCGTGCCGTCTCCGACCGCTCCACCCTCAAGAGTGACTACGATGGCTAATAAATAACGGCAATGCACTGTGTGTGTGCGAGTTAAGACTTCAAATTCAATATGCATGCATTTGATATGTTTCACCAAATAATCACACAGCAACTGGAATTCATATATACTTTAAATGTGGTTAGAGAAATCACCAGACATGGGACCAAGTCACACATGTGAAAGTCTCAAGTGAGTTCCAAGTCATTTTTTCTTGGTCAAATCAAGTCAAGTCATTGGTGAATTCAAGTCACCTTATTTAATGCACTGTTTTAACATATATTTAGTCTATTTTATATTAAGCAGTATTAGTAGTGTTTTACTTATAAATGGACTTCAAATCCAGATGCTTCTAGGAAAAAAAATCCCTTGAATTTTTACCTCTTGTTTCAAGTGAAAGTCCAGTTTAGGTTTTATAAGACTGTAAACAGGGATTTATCACTCAGTTTCTCCCTCTGCAGCTGTAGGCATCAGTCTCTGAACTCTGGATCACCCCCTACCATGAGGCAGAAGAACTGCCTGCCTCACTTTGAGCCTCTACAGCCGTTGTAATATCACTCAAACAAATTAGGCACATCAGCTATCAGGGAGAGAGATTCCAGCAACTCTCAGTGTAGGTTGTATTTTTAGTCACATTAACAAATTAACTCCAACACGAGGCTGAGCTCATTTTTCCTGCTTAGCTAACCCTCCTCCCTGTCCTCTGATTGGCTGTGGGACGAAACACGTTAGGCAGATAGAGCATTGATCTTGATCCCATCATAACACCATCCTAAAGCTGCACTCATATAAGTAATACAATATTTGATATTAATCTTATATTTATATTAAAACTGAAGATACAATCAAACCTAATAACCTGATAAATCAACAACACTCAAGTCACTGTGTCTCAAGTCTTTCATTTTTTTTCCAAGTCAAGTCACAAGTCATCAAAACAGAGATTTCAGTCGACTCAAGTCCAAGTCACATGACTCAAGTCCCCATCTCTGGAAATCACCTCTGCATAAATGATCTATGGCCTCAGGGTACACCTTTGACAGGTCACCACAACCACACACACTCACTTTCACACTATAGGCAAAGTCAATTTACCAGTTAGCCTCACATGTATGTTTTTTAAATGTGAGAGGGGAATGGGAGAAAATCCCACAAAATGTAAACCCCACACGGAAAGGACGTCAACCAGAAGTGTTCAAAACTGAATCACTGTGGGAATTGCTTGAAGACTTGAGCCAGAAAAATAGATGTGCTACTCCCCCTGGTGGCTGGACAAAGAACTAAAACTGGTTCCAGCTGATATGATCAATACAGTGAATTTCAGTGTGAGGGAAATCTTAACAGGTGAGACAAAATGCATCACACATATTTTCTCCCAGTTAGATTTGCTCTTGATTTTGACTGCGATGAAATGTGTGAAGTCCTGGCGATGTGAATGTGCGGAGTCTGACGGTGTTTCGATCTGACCTGCAGCAGCTCTAAGTCGGAGGCATCCTCCTGTCCAGGGACCATCTCAGTTAACATCTCTGACATGACTTTGATGTTTCCCCTCACTACGTCCAGCTCACTCCGCAGCCGTGCAATCTGAAAGCACACAAGTCGAAAGGACAATGAGGAACATGTTTCTGCATCAGCAGCACAGCAGCACTGAGTTAGTTGTGACATGTTTGGCACACTGTCCTCTCTACCTGCTGGTGAAGACCAATTCTTATTAAATGAATGAACTGACTTCGTGTCGTGATTTGAAGGTTGTTGCTCCTCACCTGCTCGGGCATTGCTGTGATGGGACTTGGCGCAGCAGGCGCCTGTGTGCCAGACAGAGCAGGTGAGGCGGGTTGAGATGTCCTTGTGGCGGGTGAAGCAGGAGCCAGATATTTGATCATAGCTGGATCCACTTCTGGCGTACCCTGTGAGAACAAAAAATAAATAAATAATCCTCCAGGATGTTGATGTGAGTGGAGGCAACGAGCAAAGCATGCTGGTGCCTTTCTGCTTACCCTCTGTGGCGTGTGAATGGGAGACAATGCGTCCAGGTCTGCCATTGGGAACTCGATGCCTTTTCTCTTCATTTCCTCATAAATATGGACCACTCCAGTTAGATCAGGGGTGCTCCTGAAGGCATCGGCCCAGGCCTGTCAATACAATGTTTCAAACAATAATTGGAGATTATCGATTAGGGTATTTCTTTAAGAAACATTTTTCCTAAGCTGTAGCAAAGTAACAAAATACATTCATCCATCTTCTAAAGTCCATCACAAGGCAAACACACACTCACATTCAGACCGAGATGCCATTTAGAACCACAGAATCGCCTCAAATGTGTGTATGTTCTTGGATCTTTGAAATAAATAAAAGGAAAACTGGAAGAGCACAAAAAAAAGCCCCCAGTTCCAATCTGAACTCCAACCTGGGACATTCTTTCTATGAGTCAAGGACCCTCTGAAATCCTCTCAAATACATGCCGGGGCCTGTAAAAAGGAAATTGCTGGCGCCTCTTACAACAAGTCCCTATAAATAATTTAAATAAAGAGATGGGATATGCTGCAGGTGCTGTAATCGAATCGCAGCACAAAAGTTGAACTCTGGAGCAGAACACCGAGAAAGTCGAGCATCCTGCAGCCAATTTCCCGTTGAACAAAAAACAACCCTGCCTGATTCAGTTCTCAACCAGTGTCATGTCCTTTGCAATTATAATGTTCGTCTGCACTGGAAAAAAACTGTTTTATGATGCAGCTGTAGGCAATAATTTTCATGGAGGGAAAAAAAAAAAAAAAACAGAAAAAACTACGGTACCTGGATGAGTGACAGCACTTTGTCTTGCACGATAGTAGGAGGATTGCTTTTTGGGGAGATGATTTTGACCAGAACACCGTCGATAAAATCTCTGGTGGCCACCTGGACGTGAAATCTGTGACCACAGTTCTTCACACATGTCTCTAAAACCTGAGGAAAAAGACAAGAAGCAAAGAGAAAAAAACATTGGGACTGAAATGCAAACTTGTGAGAAGAAACGGAAAAAAAAAAAAAAAAAAAAAGGAGAGAGATGATTTTGCCACACCAAGGAAGATTTTAACTAGCAGAGGAATCAAAGATGCGGGTGGATGTAAAGCTCAAAGAGCATCGCTGGTGTAAACAACATGAAAGAAGAGCAAGATCGGGCAGATAAAGATGGCTGCGGCGGAGGCTGGTAGAGGTGACACAGCAGAATTTAATGACCATGAGCACAAGATCAGGACATGCGAAACTCTGCGCCGGGTGCCGAGAGGAAACCAGAGCATGGGCACAGCCTTCAGAGAGAAACACAACTTAAAGGTGAAATGCCTTTCCAATCGATACACAAAGCCGTTTCTCTCGCTCGCTCTCCCCCTTCAAGTCAGCCACACCTCTTTCCCACACCTGCACCCCATCTGGCTCTCAGGAAGCGGCTTATCTGCCTGAAACAAAGCTCTTCAATTTGGCCACAGTGAAGACTTTGAAGCTGGCGTGCTCGGCTGCTCAGCCATTCATTTTGGTGAACGGTGTGTTTTTTTGTTCGATAGATCCTTCTCTGTGAGCTTGTTGGCTGGTGATTTTGGTCAAAACAGCTTGTAGGGGTTCTCTTGTCTTTTGCGGTAAACACTTTTTATCCTCGGTTTCATGGCAAGCCAGAGAGTGTTAGCTTCGCACAGTTATTTGACGACGATGTCAGTTTAACAAGGAGGAGATTCTCTCTGCGACGAGTGGAGATTCTGAAAGTTATTCTTCTATTCATCGTTTGATAGTTTTGTGATGGCTTCTTTGCAGTTTCAGCCAAAAATCCTTCTTTTTCATTTGTTAACAACTCACTGGAAGCTGTGTGGGGAACAGAATGGATCCAACCCTTTTTTCTTTTTTTTTTTAGTTCTGTACCAAAATTACAAAACACTCGGATGATGTGTGTAAAATTTGGAAAAAAACTACCTGAAACATGTATCATAGTTAGGAACTGTAACTATGCAAAACATGCAAGACAAATACCAAAGAATGTGATCGAGATTTTACTGGCAACCTAAAAAATAGTCATCACAAAGAAGGAGGGAGGGACAAAGAGGAACTGCAGATGTTAAGGAGACACTTATCTTAAAAATAAGGAGTGAAAGTAATTCTGCTGACACTGTGTTGTACTTGATTTGTGTTGCTTAAAGGAGAAAGCTAACCATAAGTTGAAAAAAAAAAAAGAGATTAAATGAAATGAATTTTGATTGATGGCTGTGTTTAAGGTTACATAACGAGCACTAGTTTCGGTGGAATTGAACTAGTTTCTGCTCCATTAGCGGTTACACCCTATAGTCTCCAGAAAGCTTAAATAAGGGTCGGTCACAACGTGGGCTACAAATACAAGTCTGAACTTCTTACCGTTAGCGCCAACATCACTTCTCTGAAGTTCTTGTTGCCGCTCAGTCTCTTCTTCAGAGCTCGCATCGCGTCTTTCGGCCTACAGAGAAACCGCAGAAAAGTTACAGGTGCATGAATTCCCTCCTGCTGAGAGCGAGCGCAGCGTCCCAGACTTTGTTGGAATAAACTCTTTTCTGTGCCACGCCAACAGATGCGAGTCAGTCTGTCGGCGTAACCGTTTGACTAAGACAGAGAAGTACCGTCGAGCCATCTGTCTCTCTTTTCTTTCTGCATGACTACACCTCTCTCCCAAGGCAAGATCAAAGCTGTCCATGCATGAGGGGTTCAGACAGGCTTTCTGCCTAAAACTCCCCATCTCCTCGCCGCAGATGAGACGTAATGAGCTTTTATGAACTCCTTCACGAGCTGCGGTGCGCTCACCAAGCGTGGGAGCCGAAACTGATCGAAATGGGCAGAGACAGAGCAGAGAGTGTGATGTATAGCATCCCGAGAGACCACTTCAGATTTACTGAATTTGATGTTTTCAGCATGTTTCTGGTCCAGTCAGGGGACTTTTTTTTTTTGCACGCTGTTCCCCTGCTTCCTACTACTTTCCGATTTCCTCCTGAACTTCAAAAACATGAACCGATTGGTCTAAATGTGTGTGATGGGCAGGTGAGCTGTTGAGGGCGTAATCCTGCCTTCACCCATCATCAGCTGGGATCGGCTCTGATTGGAATAAACAACGAGAAACACTCTGCTCCATCCATCCATCCATCATCCATTCCGGACTGTTTGTGATTGGATGCGGCATTCACTTTACCATTTCTCCTCTCAGCATTTACCATCTGTTGTCACATTTATAATGTGAGACAGCCGATCATCTCAAAAGCACAATGCAGCATGTGTTTAGAAAATGTGGTTTGCAGCTGCGGAGTCTCCCGGATCTCAAACTGTGGAGTTAAGCAGACGTCGTCGATCTTGCTGAACATCTTGGAGACAAAAAGTTCTGTGTTCTGTGAAGCTGAACTCCGTCTAGCTCTCCTTCTGTGCTGCTGTGTGCGAGTGTGTCTGAGGTGACGGAGGGAGTGCGGCGTTGCATGCCGAAACAATGAATGTGTGTATTGGTGTGTGTGTGTGTGTGTGTGTGTGTGTGTGTGTGTGTGGCTATGGAGAATGTTGAAAGCAGAAAATAAGGGAAAAAGACAAACTCCAGAAAAACACTTAAAATATTCTGACTTCTTTTTTTTTTTTTTTTTTTTTCACAAACAGGTGATATCTGCTGGGATTTCTGACAGCAACATCTAACCAGAGTCTGGATGATAAATGTGACTTACTTTTTGTGAAGAGAAAAAAAACCACTTTTCCTTTTCTGAGATGCAGATACCACAAGTGGAAAAGTGACAGAAGTGCTATTCAAAAACGATTTAAAGTTCTCTTTAAAACGCTCATTAATTTTAGATATTAAAAACTCAAAAAGTCCAAGCACATTTTAGTAGGCCGAGATGTTGACCTGGCTGAGAATTTTGTTTTTAGTAAAGTTTATAGATATTGAGGTGTATTTGGCCTGTTAACTAAAATGGGGTTTGTGTTTGATTGAGTAAGAGCTGTTCCTAATATCTAGAAGTGAAATCTAGCTCCTGAATTTTCAGAATTAGCTTTCTGCTGACAAAATGATAAGCTTCCAGGCTTCTACACCAGTGTAGGTTGGGCATTCATGCAGTGTAGGAGGCTCATGTAAGATCTTCATTCATTCGTTCATTCAGTTGGTCAGTCAGTGACACCTCAGGAAAACAAAAGTCTTCTTTGTTGACAGCGGTGTGTGTTAGCGAAGAGCTGCCGTCAGTGTGTTTTGCACAAGTCGCTCTGTCAGCCAGTCGACTGTTAAACCTTCAAAAGTTTCATAACAAACCATTGTGGGGTCAAAAGCCACCAATTTTGCAGAAAACTACCGATAAAACAAATTACAGCCCTAATTAGAATTTGTGTCCAGAATGTGCAGCCGCTCACCCCTCGTCTGTCTCATTAATGATATCGCAGATCTCCATGTTGAGGGTCCAGTCCTCATTCTGCAGGCCTCCATCCGTTGCTCTCTCTGGAGGGAAAACACAAGAGATCAAAAACACTGAAGCCCCCACTGATGTGTTTTCTATACAAAACTTCTGTTTGAGAGGCATCTGTTCAATCTGAGTTCTCAAAGCAGGCCACGTCATACAGGAAGCGGTTAAATCTTTAAACATCTAAGCAATAAACATATCATTACTGAAAATGAACGGCTGTGACTCCTGAAGAGTAAAACTTCTGAAAAACTGTTCGGATTTGGTTCTTAACAAACACAGGAGATCTTGGTGTTTGTAACATGCAGACATGGATTATTGGGCAAGGCAACTCGGACCGAGGTAAATGTTAGTCTGGATAGCTGATCCGCTGTTTGCGTTCAGTCAGCTGTCTAAATGGATGCAGCATTTTGCCTAAGCTCAGTTGTCGCCTGCACTTAAGTTGATCCACACTAATTTAAGTACCCCATGGTTTACATAATAACATGAGCACAACTGTTGTGTAAGGAAGTCAGCATGTAATGACAGACTTTAGCGCTCTGTGTCTCTCGAACACTCCTTTCCGTTAGGTTAACGCTTATAATTAAAGCAATAATAAGCAACAAAAAGGAAATTATGACCTTATTCAATCAGTTGGTCGGATTATATGTCCAAGCTAAAAATAAAAAAATAAACGAAACCATGAAAACAAGAGTCTGTACTTTTAACTTGGACGACATGATCATGAAAGAAATGAAAGGATTATCCAGGTTTCTTGGATTTAGCTCAGATTAAATTTGATCAGATCCAGCGGACAAAGACCAAATGAACAACAATGCTCCAGAAGCAAGAGTTGCTGCATCCAGGGCGGCACAGAACTGAAGTGGTTCAAACTTTCACCTCACAACAGGATGCTACTGGTTCCAGCTTGGGTTTTGGGGTTGCAAACTTCTCTCCAGGTACTCTGATGTCCTCTCAAAAAAAAATCACAGATTTTTTTTTTTTTTTAATCTGAAAGTGTGTGATTGTTCTTTGATGGACTGCCCAATGTGCATCCTCCCTTGGCCCACACTGAGCTGGGATCAATTCTGTCGCATAACGGGTACAAAAACTGTCCAATAAAACCGTGCAACAGCAAGAACATGGCATGGTTGTTCCCCAAAAATCTACTTAAGCGGGTTGTCCTTGTAAATTCAAGCGGACGTGCTTTATGTTGGAGCACAGCTCCCCGTAGTTAGCGCAAACAGGAGATCTTTATTGCCTAATTGTGAATGAATGTCTGTCAGACGGGCTGGGGTGAAGTCATGAGTCTCGGATCAGGAGACAGGTGAGACTGCCACAATTCTTCACTCGCACAACAGTGCTATCTCCAAGTCTGGCAAGACACCCTCATGAGTTATAAACTATCGCCCACCACCTGTTCATGCAATACCTCCAACTCTAGTAAATTAACTGAAAGGACCAGGCAGTCAGCTGGAAAGTGGGGAGTCAACGTCTCGTGGAAAAGTGAGACACTGACTGTTAGTGTGATGCAGCTGTGTACTGAGCCGTTACTATTATAACAGCCAGGAGGAAAAAACAGACGGTACACTGACCTGCTGTCCCCTTCACACTCCACCCTACTATTTAATAACATTTTAGCTACAGGCAGGAAATAACACAATCCAGACTGCGAGGAGCTACGGTGATGAAGTGGCACTGCTGCCGTCACTGTTCCTCGCTCTGTTTCTTCCTTCCTCTCCTGCTCCCCAAATCCATCCATCATGCCCGTGGATGCTGCTGTCTTTCAGGATTGCAGTCATCTGGGCGAGACTTGCCATAAAACACAGGAAAGAAAAAAGTCTTTTCTACTGTAGCCGACTCCCTGTGACTGACACTCAATAGATTCTTATTAGCCGATTCTTGAACTTGGACAGGAGGAACTTCCCTTGAAGCTCAGAGGCCCTGAACAGGCTGTCATGCACAGGCCAAGCATCTCTCACTGGGCCGTGGTGTCTACCTTTTGGGAGGCTCACCATTGGATGAGCCTGACAGCCATGACTTATTCATGCTTGAACTCCACTCTCAAATCAACTTGTCACAGACTGGGCATGAGCCAAGAGATGAGCACATTTTCTGCAAACTCTCAAGTCCCGTTTCCAAAAATGCAGAAGCATCACGTGAAATGCAACATCTAGAAACACTGCTGTGTCTGGCCTCTGGGTATTAGACGGCACAGTGCAGAGAAAATGACTTTCGGAGTATTAACTAGCTACTTTCACTTGGATATCCCATGTAATCTCCTCAAGTGGATTGTCAAGTCAAAGTAGGCCAGAGTGCTGGTGTCAGGAGAGGTGAGAGTAAAGTAGGGAATAAAACCAAAATCTCCAAGTGAAATAAGCTACAAGAAAAAATAACAATCCGAGTTGTTGACAGAGGTTAATTTGCATTCATTCACACAAATGTGTCAGCTCTTGCTGTCTCTCTCGCCTTGTCATGGTAATCCACACCACACCAATGAATAAAGTCAATCACATGGCTTTAACAGTGGCAAGCTGTGCCATGCACTTGCCAACAAAGCCACAAAGTCCCTTTCTGGCCCATCGCTCTGCTGTGTGACTCTCTTCCCCTCTCGCTACTCTCACTTATTCTAATCTGTTTTGCTGTTCAGTGTTTAATTTATCTACACACATCCCCTTCTACTACAAATAGTAGAATGTACACACACACCTGTCCATAAACTGGTGTTATGAATGTTTGATATGGTGATAAATTATGCATTAGCCCTTTTTATTCACATCAGACTGACAAACATCTCCTGACAGTTTCTCTCTCTCTGTGTTTCTGTGCCCGGTAAGTTGATCCGGTACCCTGCTGCTGACACATATATCCAACATTCACCACAACAAACAGCTGGCTGCACAAGTCTTCACACTGAAGCAATTCGAACTGAGAGATCTGGCCTGAAACATCTCTGTGAAATGCAGCAATCCAAGATGTCCTGCATCAATTTCAACAAACTCCATGACCAGTACTACTGAAATACAATGACAGCACACTTGAAAAGCCTGTCACTCTGTGGCTAAACTGTTTATTATAGAGTTACATCAATGATGAACGCATTGCATAGCGCAAGTTCAGCAAATAAAGTAAAACACAAAAACAAAAAAAAATTAAATAATGTGAATATTAAGTCTCGGATTTACACAGACTTGCATTGGAGTACAAAACACCAATGTCATAAACAAATGCTTCCAGAAGAAGCTCCATTTAGTTGATAATATGCACTGGTGTTCGCTCCACATCTGCTTTGCAGAAGTTTTACTAAACATTGATAATAAAACAGGAAGTTGCGCCTTAACTTATTAGGACAGTTTCCACAGCACACAAGAGAAAGTCTTAAGGCTTTGGTGATACTGTCAGTCAAGGTAGAGGTAAGAACAACATTCATCAGTCCAAGTCGGTATTCTTTTCATTTTTACCGCATCATTAGTAAGATGCAGTAAAAATGATAGAGAAGCAGCAACAACAACAAAAAAGAAAAATTACAAAGAAGTCTGATGTGTGAGGTTCTCACATTTTTTTGATGACCATGTAATTAATTTCTGTCCAGAAACTATTACAGAGAACTTAACTGGGGCTATGCTAGACACAGTAAGCCTAGACTCTGTAAACATCATTGCTGCTGATTTATTTCCCAGAAAACTGCAGTAAATATTATCTGAACAAATCCATCCTGACTTAGCTTAATGCTCTTGTGGTTATGATGGACTAAGTTGGGTCAGTTAGCTGGCTAACATTAGCTAGAAGCTCATTCCAAGTGGATGACGTTTACTAGAATGATGGATGTTAGCTCGCTATTTCTAAACCCGTTCCTTCTCAACTTTTATGAGTCGCTAGAGATAACACGTCCCTAATTTTTTATTTCACGGCAAACGTACCTATACACTGGCCCACGGGAGTGCTGTAAGGATTTCCGAGTAAGAACTCCATTTTGACAACAAGCAGTCCTCTCGGGAATGACAGAGGCTGCGGCCCGAAGGCAGAACTACCAAGTCCCGCCCATTCCTCACGTCTATTGGTGGAAAGAAAAAAGAGTGGTGGATATGTATGGCTGGATTCAATGCCATTCATAGGCAGCAATTAAGCTGCATTCAAGAACATCTCTGATGCGTGTTAAACTGATTTATTTGATTTGGCGTAACATAATGATAAAAAACGCAGAACAACACAGAAATAATTTCATTTCGTGTTTCTAAATATAAATAGGATAAAGATTAAATGATTGTTTGTTTTGTTGATTGAAGTTTTTTTTCACATCAGCGCTTTTGTGCACTTGAACGCATCCTGAATGTCCCCGTTGCTATGTAACGGTGCATAAACAAAGGGAAGAAATACATCTGACGCTGTCCAGGTACGACAGATTGAGTATTAATGCGTATTCAAGTGCTTGGAATTAGCAAAAGCAATGTATGTTGACTTATTGACGTACTTATGCCGACTTGTAGTGTGGTAGATGGTGAATGTTAATGTAATTTACAGTAGTTTGTTTTGCCATGTTAATGATAGCAACACAAAAGAAAGTTTCAAATTGTTCATGCTGTCATACAAGACAGTATTTTCCACAGGGTAAAGTGAAGCTAAATAAGCCATTGGCGCCATGTACAAGGACCCTAACAAAAGCAAACAATGGGGGATGAATGAGATGATTCTCCAGATCATAAAGGAACAAGTCACTGATGATGAGGCAGCCCCTCCTGTTGAAAGCAGTGATGTTCTTCACTTACGTCTGGAATACAGAAGTGAGAAAACATGAGGCTGTACAAAAAAATAGAGGATGGGTGTACTGTGCTTATATCAACACTTCCTTTCTGTGTTTTTTTTGCTTGATCTTTTGTTTGTTTTACAGATATTAGACATATCGAGTGCCTGTGGGATTTCACATCTTTAACCAGGCTTGATTTGAATAACAACCTCATTGACAAGATTCAAGGTCTTGACCATCTGATTAATCTGAAATGGCTCAGTAAGATACAGCTTTTTTTTCTTATGTTTATGTATTCACTTTTGATTTAATTGTCAGAAGATCTTGCAATGATGTTTAGGCACCAGCAAACAAACAAGTACTTGCAATTTTGAATGTATCTTTCAGATTTGTCATTCAACCGCATCAAGAAGATTGAGGGTTTTCAGTCTCTGCAGAAGCTTGAGTTGCTGAATTTATCAGACAACAAAATCTCTGTCATTGAAAGCCTGGATGCAATTGAGAATCTAACTCATTTCTTCCTGTCAAACAACTGCCTTGAACAGTTAGACAATGTAAGATCATTTCTTACTCAAGTACCATGTACGAACATTTGTTTGCAATTTAGATAAATTTTGCATTACAAATATTTGATGCCATCTCTCATTCTTTTGTAGGTACTCTATCTCCGAAGGTTCAAGAACATATTTGCAATCACCCTATTTGGAAATCCTGCTGTTGATGATGACAATTATCACAGTTTTATGGCTGCCCACTTTCCCAACTTGATATTATTGGATTCCATCGTAATTGATGAGAACACAGTAAGCATAAACACTGACATACCAGTGTATCATACATCCTCGTCTTTAAAGCAACACATATCTTTGAGGTACTTTAAAAAAAAAATCCTCTCCATGTTTGAGTTTGCACAAGAACTATGTAAATAATCTTTATTTGCTGGGGATCATAGTGTTTTTGTTTTGTGTTGTGTTCAAATAAACATTGTGAACCATCAGTTGAAGAGACAAGTCATCAGTCAGCTGGGATGCTACAAACTGTTTAGCAAAATAAATGTGTGTATATATTTGCAGAGAAATGAAGCATCTACTAAATACCAGTATGTCCTAGACAAAATGAGAAATGAAGAGGTGGAGATACAGAAAGCAGAAGAAGATCAGCAAAGACAGGAAGCTGAACTGAAACTGCACAAAGTAATGTCCTTTAGTGTTCATATTATTTATGCTATTGTTCCTATTTTATGTGTCACTGAATGCCGTATCTCCTTCAGGATGCCTTTGTGGAGTTCCTAAATGGCCCTGGTCTGTTTGGGAGTATGTTTGAAGATGATCCTGAGAAAGAGACACTACACTGTGCTCCAGGAGTTGATGCTTTGCAGGAAACATATCTTTTTTTGCTGTGCTGGTTTTCTAATTGCAGGTGTATTTTTGAGGGCATTACAAATCATCCTTTGAATTCCTTGACCTTGCACTTACATTTAAGTGTCAAATGGAGGCGCTGTGTACTCAGTTATTTGAAACAGGTCTTGCTGAGCACAAACGGAGGGAGTCAGAGGGGAACTCTTTCCGCAGTGGCCAGAGTGAGGTGGTGACACACTACCAGCAGAAACAGTCACAGATATTGGAAACATTTGAGCAGGAGCACAAAAAGGCAAGCTGAGAGGGGCATGAAATTTTCTTCTGGTTTGCTTTTTTTTTTTTTTAATTAATATGTGACTGTCTCTCATGTTTCCATCTTCATAGAGAATAACTGAGATGCAGAAGTTATCAGATCCAGACACACTCTTGCTCAAGATCAGTCACTGTAGTGATGAGATCAACTATCTCTATAAGAGCCTCCTGACTCTGGAGTTTAAGATGGCCCGGCAGGTGGAGGTAGGTGTATGCCTGTAGGCCTTCTACTCTTTGACAGACTGGGAACTTCTACTTCAGATTATGTAGTTATAGATTTGATTATCAACTTTTTCCCTTGCTTTTCACCAATGCTGTTCATTTGTATTAACTTAACATTTACCATGATGCTGTGTTGATTTCAGAAATCCATCAAGGAGTTTGATAGCAGCATCTCAGAAATGGTGGCCAACTTCATTGACACTGCAGAAGGAATATATCTTTTTTGTAGTGTGAGTTAGGATAACAGCTTTGAGATACTTCTGGAAACAATGTTTCATCATGATTCATCAGTCTCCTCGCTGATCTGTCTTCCAATAGGCTTTTTTTTTTTTTAATTTTACTACAATGCTCTACTAATAACTACTTTGAGCAATTTTCAATACTTGAAAACTCCCTCAATCTGTCATGGGTGTGTATTAAGTTACAATGGATAGTAGCTGCTTCTCTGTTTTGCCTTTGTTGGTAATTATTGATTTCCTTAAAACAATCATACATTTGTACAATGTCGAGATCTGGAAGACAACTATTATCAGAAGGCCCGAGAGGCTGCCCTGGAAACTGTGGCCAAAGTGGCCAACGACGCTCAGGATGAGGACATGCCGTATGATGTTCTAATGGTCAGTGTCACTTCTAATGGATCAAACCTGTTGTAGAAAATGTTGCTAGATTTATTAAAGCTTTAAGGCAAAGCTAGATATGGTGGTTGCATTTCTGTGGCCCCTTTTAGTAAGAAAACAGGAGGCAGAAAGAGTCAATTGTGTTATACACTGTTTAAAAAAAAATGGTTCCAGGCTGTAGTCTTTTTTGAGACACTCTTGTGTGTTCTTCCTATAGTTCTTTACAGATAAAGATGCCGTGTTGGATGCACTGACCACAGGCCATGACAACCACATCGTCAAGATCAATGACCGAGAGACTCGGCTGGTTACAGACATTAATGTCTGGAAACTGACGCTGATTAAAGAGGTAATAAACTAAAATTACATCAAATTTGAAAGTTTTTTGATGTGTATTATTAATCATTTTTGTTTTGCTTTAATATTTTTCTTTTTGGTTTTTCACAGATTCAAGACAGAGAACTATATCTGAAGCGCATCCACATCTCAGACTTCATCAAATACAGAGACTATCTGATGGAGCAGCTTGAGGAATTTCAATAGCACAAACCGAAAGCTATTATTCAAAATCACTTGTGTGATTGATTGAATGGCATATTTACTGTGTGCATTTGTATCATTGGCAATTAATACCCTGCTTTTCAGTGCCTTTTGTCTTGTGACAAAATGTTTTGCAGTCCGCAGGGGTTTTCAAGTTGTTTGATTTCAATGATATAGACCAAACGTCAGGTTCTTCCAGCCACACAGTAACAAGTAGTGCAAACCAGAGGGAGCATTTGGTGCAACAAATTGTAAAGAGCCTCAACAGTTTGCTGTGGTGGCTTTCACAACAATTTTCTTCCCTCAACCAAACATCCATATGAAGCTGTGGGGGCCAATTCGGGGTCACCAACATGTATATTTTTTGGAGAAAACCAGAATACCCAGATACAGAGAACACATAAACACCACACAGAAAGGCCCAGACAGTATTTTAACCCACGACTTTTTCCACTGTGAGGTGAGAGTCCTAACCACTGGCCCCCAACAAGTATATACAGGAGTCCTGCGTCCATTAGGAGCTGCTTGGATATGGCACCATTCTTTCCATCTGGGGAGTTAAAAAAAAAAGTAAAACAAAACAAAAAAAAGATATTCTCAAAATCAAATTTTTTGTATGAATTGACACAATGTCATAATTTTTTTTTTCTTTCCAGATACATGAATATGTGTGGTTGTCTACAACAATGGTTTTTCGGAAATCCAAAAAGTTAAATTGTTATTTTTTTCATCAAAGTGTTTAAGTTTGGATTCCACGGTGAATTAAACTAGATTTTAAAACATTTGGGCTTCTTTCTGTACACTTTTTATGTAGCGCCAAAACTTTCGCGCAAGTGGACTACAACTCCCAGAATGCTCTTAGCCGCTTTATCCAATAAGAATCGCTGTTCAAGTCGAGCACCAGCTTCCAGCCAATCAAATTCGAGGAAGCCGCAGCCTTCAAAAGTGACGTAGCAGGATCCTTCTCATTAGTTTGCCATGGGCAGCTCGCAAAATTGAGCAAAGTTGTTTGAGCTTAGAAATTGTATGAAGCTGGCAGGCCTCCTCGTGCCAGTCCCCCTTCTCTCCCCAGCTGCGCTGCCCTCGGCCCCAAGATCCATGACGGTTGCTGACGGAGACGCTTTGGCGCTCATCATGCCCGTCCGAGCGGAGTGCTGCGCTACACCCGGGCCGGCCTGCCCATCCCCGGCCTCTCTTGTGCCCCCAGCCCCGATCAACACCCACCAGCCGGGGGTGGCCACTTCGCTGCTCTACAGCGGCTCGCAGTTTCGGGGATACCAGAAGAGCAAAGGCAACTCCTACGACGTCGAGGTGGTTTTGCAGGTAAATCGTTTTTGAGATTTTTTAGCATTTGTTTATGATCATTCTGCAGAGTTGGCGTCTGTGTAGCATAAGTTGCTAACTAACAGACGCTAGCTGTCAGCTTTTTTGCTTGATACCAGCACTTGTATTTAATCTGGAATTTTTACGTCCGATCTGGTTTCTTCTCTGGTGTTTTGAAATCTGATCAAATCCCAATTATTATTAAAGTATGCTGTTCTTTCATTGCTTCTATCTGTGTTAGCATTTCGTGCAACAAGCTATTTTTGAAGGAATGAAGGGTGCTGCAGACTTGCTAATATAAAACCTAAACGGCCTGTTTGCACATATCCCCTAAAATCCTCCCTAATGACAAGTTTTCATTCAAATGCAAAAAAGAAATTCAGATTGCATGCAGGTTTCTAACCAAATAAAACTAACCATTCCATAAATGTTTTCCCTGACAGCATGTGACCATAGAGGATTCCTATTTGTGTGGATACCTGAAGATCAAAGGCCTGACAGAGGTAAGCCCCAAAACTAGGTCAAACGTAGTGAGTGTGACCTTTATTCCAGCAGTGACAACCCACCAACTGATTTCCACGTGATTGATGCAGGCTGAACAGTGACAGCTTCAGATTAGATGGAGTCAAACTTGAGGTATTAGTCCTGACCGGGGGCGCTTTCGTGTAAGTGTGTCAACTGTATACTCATTACATTATGCAACATGTGAAAGGAAAAAGGTCAGCAGGATCCTGGAGTACACTCTGTCTGAGGCCGAGTGGAAGATGAGTAGTCTGGGTGTGTAAATCTGTCCCAGGGTGGTGTTAGAAATTAGCCAGGGTTGTTGTTGTAGTAGTGAGGTTGAGTGCCGCTCCACATTGTGCATTAAAACAGATGCTAGAACATCACTAAATGGCTCAAAACTGCATCCAAATACATGAGTTATTTCGAATCGGTTAAAAAGTTAATGGAAAATATGAAGCAGGAGGGCATTAGGTTGTTGCAGAAAGACCATATGAGGGATTGACTGGGATGATTCAAGGTATTCGATGTATAGCAGAGGTTTGCATACATCTGCAGATATTTAGGGCAAGTTGAAACTAGTGCTGTAGCCAGCAGTCACACACTAGAACCTTATGTACTGATGCGATGTTAATGAACTGCAGAGTATGAGTCACAGCAGGTCCAAACATTTGAATATTCTCCATTTTGCAAATCATTGGATTTATGTTGTTGAGAAAATTACCCACAGAGTTCAGATGCACAGATTTCCTGACGCTTTTTTAATTCTCTTTATAACAGGAGTATCCCACTCTCACAACGTTCTTCGCCGGTGAAATTATCAGCCGAAAGAGGCCCTTTTTAACTAGGAAGTGGGATGCAGATGAGGATGTGGACAGAAAGCACTGGGTATGTCGTCTTCTGTTTATTTTGCATGTTTTTCTGCTGTGCTGCCGGCATGGGTTTCATTTACTCTGTAGTTCCCAACAACTTTGATTTTCTGGTATCTTTCAGTCAACATAACGATCAGTAATGATCACTTCGATATGCAACTCATACAAAGAGCAATACATTTACAACATTTGGTTGATTGAGAAAGAAAAATTCATATAGCAAAACAAATAATCTGTTTTTTTTTTCTCTCAACAGGGAAAGTTCCAGGCTTTTTACAAATATGCCAAAAACTTTAACTCTGATGAATTTGACTATAAAGCCCTGGAAGAGGGCGATTATATATTTATGAGATGGAAGGTTAGTCCCCTATCAAATGGTTCATTCTACTTTCTCCGCTGTTATCGTAGCATGGAGCTCTAACCTGGACTCTCCTTGCTCTTTCAGGAGCAGTTTCTAGTCCCGGATCACACGATCAAAGACATCAGCGGTGCCTCCTTTGCAGGCTTCTACTACATCTGCTTCCAGAAGTCCACCGCTACAATTGAGGGCTACTACTACCATAGAAGCTCAGAGTGGTAATTTCAAAAATCCAAACGTTGTATTGGTGGTTGATATTTATTTAACTCTGTTTTTTTTATTTGTTGCTGCAGGTACCAGTCTCTGAGCCTAAACCACATTCGAGAGCACAGTATGCCTATTTACGAGTTCCGGTGACATAGACGCACGGGAATACCGAGCGACGGAAGAAGACCGTTGGAGACGCCCTGTGATTGACTGGGATGGGAATGACGGAGACCCTTTTATTGCCAAGAATCAAGGTGACCTGTTCTCCTCACAGAAGCGGAGGGGGAGAGTTCACAAAGGGGGCCAGACACTCCTCTGCTGGACTGAAAGAAAGTCACAGATGAAGATGAATCAACACAAATGGCTGCGAGGCATGGACAGATGCACAGCTGCTGCAGAACCTATGTTTAGTTAAAATTTTAATTTGTCCTGTTTTTATTTAAGGGTTATCTGATCTCTTTGCACTTTCAAGCCGTCTCCCTGTGGCGGGAGATCAGAATTCTAGGTTTTCCTTGAAAGGAAAGACTGGCGATGGCCTTTCAGTTAGCGCAAGAGAAAAGATAATGGGACGGTTTATTCCTTGAAGCTTGATTTCTTAAGTCTTATTTTAAGGATAAAAAAATATATGTATATGGTCACTTTGATGCCCAAGGTTCATTGCCAAAACAAAAGAAAAAAAGAAGATGCCCGAGTCTTATGTTATATGCAAGATCTGCAGGACTGTACGTTATCAGGAAATCTGGGGTGATCTGAGTAAAATCCAACGTCTGAGGGTGATAGAGCTGGATTATTTTTTTTGTAGGAGAGAGTCACTGATACCCTTTTTCTCTTTGAAAGAATTCTCTGAGAACACTGATTGTCTGTTTGAAAAATTGTTCTAATACTAGAATTTCTTACACTAACTGTAAGTTTAATACCTTTAATGACACTTTATTTACTAGCAATCAGGAATGAAATGTGGACAAAGACAACAGACGTATTCAATAATATGTAGAGCTGAAGCACATGCGGTGGAACGTTCAGATGCACGTTTGGTTGGTGATACAAATGATTAAAAAAAAAAAAAAGCTGTTTTTTGCAGCATCAGAGCATCAGGAAAGGGATCCCTCGGTATGGCACAAGGATTGTAACTGGGAGAGTCGACATGCAAAGCAACAGAAGAAATGCAGGGTCGTCAAACTGTGAGCCTGAGATGGTGGGCTGTGGATAACCCCCCCTCCCCTTAGTTCATTTTACCACTTAACAATATGACGCAGCTTTCGGAAACGCTTTCCTTGTACAGGGTGAAAATTACGTTTTGTTTTAAGCGCCTTTTGTAATTACTGGAGGAGTAATTGGGAACGAATAAAAACCGCTTTGTTGCTTTAGGAAACTTGCTGCCTTACATTTTTAAACCTTTTCTTTGAAGTCATTATCTGGCTTGTGTTTTATTTGGGGAAAAAAATTACATGAACATTTCTGTTTGTGATACATTTTCTTTTTTTTTTTATTTTATCATCTGAGGGTTCATTTAGTTTGACGTAAAATGTGTGTCTTGTACTCAACTTATCCAGGATACTGTTGGGACTGCTATTCTTTTAACCCTGGTGTTTTACAATCCTGAATATGTCAAAGTAATTTTTTCCATCAATCATGCAATAGGAAAAAAAAAAATGGAAATGTGCAATCTGAGAAGCAAATGTTTATTTAGGAGAAAGGTGAATTTAAACGTCATGCTATAAGTCTGCTACTGAAGTGTAGTGTGGAAAGAAATAAAGATGACTATTTTATACAATCCTGTGTCGCATTGATGGTTATTATAAACCTGTGAGCTGAAGACACTCATCACTAGAGGTCAGCAGTGTACTTTGAATAGACAAATTAAAACTGAGTGTATTGGTGTATAAATGCAGCCTGTCTGGTGTACGTGCTGCTATGAGCATACCTTTCGGAGGAAACCAGGAAGCGTTTGCTTCCATGACAGGAGGAAATGAACGAAACGTGAATTGCAGTTTTTTTTTGTGTGGTTTTCACAATCAAGACTTCTGCAGTCACTATCGACACTGACTGCTGGAAAAATAGGTTTTCTGAGATAATCATATTTATCATACAAAGTAATAGGTTTTGATTATATATGCATTTTGACGAAACAAACCGCGATGCCATTATTTGTGCATTATTAGTAGCATGAGTCATTGATCATTCATTGGAAGCGTGTAATCAGATATAAGAGCAGACCGTCAGATTGCACAATTAGATGATTACGACATGAATTCCCAAACACCACTTCCAAGGTGTGAATGGTTGTAATATTTCTTTGAATGGCACTGAAAATGATCATGAAAAAAATGTCCTGTTTGTGAGTCCTGTGTGTGATAGAACTTTCTCAAGGTCTTTAGCTTCGTCCCACAGAAGTTGTGAGTTTGAGAATAGATTGTCCCAAGGTGTGAATGACAGTGTGCTTATCAGTCTCCGTTTGCCCCGTGACTTGTGACCAGCTCTGATAATCACAATTTGCATCCTAAAAATAGCTTATGTGCTATAAATAAGTGCCATTAACCTAATCATCTGATTTAAAAAAAAAAAAAAAGTCACATGAACAATAGAAGTACTTCGGACCATGACCAAGGCTTTTTGTGTCTGATCAACCAAGCCATGAAATTCAAGATATTCAGTCCATCACAGGATGACAACATTCCCTTACATCTTTTGAATCACCAGTTCACTTCAAAGACATGTTTTAAGGACTTTGGGAGAACACACACACACACACACACACACACACACACACACACACGCATACACACACAAGGGAAGGGAGGAATGTAAGAAAAGCCACAGAGCTCGAACTGGGAACACTCTCATTGTGAGACGAGAGCACCTGCCACTGAACACCATACAACCCTACTAGCTTTATTAAGCATCACTAGGTCCATGTGATGTGTGTTTGATGGGTTTTCTGTTTCTTCGTTGACTGATAATCAAGACATTATACGATAATTAGGCTCAGTGATTACTGTGTTTTCATCAATGAAGCACCAGATCTTATGATTACTGATGTTTTTGCTCTCACACTGTATGTATTCCATGTTACTGTGATTTCTTTGATGGTGAGAGTCGCATGGCGGTTCAGCGGTGGGCTTCTGGAGTCTACATGTTCTCCCTGTGTGCGTCTCCAGTCCCCTCCCAAACATGACTGAGGTAAATCTAAACTAAAAAGAATGAACCAATCATTTCCATGTGCTTCCGTCTGAATTACCAAAAGAGCATTTCTGTGGATGACTGATATGGGAGTGATACGCTTTAAAAACAAAGCCAGTTGAATTTTCCGATGACTGTGACTATTTCCTGTCACTACATCCTCACCGGGCCACCACGGATTGAGAACAGCTCGGCCTGTCAGTCAAGGTTTCATGCGCTGTGTATCGGTGCCATACAGGTGTGGCTGTGGAGCAATGCAGGAAATCCCTGCGTGAAGACAATAACTCTTGCTACGTAAGTCACAACGCCCCACCCTTCACAGGGAAGGACCAATATATAGAGCTCCAAATCATTTCTGCTGCAGTCCGAAACCTGAGCAGGATCAAGAGCCTCTGAACTGGACGCTCCAACAGGCTGTTTCTGGGTGTGTGATCATGGAGGCCGGGCGCTATCCTCTCAGCGTGCACGTTTCTGGAGTGATGTACAAGGAGAAGAAAAAAGTCAGCAGATGTCTTTGGTTTCTTTTCGTGTCATTTGAGGAGGTCAAACTTTGTGCTTTAACTTTGCACGTTCTTTTTCAGCTGTTCATGACATCCGTGCTGTGGTCGGACCAGAACGAGATTGTGATCTACAGAAGTTTTGCTGAATTCAAGAGCATGCATGTGAGTATGAAATATTGCACTTCATTTATGTATTACTCCTGTATGAGTTCATTATTTTAACCAATGTGAATCTGTTTTTATATTACAGAAACAATTGAAGAAAGCCTTTCCGTCTGCAAATAAACTTAAAAAGTCAGGCAGAGTCATCCCCAGATTTCAAGGTACATTACTGACAGCTTCATCTAATATTGATCGCAGTCCGATGGATCAGGGCTGAAAATGTCACGTTTGCTTTCAGACAAAACGTTGAAGCAGAAGAACCCTAAAAAAGGCCCCAACAAGACACTGGCGTACGTCAAGTTCTTGCAGGAGTACTGCACTGAGCTTCTGAGCTGCGACGCACAAGTGTGTCAGTCGACGGACCTCATCAACTTTTTCCAGCCCAAAGACCAGGATCTGCAGCCGGAGTTCGCCAAGAACAGGTGAGAAAAGCATTCAAGCTGAACAGTTATGACTATTTAAAGTTGGCTTTTGCAGCAGCACAAAATATTTCCATTTGTGTGGAATTTAATCATTCAAATCTGTTTAATATGAAACTACCTTTGATCAAATGAAATCGGGTCTTACTTGATTGGGGACTAAGATTTAAAATAAGGCGGAAATATGAAAAAAAAAAAAAATTCTACGTCAGTGTATTTTTTATAAATAGAAACCTTTTGTACCAGAGCTGAGAAATTGTAAATCTGAGAGCCAGAATTAGATCAAATATGTCCCCTGAAAGTGCATTAAGACACATTTTCACTTTGATTTGATCTATTTTTCTTGTTTCTCAGCTCTCGGTCATGTCCTCACAGCACCTTTCTTGCTGACTATCGGAGTTGTCACTCTCCAGTCAACCTGAAAGTGGAAATACTTGATAGTTTATTGCTGTGCTTACTGGTTTATAGTCGGCGAACATCAAGAGGCTCTAATATCACGCTGAGCTTCTTTTCTTTGTAACATCCACTGAGACCTGAAATTCTAGGAAGGTGTTTATTCACGGCTAGTGGGAGAAGAAATATCTCACGACAATACATTTTTGAAGATATTTTAAAATGCTCAGCAAATGTTTCCCTGTGACTTCTGCCCAGCATCATCATAATGCCTTCCGAGGAGGAAAACGGCAGCAGGCATGCCAGCAGTGGCAACGTGACCCAGCCGTTTGTGACGGAGACCTACAGATGTGTGGCCACGTACGAGGCCAAAGACACCAAGAACAAGCCTTTCAAGGTGGCCGTGGACGAAAAAGTCGACGTGCTCATCAAAGACAAAGCCGGTGAGCTTCAGTTGGTGTCTCTTGAGCGGGCGTGACAAGCGTGGATCCGGTGAATGAAGGACGGCTTCAACACGTTTGCTTTTGGTTTAGGATGGTGGCTGGTGGAGAAAGAAGACAAGCGCATGGCCTGGTTTCCTGCGCCTTACCTGGAGAAGATAGATGATGATGACGATGAAGATGAGATGGACGCCACCCCTGAGAGAGGTACGTGAACTTCCTGAAATTCTTCTATCTGCTGCTTTCAAACGTATTCCTTCAAGACACAGCATGACATTAAGGAACTCATTTTTTTCTGCAGGCATGCTCTACACTGCAATCAAGAGCTACAAGGCCACCAAAGACGATGAGATAACCGTGAACATTGGCAGCGTAGTCGAGGTGTTGCAGAAATCCGAAAACGGCTGGTGGCTCATCAGGTAAATCAAACAACCGACAGTTGAGCATTATCAATCCTGTTACTGGAAAAACTTGCTTCACTTCAACAAAGTACAGTTGGAAACAATGATGACAATTTTCCAATTGGTAAAAAGCCAGAGAGTGAATGCTTTGACATCAACAGGTGATGAGTGATTGGTGTTTCCTAATAAGTTCCCTGTCAGCTATGCAGGACAGGTAATACAAGCACAACGAATCATCAATTGATCGAAGTAACACAAACAAAAGAAGGAATGTACAAATTAAGGAAGACCATGTGCGCTCATGGTGGATTGACAGGGTATCATAGTGCGTCACTGAACAGATTAGTAGATTTTCCTCTGATCTGCAGAGCTTTGCAAGATCATGTCGGATGACAAAGTATTACTGTTTTGCCAACTCAGAACTCGTCTTCTCATCTCTGCTTTCTCACTGTTCAACAGATCCAATGGAAAAGTCGGGTACATCCCTGCAATGTACCTGAAGCCCCACAGTTACCCCCACATCCGCCTGACACCAAACATTCCAGACCCGCGGGCCTCCCCCACCTCTCTGTCCCCCTCCAATTTGCAGCAGCAGTCCCAGCTCAGCCGCTCCCAAGGAAACCTGCTGCAGGGTTCCCCCGCCAGGTCCCCATCCCCCTTCCTCAAGCCAGAGAGCAAGCAGAGGTCCCAGTCTCTCGATTTCTCTGAACAGCCCCTTCCTCCTCCTCCTCCTCCTCCGCCTTCGCGCTCTGCGGCTGCTGCCGCCACGCCCAGCTCCACCCTGCAGGCCCCTCTGCCCACCATCACGGTGGAGATGGACGAAGAGGAAGCCAACCGAGACAAGATGGTCAGGGCGGACAGTGAGGGGAGCTTCTCCAGCGACAGCTCCGACTTCAGCTTCAGTGACGAGCTCAGCTCCTCCTCCGCCAGCTCGTCCCTCACCCTGAGCCCCGTGGCCAACGACGAGCAGCCGCGCTTCAGCCGCACGCCCGAACCCATGAGCAGCAGCCACCTCAGCCCGACGAGCGGAATGGAGGGCCGGCTGATGCCCAGCGTCTCTGATCCCAACCTCTACAAGGGGCCCAGATCGCCGAAGGTGCCTCCGAGGCCTCGGGCTCAGGAGATCCTCACCCGCTGCACCACCATCACCCGGAAGAACGCAGCCAAAAGCAGCCAGTCGCCCACAGAAACAGAGATTCTCAGTCGGTAGAGATGCAACTGATGGCAAAATTAGATGTATATACTTCTCTGCTACTAAATGAACATGCTTAGTGTGCCTTTAGATGATATTGGGGGGGAACAGTGACACCTTTATCGTTAATTGTGAATACTGAAGAAGTACTTAACATGCATAACTCACCTCGTCTCTACTGGTGTTATTTTTCCATACTGGAAACCTTGTGTTGTGCCTTATATGCATTGAGATTGTGCCCCCTTCGGGTTCATTTCTCTCTGACCAAATGGGAAATCTAAAGTCTGCAGTGCCAGTGTGTGTGCGTGTGTGTATAGACTGTATCTAATTAAAACTAAACATGGCTTCCAGATTATGATCAAGGAAGTGTATTTGCATGTAAATGAAGATCTGATTACAAATAAATCATTTCTGTAAGCACCATCTATGCTTTTGTTGACTTTTCCTCGGTTATTCTGACTTTTACTGTCAACAAGTGTAAATAAACACCATATCCTTACCCTTTACGCAGCATGAACTATACATTTTACCAATAGGTCAAGTGTGGAACCCGACATCATGCGAGCTTCCTACCAACTGTCAGTAAAACAGGGCTACACTTTTCAGTCTCAAGCCCAAGCTGCAAAAACACGAGAATTATTAGACTGCACCAAACTGAAGCCAGTTGTGTAACAGATGACTCCACAAGAGTAAACGTGCACTTTGACCCGTCGCCGTCGTCACCTATTTGTTCCATTTCTAATATATCTAATTGGATCAAATCCAAACATGGCAAAAGGCTGTCCTGAAAAGGGCAGGAACACCTTTTCCATCGCACGACTAACACACATTTCACCGATGCCAGCAAGTATATCAGGGAAGAACCCAGAAGCTTTGAATTGTTGGCAGAAGACTGCAACCTGAGAAATTTAAGAAACCTTCGACGCTGTCGGTGAAGCGTGCCAAACACTCCGACAGCGCAGCCCTGTGACTCCTACAAGAAAGTGTCGTTCCTTTTGGTTATAAAAAGCCCAAATTTATTTAGTTTTTGATTACAAAAGACAAAAAAGCAGGTAAAAAAACCTTACACTTCAGTAATTACAGGTCTAAAAATAATTTGCCCATCATTATATACTTGAATCCATTTCACTTTATCATTATATATGATTGAACTTGAATTCATGACACAATGGTCTTCCTGAGCAAATCTGACCAACACCTGACTCTTGAACAAATTAGGTCAACGCTCTAGTCAGTCTTTATTTTTCAACTTTCAGTAAACAGAAGCTTAAAATGCTCATTCTGTAAGGACATGGTTTAGTTTTGAGTATCACTTAAAGAAAAGTGTGACTCATCTTAAATTATAATTTTCTTTATTTCAAAAACGTGCTTGTGACATGAAAACCATCCATTTCTTTTAAAGGGACCTTTGTGTGAGTTGCATAAAGGTGACATCGGGAAACCGGGTTCTTGTGGTTGAGCCGGTAAATCAGGTCTAATTGGCCAACGCTATGCACTCGGAAGGTGATCCTGGCTCGCTGCCCAGAAAGTCCACAAAGCAAGTTCTTCCTCCCATCAGTCCTTTCTGTTCTCTTCCTCCTTTGCATCAGGAGGGATCCTGGTGGTGGATATCCTGTTTAAAAATCAGTAAGGGTCCACGGTATCGGTGTTGGCAGGAGAGTGAATGTCCTTAGTCCCCCCGCTCACAGGATGATCATCGCTTCACAGCTGTGTCCTGCCACACAATCAGAGTCGCCCGATCTACTGCTGTGAGAGCGCAATCCTCCACAGCCGGGTCGCCGGGGTTCAGCTTGATGAGAGCGGTCAGCTGGAAGGTGTCTGGGACGGCGAGGCCGAAGAGACCGGGAGACACGTCTCGCCTTTCGCTGCCGTCTCATCCACTTCGATGATTTCCACGTCTTCCTCGTCTGAACTCTCCTCCTCGCTCTCGGAGCTGTGGTTTCCACTGGCCTCGGGGCTCTTTCTGCTTTCTGCGGGCGTGACGATTACGCAGGCTTTCGTGGTGGCGCTGACTTCCTCCGCCTCGTCTTCGTCCATCTCCGCGGGGCAGTCTGGATCCTCGTCTTGTCCACTGTCATTGTCGTCGGCGTCATCTCGGATCTCATCGCCAACTTTTCCTTTCTCCTTGTCGATGACATAGAAAGGCTTTCCAAGCGGAGTCGTATCCATTTCCTCATCTTTGTCCATGCTAGACAGGATTCAAACAATATGTCAGACATGCACGTCATGGATACTTTCAAGCATTAATAAATAATAACTAAGAAGTACATGGCACCCTTTGCCTTCCTGGACAGGTCTGTATGCAACCAATAAGTAAAAAGGAAAAATAAAAATGATTGTAACTGACGATAACAGCTTTATCACCCAGTTAGTTCAAGTCCTTGACCGTAACCTTATCTACTTTGTTTACTGATTTCAACCTTTCACGTTTGAGTTACCATTAATCCACAAAACACGCAAAGAAATGCAAAAACTCGACAGAACAGAAATAGTAGATCGCAATACCCTACTGTTTATATAAGATAGGTTGATATTAAATTCACCCTTCCACAGCCACACCAGTCTCGTACCTGGACGGGTCTCCAGTCACTCTCATTTTCTGCCACATGTAGTTCAGGAACATGGACGCCTGCAGCAGGTGGCTGATCCTCTGCATGTGTCGCTCTGCGGGAGATCGGTTTTACAATCACATATCTTCATTTATCAATAATCAAGGCTAGAATTATAATTGATAGAGCAGGCAGAGATATGATGGGTATATTTTTTTCTAACTCCTAAGTCTGTGACTTTACTTTAAAACTTTGACCAAACTGACCCTGTGAAACACAACATCTGGACAGAAGCGTGGCCTCCGCTGACCTGTGTATGGGATGAGGCCCTCCAGGTGCGTCCGTGCTCCCTGGTACTGCAGCAGCTCCTCGGGGGGCAGGTGTGTGAGGAGCACCTGGAGGACGGCCTGAGCGTCGTGGCAGTTCCTGGCGTTGGTGTTCCACGCCACGCAGTACCGCAGCAGCGACTCTGAGGGGTCAGAGTGACATGTGGGTCACATGTCAGACGGTGTGAATGGAAGACGAGGTCAGGAGTAGCGACATATTTCATCCTTTTCCAGAGAGACATTCCTAGCATAGTGCCGCCTGGGACGATGCCCGCATTGTTTGAAAGAGAGTCATTCTTTCCAACACACTTGTGTAATTTCAATTGTTTCATCATCTGTGGCTTTTTTCAGACTCACCTGCTTCTCACCGATAATTCTAGTCGGTCTTCATCACGTTTAATCCTCTTTTCATCTCAATATGAATCTGATGTTGACACTGTGTTCAATCAGCCCGAGCACAGGATTCTTTTGACGAGTCTTGCGTAACTCAAAGAAGGTTTGAGGACATGTTTCGAGGCGTTACCTTTCTGATCGATTCGAAGCTTCAGCAACGTCTTCTCCAGCAACGTCTGGCTGTTTTCTCCCTGACGGATCGCTGCGGACGGCACAGGACAAGACAGCATTAGCAGATATTGATCTCGCTATAGACAACTAAATGAATTCCACAGAGATGTCTTTACAGCTTTACTTTTCTATCATATAAGTTTCGTAATTTTTTTTTTTAAACCCACGTGGATGAACATGTGCATGGCAACCAAGAGCCTGGTAATTAATTACGGTACTATTTTTGTTATTTGTGTGAATGGAAAAGAAAGATCATTGACAGTATCGGGTGCTTTTCTTCCGCTTAAGCTCAACTACACGTGAATAATCCCACAATCCATCATGTCAAAGCACCGGCCTTTTGTTTGAGCCGCGTGCTGAATTTCACATGCAAGTGCACACGCTGGACAATGAATGGCATTCCGCTTTAACCGCAGTGCAGCAAAACAAACAGAAACAACTGAAAACAAAACAAGACGGAACGCATTTATCTTCCTTTTAAATAAAGAGGAATGAAAGAAAATAAACAAAACTCTAACTGCATCTCACCCTTCTATTGATCGTGTCACTTCTAAACTAAGGAAAAGTAAAAACGTAGAAAAACTAGCATAAACACCATACTGTTGGTCTCTTCTGCTTTAGAAAGCACCTTCTATTCCCCGATGGATGCAGTCTTCTTAAATAAAAGGGAAAAATGTGAAAAAACGTTCCTGAACTTTGTGCACACTTCACAGAAACCTGCTGCAAGTGACAGCAGCTCTTACATAAGTCCTATTTAGAACTGTTTAATTTGTAAATAATACAGTTTGTTGAGGTGCGTTACAATCAAAGTAGACTCTAAAGCTTATTTAACTAGAAACGGTGAAATATGTTACATATTGGCTAGTTTCACAGCATTTTGTAAGATATGTGATTATATATAATTGGAATGTAATGGTGAATCTTTATATTAACTTTTGGTCTTAGAAGTACAAAAACAGTTTTCAACATAACTAAAGAGTTTCTGTGTGAATATATTTGAATAAATATCGAACAGAGGATTAATTTGCCAGTTGATCCCAGCACGCTTTGAGCAGACTTGGCCAGAGTCATCATTACATTCAGAGAGCGTGTGAGCTGGATGAGCTCAATTAATATTAACCAATACAAATGAATCACAAGCTTATACGTCACACAAGCACGAAACAAACAAAGAGAAGGCAGACAGAAGGGCTAAATTGATGTTCTGAATAGATCACAATGCTTTATCTGTCAGGTGTCAAGTTAAAAAGTAATGTTTATTTAGAATGACAGCTTCATGCAGTCAAACTGTAATTGGATTGGAAAACACTCTGCATTGCCCCGTGAAACAATGGCTTGCTCTAAGTTTTGTAATGGGGATTAAAAATATTTTGCTTCTGACTAGCCAAATATTACTGTTTTAAAACGCTCACGCTGAAAAACAGGAGTGACAGAGCTGCTTGTTTTAAGTTGAATGTGCTTTGTCCTGAATGGGACAGACTGACACGACCACAGTCTGTGGTAACACCCGCAAAACAAAACAAAAATAAGAGATGGACGGGGCATTTTGTGCGAATGTCAAGAGACAGAATCAATACCGGACGTGTGGAGGGTTAAAGGCTGAGGTAGAGCTGCTGCAGTGGGTTTTGCAGGATACCTTTGATCACAGTGAGCACGGTGTGAGGATGATCCAGAGAGATAGCCAGACCCAGGGCCTTCAGGTATTTCTTTTCATGGAGCAGGTTGGACAGCTCCTGCTGCCTTCACGCACAAATACACAAAAACAGGACACGAAATGTGAGCTGAGAATTTTACACAGGGGCGGCGTGTGCTCAGTGCACATTTACTCAAAATCATAATATGAATATGAAGTGGAGAACGATTACAAAAAGTACAATTCAAATCGAAGAATCACAAAGCAGATTCTGTGATAATGGGGTAAATTTTTAAGAATATAAAGACAGCACGGCATAATGGGTTCTTATTAAACATAATTTGTATTGTACTGAGCATCAGCATGCCATTACACAACAGTGTCACGTCTCAACCCAAAATAGATTAGGGTTGACATTCAGGATTAGCGGTGACAGAGGGGATAATCTTTAAAAAGGCATAAAACCTCATCACAGCATTACATAAAAATGTAGTCATATGTTGTAAAAAAAAAAAAAAACCTGTAACAACACTGCCTATTATATCATTTTTTGCACATTCATTCAATTTTATGAACAAAAGTTAAATATTTCATTTAATGAAAATGTTAATTTTAACTTAGAAGAAAAAGCAATAATCAGGTGGAACTGGGCGTTTCTTTGTGCACCGCTTCAGTCTGGAGGGCGCAGGAACAATAGCGGACAACCTGCTCCGTCATTCCAGATCAGCAGATAATCTTATGTGTAACTCACTTGAGAATTTGATCCTCCTGCTTGGCCTGCTCCTCTGCCAGTTCCACCTCGGTCACATCCTAGAAAGGTGCGTGACAGGTCATTTATTAAGCTCCGATAAACCACTGACATCTAAAAGGAAACATCCCTTTCAGACAGAACTCAAAGGTCAAACAGTTCAATGTTATGTGAGCAGCGAGATGACAAGGACGTGTCCCAGTGACCCCCACACTTCTCCCGGCGTTACTCACCTCCCAGACGGTGATGTTGGAGTCCGCGGAGCCCGTCACCATCCGGTCGTCTTTGCGAGTGGCGTGGAGACCCCACACTTTGTCCTGGTGGGCGTCCAGCGTCTTCACACACTCGTTGGTCTTTATGGTCCACAGCTTCACCAAACCGTCGGAGCCGCTTGAGAAAAACGATGACAACATGTTGAATCATTACTGTGCACAAGCAGAGACTTTTATTTAGACACACTGCAGGGCTCAAGCAGAAAGCAGAGAAGTAGTAGTTCTACAATCACGTCATGTCACGATTATTTTCAGATTCAAACAAGGTTTTACTGTGAACTTCAAGATCTTTGGTTTTAGGCAAAAACTGTAATTTATAGTGTAAAAAAAAAAAAAAAAACATTCTCGAGACACAGACTCTTGAGTGATTTTCGTGATAATGTACAAACACGCAAAAGCATCCTGGAGAAACGAGGGCTTTATGTCGGTCTAATAAACTTCCCGAGCCTGTAGCTTAAGTTTGAGATTCTTCAAAAGCAAGTGAGCTTGACAAATGTCAAATCCCATGAAATGTGTTATGACATGCAGATAACTGAAGTCACACAATGAGCAGTCACACATTAGGTTCTAAATAATCCAGAGAACAATGCGAAGCGGCACCGACTGCACAACCTGTGTCTGGTTCACTTCACAGAAGATCGCTTATGTGTGACAGCTGATTATATAACAACTAAAAATACTTCAATATCGTTGAAAAAAAGTTTGTGTCTCTACTTAAACAAAAACAATATATAAACCCGTTCAGAATCAAGCTTTTTCTATTTATGTAATGAAATACACAGTCTGACCATATGAATTCTGCTAATCCTATTACAATTGTTTTATGTTCATTACTTATTATAGTAAAGATCAAATTTAAAACAATGTCTATAGCAATGTAAAAGTAGAATTGGATTATTTATGTTGTTATTTCTGAATTACGGTTTTATTATTTAAGATTTTTATAGTTATCATCATTTATTTAATCACTTTATTTGTTCCTATTGTAAAGACAGCTCCATATTCATCTGTTATATAACCGCTGATGTTTAGGTTGCTTCAGCTGGAGTTTCTGTCTCTATTGGTTGCAAATGAACCATTTCTGTGTATACTTAGATCAGAGATAGGAATGTCTTTATGGTTTCTGTCTATTCTCTTTCAAACCTGTTGTGAGTGTAGTTGGTGTCGGCCTTAGCTGGGGGAAAAAATACAAACAAAAAGGCTTCAAATATTTCATTTTCTATCTGATGAGTGAACGAATATGGAAGATTTAAGGTTTAAATATAAATTTTAATGATATTTAAATATTTATTTTGAGATACTGTGGTGGAAATCCTAGAAATTTAAAAAGGGCGTGTTTACCTGGTGAGCAGCTGAGTGCCTCGGCTCACAAAGATGACCTTCAGGACAGACGCATCGTGGCCCTCGAACGTCTTTAAGAAACAAAACAAAAAGAGAAGTATGTCAACAATCTTCACAAAATGCACGCTCGTGCGCCCGCGTCCCACCTTGAGGCAGCTGAAGTCTTGCAGGCTCCACAGTTTGGTGGTGCCGTCGGCGGAGGAGGTGGCGAGGACCTGATCCACGGGCGAGAAGCAGACGGCCCACACGCCGCGCCGGTGGCCCCGGAACACCCCCAGCAGGCCCACGTTCCCGTCGGCCGTCAGGGACCACAGCTTGGCCATGCGGTCCTGGGACCCCGAGGCCAGCAGCTTGTCATTGGGCGACACCGCGACGCTGTTCACGTCCTGAAGGAAACCAGGGGAAATGGTTCGATAGAAAATTTACAGAAAAATCTAGAATAACTGCAAAGTCTGTGCAGGAACACAGAAACTTTCAAGATTTAATTTAAAGGTTTTTATGGCACTAATTCAATGGTTCGAAACTGTGGCTCCTGAATTAAAATGAGTTTCACACCTCTGGATCAGATAGTGAGTTATCATATTTCCAAACTGCAGCAGAAAGAAAAGAGTCGCTGAATGAATGTAAAAAATGAGGGTCACATTTTTCCAGAGTGACTGAAGCAGCTTCCCACCAGCGGCTGCTTGAGTGTCAGGAAACACAAACTGCTCATTGTTTAAGAATCAGTCTGCGTCTGTCTCCCTGCAGCGCCTCCAGTGTCACTTTCCCCGGTGTGTCTCACAATCCGTTTACGTCAGATATTTCCAAAGGAATGCTGCACGGGGCTCGTGTGCTCGGTGCAGCTGGCAGAGGGGTTGAGGAGGATCAGGAAGACCGTGAAACCGCAAACATCTGAAGAGGAATCTGCTCCACTGGTGCGTGAAAGGACGGTTTTTCTGTCGACTTCCTTATGAGAAGAATTAGCTTTTGTGTGACGACGCGGACAGAAGGAGCAAAGAAATGCCACCAAAACTCTGGTGACCCTGCATATCCGCCTGACACTCAGAAGTGTTAATGATTTAGTTATCAACCCATTCTTGGTTTTGGATGAAGTTATATTTTGATTTTTCCAGGGTGTTTTCCACCAAATTTAAGATTTTGTGTTTGTTGAATGTGACAACAAGACAGAGTCAAAGGCATTCTGGTCGAAACAGGAAAAGTCTATGTGCAAAAACAAAGTGTAAAAATTAATATTTACAGATATGACCATTTAAAACTACTATGCTGGCTGTGTGTGAAACAGGTTTTAGTTAACACTCTTCACTTCATAACTATTCATCTCTATTTGTATTGTTGTATTCAAACATAATTAGAGCTCATAATGCTGTATCCAAAAATGTTTCTTTGTTGTTGAAGATAAAACACGATTGTTGTGAATGCACTTAAAGTTCCCTCACTAATTAAAGGCTTTCAAAATGTGACGCGCACACGCTAAGTCATTCACGTGTGAATTTAAGATTTTCTTTATCAGATGACGCCTGCTCAAATGTTCTGGCTGAACCCACGTTGTTTTATGTCACTGATATGATTAAATCAAACTTCTGGTTATTGTGGATCTTATTATGTAATCCAGTCTTTCAGATCCCAAATCTACACAAACGCCTCTTTATCTGCAGCCTCAACGTCTATGAAGCTTCACAATTCAACAGGGATGTTGTGTTTTCGCACCGTCTCCACTTATAAATATACAAGTAACCACAACAGAGAACACTCGTGCAGAAGCATGCGCTGCCATTATGTAATATGCTGAAGGGTTTTCTTGTCCTCATCCTGGACTGCGGCCAGGTGTTGTCTAGTACCTTATCGTGTGCCTTCTCTGTGGTGCGGGCGCTCAGGTGATGGATTTCTTCCTCCTCCGCAGAAAACTGAGCAGGTAGATCCCACACCTTCACCGTGCAGTCCTGACTGCCGGTGACGACGAAAGACGCCTTCAACCTGGCCGCAAACGCAAAAATGGAAAATCTTCACACAAATGCCACTTCTTTAACTCAACTACTAACAAGATATTAATGTGCAGAATAAATATACATATTGTGAAAAACATATTGACATAGAATAAGTGTGTTTCGTATTGGATGTTTGCCTGATATCGTGCAGGCCGGTGTTGACACACGTGTCCACCAGCCTCACCTGGAGCAGGAGATGGAGCCCACAGCGTTGGTGTGACTGCAGCCCTGAGCGACACATCGCACCTGGCCGCTATCGCCGTCCATCTGCCACACGCGCACCGACCGGTCCTAAAGGATGCTTGTTTTAGTCGTGTGTCGACGGCTCTGGAACTTGCTGGTGTTTGTTACGACAGCGCTGTGCTTACCTTTGCACAGCTTGCAAACAGGAAGCCTTTTTTGAACACGTCCAGAGTGAGGACAGTGTCTGGAAAGGGAAAACCAGGAATAAAGCAGCAGATAGAAACATGGAATTTAACCAACCAATTCAGCAAAATGTATTCCTCAACCTGGCCTGTACACCTTTTATCTCCAAACTAATCAACCTCAGCTTTACCCCCCTCTCTCGGTCACTTCAATGAAACTCACAGCTGTTCCCATCTCTGCCACCTGGAATGCTACTGGATTATATGAGCTCGACACACACTGATGAAACTGATAGAATGAAACGGAAAGGAAAAGCATGTGAATGTTTGCCTCTGCTGCCCTCTGCTGGTCACTCACCTGTGTGCCCGTAGAGGATCTGGCAGTTGTTGGTGAGCAGCTCGAACACCTTCAGCTGGCAGCTGTTGGTGGCCACCACAATGTGGCTGTCCCCTTTCCCCAGGAACTTCACGTCCAGCACCTCATCGCTGTAGCCGACAAACTGAGAGCGGGCGCACGAAATAAAGCAGAGCAGACGACAAAACATTAATGTCTGAAGACGGGCTGAAATGAATAACAAGTGATTTACTGATTTAGTAATACTAAAACTGCATATCCTCTTAATGCTTCAAATATGTTCTGAAATTAAAAATTAATCTGAAAACATGATGACGATGACATGCCCTCTACAAATATTACATAATATGGCTAATTTTGTGGTTTGGAGCCCACCTGGTGCTGTGTGCTGAGAGCAGGCAGCTGGTACAGCAGTATGTTGTGTTCTGCAGTGACTGTGGTCAGTCTGGAGGAGGTGGGCAGGTGGAACAGGTGTGTGAGGCCGCGGGGGTTATCGTCGTCTTTGCCCTCGTCGCCCTCTGCAGGGCTGGAGGAGAAGGTGGTGGGGAGCGTTTGGGTGTAGACGCAGCGTGCCGTGCTGGCCTCCCACACTCTCAACACTCCTGGAGAGAAGAAAGGAGAACACTTGAGCGACAGAAATTTAGAACTGCCGTGTACGGGGATGTGCTACTGGGAGAAATTCATGCCGAACCTTTGCTTCCAGCTGTGACGAAATGCAACTCCTTGCTCTTCACTCCAATCTGAGATAAGTCTTCATTTTGAGGCAGGATGACGACACCTTCAACAGCCTGGATACCAAGAATTTACACATGTATTTCAATTAAACCTCTTATTTTTTTTTATTGTAGAGTCAAAAAAGCATAAATGACATTACCATGACAATACTGCATGGACAGAAATGGAAATACCTTACCTCAAAGACTGGAACGGTTTTTATGGCTTTTCGACTATTCAGGTTCCAAACAGTACAGATCTTGTCTCTGCCAGAACTACAAGTAAAAAAAAAACATTGATTAGCTAGATTCGACACACTCTGCTAAAACATCCAGAACGCTCTCACAGTTTGGATATCAGCCCATTTAGTAAAAAAAAAGAAGAATGCGCCTCACCTGACCATGGTGTCTCCATCATGACTGAAGCTGAGGGAGGTGACAGCGCTGTAATGGCTCTGCAGGACGCAGACACACTGGGAAGAGCGAAGGTCCCACATCCGAATGCCACAGTCCAGAGAGGAGGAGAAGAGCTGCAGCCGATCGATATCTGGGTGGAACTGGACCAAGCTGCATGAAACACACAAGAAAAGATTCTCTGTGATCCCTCACGAACGCAAAATGACTGATGATCTAAGGCTGTTAATGTAAGATCTCCAGCATGAACAAGGCACCAACAGTTTCAAAAGATTATATTATAGAAGCTGAATCCAATTTAGAGAAACTGAGACTTACTGCACAACACCAGATGACCCTTTAAGGTTGTGGGTGCAATACTGCTTCACCACATCCCAAAGCTTAATGGTGCCGTCACAGCCACCTGCAAGAAAACACAGCAAAACAACAGTCAGTATCTGATATCAGACGCCATTCAGGGCTGACTGATGATAGTGGGATAGCTGACCTGTGGCCAGAAGCGTAGAGGTGGAGTCGAAGGCCATGCTGGCAACAGGAACATTGTGAATGGCTCTCCAGGTGCGAGTACAGGTGGCTTGTTTCCAGTCCCACTGCTTCAGCAGCAGAGCCCTGCTGGCTGTAACCAGCAGCTGTAGTGGAACACAGCAAAAGCATTAAAAACAGAAACTCTGAACCATCTTATGAGGGGTTAGATAATGTAGTTTGAGTGAAAAAAACACAAGTGATCACAATGTGAAGCTACCTCATCATCTGAGCTGAGAGCAAATGATGTGATGTCCTCCTGATCATCCTGCAGACAAAATTTAAACATTAAAAAAAATTACAATACTTCAATAAATCAGAGCATACAGTATTTCACTATATGGCAATTCACTCGAGGAATAATAACAGTGCTATAATAAAGAAATATGCAAATTTTATGTAATAATGCAAGTCAACAATGTCACTGCATTGTTTTCGTATCCAAGTGAAAATACTTGTCTTCGCAGTTTAATTTACATTTTAAAAATGCAATAAATAACATACTGCGATTATATTTTGTACGGATGGAACAAAATCTGCAGCTTCCCAAACTCACATGCTCCACACAGTGAACGATCTTCCCTGTGCTGATCTCCAAAACGTTGACGCGAGAGCCACATGTGCAAAAGATGTATTTCTCATCTTTGCTGATCTGAAAAACAAACACGTGAGGTTGAGAGCCAATCACATGCAGAGACAGTGGTGGGTCATCACAATCTCCAAGCGTTCAAATGTATCGCTGACTCCCCGTTGGCGCAGCATATTAATGCATTTGGTATTTAAAAAGCAAAATATCTTCCTGAGGGATTATGTACTATTGCAAGTATGCAAGAGAGCCGTCTTCTCAAATGAACAGTGACTCTCACCCACAGACACTCTGAATGCACTGGAGAGCACTTTCAGTGACAGACTCCTTTTTTCTAAGTGTGTGATGAAGCAAAACGCAGGTCACACCTTCATGCAGCTGTATAATCAGCACTGGTCCCAATAAGACTAAGTAATAACAAGCTTTAGTATATTTCCAATCAATACCAACACTGTCATGTGAGGCTGGAAAACAATTCTGTGGTTATTATATCTGTTTAATATTATTGCTACCAAAGTACTAACAAAGTAGTTCATGGCGGAGCACTGGCTGCAAGTGACTAGATTTTTTGATTGTGAGAGAGAGTGGGGGAGTCAGAACATGCAGAGAGCAGAGTCACACCGTTTTGACCTCTCTGTATATCTTTTAATTATTATTGAAAGATGTTGCTGTAAAATGCATTTTTGAGGACTTTGGAAATGAGTCAAAACGCCAGGGAATTTCCCAGTGGATTTCTTGTGATTTGGAGCATAAGATGTGGATTTAAACATAACAAAAAAAAGAACAGAATAAAGCGTCGGGTTGTTTCTCTGTATTCCTATTTTCCACGTAAATCACAGGGGTCAGCTTCATACATTTCATCATAATGGATGTTTTAATACCCATCAAGTTGAGTTTACCCACCTGAACTTTTCCACCTTTGTAAAACGGCTCTATCTTGCTGGAAGCAGCGTAACTGGGAGAGAATGGGAGAAATTAGACAGATGTTGCTGCGAGGGGCATCTTTACCTGCCATGTTAGCCTAGCTAATGCTGGAAAGCTAACAAGATGTGCAGTCCGCGCGCGCTCTTCTGCACAAACTTACTTCGTTTTGAATTGAAGGTTGACGCCTGCCATTTTCTAACGGGAACCACCGACACTTGGAGACTTTAGCGACTGTGAAGGACTTAAATCACTTATTTCTCATCACGCACGTTGGATTCTATCAACACTTCATCCCGCATGTTGATAACTGCGTCGCTTGTGTTTTACGTCATCAAACGCACTGCGCCCTGATTGGCTGGAGAACTTTCTTTATTTTACATTGTTTTATAGTAAATATTTCGAAATATAAACAATAAAAAAAACCATAACTGGTGTATTTTGTGAATTATTGATATGACTAGAGTAATTTAATTGAATAGAAATAAAATAGTTGCGTTCTGTGGGTTATATTCACTCACACAGACGTTTTTCGTCTAACAAAAGAAACTATTCACGTTTAAAGTGAGCATCTGACGCGTGCAGCCAGTGTTTGGTGCTAGAATAACAGGGAAAGGACGACCTCCATAATGATCCCCATTCTCTGCCTCCGTTTATATAATTTGCTGTTCTCATTGGCGTGGTAGCATACGGTCCCTCCTTCATGTTTTGTCAGGAAAGTTCATGTGTGTGTGAGTATTGATAACACGGGTGTGTGTGACATGTGAAAGAATCGATATGGAGTAAACCAGGGCCGGGAATGGAGACACGGTGAAGAAAGCAGATTGCCATGGTGAGTAAAGAACAACAATTTCGCTTATTTAAAGATTGTGTATGTTGTTTCTCTTCCTTTTAATATAATTCATTTACCATTTATGTTTGGTGTAAATTCAACCGAAGTCATTAATTTATTATTACTTAAGTTATATAATCGTAAATGTATCATGATATATTTTTTTTATTATGAAGGATGGACTTCATATAAAACGTGTCTTGGCATTTTTAATTTAATTAGGGTTCTTTTTTTTTTAAACCGTTTTAAGTGTGAAGAACTATTTTGACAGAGATTTTAAATCATGTGGTCATGTCATATGACTTTCCAGAACAATTCTGTTATGTTGTCTCTTTCCTTGCCTTTCATGATGAAAACACTGTGGATGGGTTGTAGGCAGCTGGACAGATGATTCACGGGAAGAAACTCAATCATGGGAACGAATGGAGCATATACTTTAAGCTTTACTTAAAAAAAAAATACAGAATATTTTCTAAACAAAAATGCAACCCTAAAATTCTTCATGGTCAGGAAACAGAATGTACTAAGACAAATAAAGCAAACAAAGCGGTCAATTTAAATATTCTAAAAGGCAGATTACTGCAACATGTATCAGTGTTAAATGCTCAATCAGTAGTACTGGTCCTTTCTCATTTGTTATGTCAAGAAAATTTGCTATGATCATAGAGTCAGAGGTCCATGTTTTTAGACTTTGAAAAAAGAAAATGACCTCACTTCTGCTTTAATAAAAAATATAAGAAGCTGAACACTGTTTTCTGGTAACGACTGTTCAAAATAACCCATAATAAAGCTGGATTTCTTTTGGCCACAAAACAGGCAGACCCAGAAGTGTCAACACAGAGTGGGGGTTATGACGTTGAGCTCTTTGTGGACCCTCCAGACTACGATCTGATCTGCACCATCTGTCAAGGGGTGCTGAGATGTCCAGTAAGAGCGGCCTGTCACCACATTTTCTGCAAGAAATGCATCTTGCAGTGGCTAAAACGGTATTGAAAAACCAACATACAACAAAAACAATGAAGCTGTAATTGTTCACTACTGTAATTGAATGCTATTGATGTCTCATCCTCAAGATAATACAGTGTTTTGTTTCTTCTGTAGACAGGAGACATGCCCGTGCTGCAGGAAGCCAGTTAACCCAAGCTTGATCTTTGTCATGTTCAAACTGAGTAAAGCTATTGGACGCCTGAAGATCAAGGTGGGAAACTGAAATGATCATGAAGCTACATGGCATGCATTCTTACACATTTTTAGTAAAACTGTATAATATCATACTGTTATTTGACATTGCATTTGTAAGTTGTTTGAGTTTTTTTTAATGATTACGATCATCTTAATTTTGACATTTAATAGTGAATATTTGTATTTTTCTGCTGTATCCCAAGTAATTACTTATTCAAATTTATTCACAACACTTCTGAATTAAATTTTCCATGCCGACATTGTAACAACACATGCATACTATGAACCTTAAGGTACCCAAGTCATGATTAATTTGGAAAACAAAAAGCTTTCAATAATCTCTTTCATTTCTTTGGCTAGTGCACATACTCTTTAACTGACTTTGCCTGAAAATAATACTTGTTTCCAATCTATTGTGATATTAATACTTAAATACCCTAATTTCCATCTTTTTCATCACTGCATATTTCTGTTTTTCTGGCCATTCGCAGTGTAAGAATGAAATCCGAGGCTGCACAGAGACCTTCTCGCTCTCAGAGCAGTACTGTCACAGCATGAGCTGCCTATTCGAGCTCATCCCCTGCCCATACCAGGGCTGCCGGGCACAGCTCCTGCGCAGGGACCTGGACACCCATTCACGCCATTGCGAGCACTGGCGGCAGCCCTGCAACATGGGATGTGGAACCATCCTCTCGCACCACACACAGGCACAGCACAACTGCTACAAGCAACTGAGGCAGGAGTATGAAGCCAGACAGAGAAACCACAGAGCCATCGCCACAGCCCTGCAGAGGAAGATGAGGCGAATGCAGAGCACCATGGCCCACATGAAGAGGCAGATAGGGCTGATCTGTGAGAGCCTGGAGGTGATGGATGATCTACACGAGGTGGAGGAGGAGGAACTCGGGGAGAGCAGCGGTAGCTCCAGTGGGACTCCAAGTAGCAGCAGTAACTGACGATAAATGATGGTTTGTTAACTGCTGTGTATAATTTCTGCATGTGTTCATTTTATTGAAGGTGTGTGTTTTGAAAATGTACTATTTAATATGAGTGAATTTGTAATCCTGTTGTGCTGTAGTTTTATTTTGTAAATAAACCAAAAAAATGTGATTACAGTGTGCATCTTGCATTTATTCTAGAAAGACTGAATCAGGAGGATTACAGAGAATTAATGAGTGACTAGCAATAAATCGGAAACCAGTAAAATTATAATTTTTTTCTTTTTGAAAAGTGTCAGAGAGGGTTTTTGAGTACGTGTTTGTCTGTGAAAATCTACTTTTCACTGTTTTCTCAGCATGGTGTTTATTGGAGGTAGAGCACAAACTCTGCCAGCAGAGGCAGTAGTGAGCGCATTTTTTTTAAATCTCGCGATAACTCCTCCATATAAAATCCCGTTGGCCCCTCCCACAATCCTTCTTCCTGTTTAAACGATCACGTAAGTGCATCACGGAATCCTCCATCTCGCTTTAAATCGTGTAATATCTCACCCATCGTGTAGCTAAACACACCATCTTTAGCTCTAAAATGGTTACAGAGTATCATATCTTTATAAAATTGTTATATTTCACACCAAGAACGCGCAGATGTATTTATATAGGACAATAGATTTAACAGTGAACATGGCGGAGATACTCGTGTACAGTGCGATCAATGAAACCTCATTATTGTAATGGATGGATGTTAACTTTACAAATTATTTTTTTCCTGTAGCAAATGGCGGACGACGCCGGTGGTAGAGGAGGTTTTCGCGGAGGTTTTGGTGCCGGTGGCCGCGGTCGGGGCCGTGGACGCGGCAGAGGCCGTGGTAGGGGCCGCGGTGCCCGGGGCGGCAAGTCCGAGGACAAGGAGGTGATTTCTAACCCCAGAAGTCTTGTCATGTTAACTTTGTGTGTGTAAAAGTTAACGAGTGTGTGTTCCTCTTAGTGGGTTCCAGTCACCAAGCTGGGCCGCCTGGTTAAGGACATGAAGATCAAGTCTCTGGAGGAGATCTACCTGTACTCTCTGCCCATCAAGGTAAACACGGCTGTTATGAAGGGGGGAAGCTATTTAACTGTAATTTACAGTGTGTGTTTGAAATTGACCATATATTGATAATGCATGCTGATGTGTTGATCAGTTCAGGCAGGTTAATATTATAATACCTGTTCACTAATGTGTTCTTGACACTAAGATCTAAAGCTTACTCGGAGCTGGGTGACTGTATGATGCATTGAATTCAAATGTAGAATACTTAGGTTTGAATTCTGGTTTAAGTAAGGATATTTATAAGTTAAGTCTTTGGTCTGGTTGTAAATACTTGCTGTTGTATTTCTAATAAAACTATTTACTTGATGGGAGTCAGACATGAGCTGAAAGTTGCATTCCCTTGTTACTAATTCCTAAATGTGCATTTTATTTTTCCTACAGGAGTCTGAGATCATTGATTTCTTCTTGGGTTCTGGCCTGAAGGATGAGGTGCTGAAGATCATGCCCGTCCAGAAGCAGACTAGGGCTGGTCAGCGTACCAGATTCAAGGTGGGTGTGATCGACGTCCTGCTTGTCAGGATTGTTATTCTCTAGATACGTTGTTAACATTGGTGCCTCTCTTTCACAGGCCTTTGTGGCTATTGGAGACTACAACGGCCACGTGGGTCTCGGTGTGAAATGCTCCAAGGAGGTGGCCACTGCTATCCGTGGCGCCATCATCCTGGCTAAGCTGTCCATCGTTCCCGTCAGGAGAGGTTACTGGGGTAACAAGATCGGAAAGCCCCACACTGTGCCCTGCAAGGTGACTGGCCGCTGCGGTTCTGTCCTGGTGCGTCTCATCCCAGCCCCCCGTGGTACTGGCATCGTGTCCGCCCCTGTGCCCAAGAAGCTGCTCATGATGGCCGGTATTGATGACTGCTACACCTCTGCAAGAGGCTGCACTGCCACGCTTGGCAACTTTGGTAAGATATTGTCCGTTTCTGCTGTCTTTATTTTCTCCTTGCTCTGCTCAGCTCCACCTCTGAAGTGGTGTAGTTGTCGTTATCTGGAGAGAAAGAAACGAGCACTGCACGGCAGGAAGACGCTGAAGTGGTCTTCTCTGTTCCCCTTTCTTTAATGCTCAACAATTTTGTCATAGAAAGGCCCTTAGTAACATCTGTTTGGAGCTTGATTACTTAATCATTATTTCCATTTTTCCTTCTCAGCCAAGGCCACCTTTGACGCCATCTCCAAGACATACAGCTACCTGACTCCTGACCTCTGGAAGGAGACAGTCTTCACAAAGTCTCCCTACCAGGTCAGTTCACAACCAGCATTAACCTGTAATGCGGTAAAGTTGATACACCTAACATTGCTTGTTTTTGTTTTGTTTTCCAGGAGTTCACTGACCATCTGGCCAAGACTCACACCAGGGTGTCTGTGCAACGGGGCCAGGCTGTCCAGGCCGCTGCCTCCTAAACTTTTTGTACAGAGATGCGTTGAATAAACGTTCTGGAACACCACTCCGTTGTTTTGTTCTACATTTTCTGAGCTATACTCATGTATGACTGCATTTGACACTACAGAATTACTAGTAACAATTTTAAATATGCTTTAAGAAAAAGCTGCCAGTTGGATCACTTTTTGTAGTGTGAAATGACATCTGAACCAAAACAAGCATTCATAGTTCACTGAATGAGTCTAATAGTGCAATGCAATTGCCCCAAAAAGATTACCTTGACCCACTAGTGGAATAGCATGTATTTATTTCAGTCTGATTTATGGACGAGATAAAGCACATGCTGAAAAACATTCTATGTCACAAACTTTATTTTACAATTATTACATAGGACATCAGAGAAGTGATCTTAAGCGCTCTGGGCCTGAGCTGCCATCATGCGCTCTTTCTGCTTCATCAAACACTTTCTTGCACTGGCGTACGCTCCCAAGTCTCCATCTGGAAAAGGGATGGCAAAAATATAAGTTATAAGTAAACATGGCAGATGAAATGGTGAAACATTTAATGCTTTCACAATACTTACAGCGCAACTGGTAGTTCTTGGTCACCTCGTTAAACTGCTGTATTTCTTTGGCACAGTTTTGCAAGCTGCTGTTTCCCTCTCTCTGCTCACAGGCTTTCAGACGTTCCTGAACCACCTTCACGATCTCCTGATCAACTTTACTGAGAATTGAAGAAAAAACAGCGTGCCATTACCATTCAATATTTACAAAGGTTACTTTTAGCAGAGATCCTAAAGAGAAAAATTAAACACCCCTTGCTACTGTAAGCCAGTGTTAAAGTATTCAACCAAACAACTGAGGCTTCTCATCCAAAACCACAAGCACGGGCTTCAAAATTATGGGGAGGCTTTCTATATGCATAACTTCATATCATTTAGGAATTTGTGGAATAGTGAAGCCAGGTATAATTTTGTTACAGTTTGATGTGAACATTATCTAATGCTGAGACTCAATGTACCTTGATGTTTATGAAAGCATCTTATTGCCTTAAGTTTCAAATCAAGTACAGTGGAAGGCCAATACAATTCACTGAACTTATCTAAGCCTTTAGAATGAATACAGCATATCGACTTCATGGGCTGCACAGATTGAATGCAACAGATATTTACTGTTAGGACTGTCACGATGTGAGGAAATCAAACATGAAAAGTGTGAGTTGCACTCACAAGTCTCTCCTCCATTGCATCTCCGCCTCGTAGTAGCAGGTGAAATCTCCCTCCTCGCACTCAGTCAGGTCAGGGACACGGCGGAACTTCTGGTGGTAGTACACAATCTTGTTTTTGGACCGAACGCTATCGATGACATCTGAATAAAGAAAAAAAAAATGCAATTCGAAGATCATAAATGAACCCATTCAAGGCCGCGACAGACGCAGTATCGAGCAGCTGAGCTGTTAGCTTGGTTAGCTAGCTCCAGCTACCTCTGAATGTGGTGACAGGCACATCCACGGTGTAGTAGAAGAGTTTAGTGAAGATCAGGGCCGGGTTTGGCAACGCCGTTTGTTTATCCACCACGGGGGTCTTCCGAGGAGGCTCCGGGTAGGCATCTTTATCATAGTCTGCAGGCATGTTTGTCTTGTTTTGGTCAGGGATTGTAGAAATCCTCCAGTTCGACCTCGACAGTTCTCCTTCCGATGCTGCGCATGCGCAGAAGAAGCTGCGCGATCGCGACTTGGAGGTCAACAAATTATTTATTTATTATTTTAATCCCACTTTGCGTCATTTTATATCATAAATTGTATTTGCTAATGCCATTTTATCTGTTAGAAATTTAAAACTAAGAATAGTGTTTGAAGTAAAGCATCGAAAAGACAATGTCGAAGGGTAAAGGTCAAAGGAGAAACTGTTATACCATTTACATCCTGAGGATGGTGCGAGAGAGCAAGAATGGCTTACTCGGTCTCCAAAGCAGTACATTTTAAAAAGATATGACTTAAAAAGCTTAATCCATCAAGTGTATTGTGTTTTTGGTTTCTTGAACAGTTTTCTCAGGGTTATTGTGTATACAGTTCCTACAAACTACCAGTTTTGTGCTGGGAGCTCTATTTCTAAGAAAAAAAAAAGCGAGCAAATAGAAATGCTCTTACACTACAGTTGCAAAGATATGTATTTTTTCCCATTTGTTTCACATCTCCAGCTCACGTGAACCTACTCGTGTGCATGCATATGTGTTCATGAAAGTCACATTTTATGAAATTCAGGTGACATTTTCTCTCTTTACAATAAGACCTCAATTTGATCAAAAAGTAAGAACTGCCTGAAGTTTCACATATTCTTTGAGATAATAAAGGGTTGATTTTTTTTTTTGTGTTATGTTTTTTGGTGACTTATAAAATCGGCAATGAATGAATGAGAAGATACACATAAATAATTGCACAGACATGTAGACTTGCATCCATACAAAATTAACAAAGATATAAACGGAACTTCATCTTGACCTGGATTCACTTATTGGCACCTCAGATCAGTCTTGGTGAACTTTTGCCACATGACTAAAACAACCTTTCTTTTTCTCTCCTTTCTTGGTCATGTGGTTCCTGTCTGCTGAGCCTCTCCTCCACCTTAACCTTCTGAGTGAGTCCTCCTCTCTCCTCCTACCATCTTCTGGTGAGACTTGGCAGAGATTACCTTGTATGAAAGCGAATACGTTCCCTCATCTGGGCCAAATACCAAATTAGAGCCCTTACTCTGTGTATCATCTTATGTATGACTCTCACATCAGCACTGGTTCCTCTCTCTTTCTATCCCTCGCCAGGACAGTGCGCAGACATGGTCAGTGCTTCTGTGTTTTTGCCTCTTTTCTGCTTTAATGGATACATGTTAATCCACGTTTTGTCCATATTTCAGTTTACTAGAGATGTGTGTGTATTTATCATTCATATTTTGGATGACTGGTTGTATTCATAAAAGGTTTTTGAGGTCTTGTTTTTAGTTAAGCCACGTGGGAGACAGTGACTTTTTCATATCCTGAAAGTCATATTCTCTGTTTTAACTGGATTTCTGATTTAGATGAAAATGATGAGACAAAGCCGATCTTGAATTTTGCTTTGAATATGGTACTATTTCCATTTTATGAACATATGGTCTCTAGATTTATCACGTGTACATGCAGTGTGTTGTCAAAATGTGCTGGTCAGGGTCATCCAGAAAGCAAACAGACTTGGAATTCCTTCGTGGCCATGTTGTAATTTCGGCCTTCAGTTGAAATAAAATGTCATCAATATGTCTGAGCTCTGTGTGGGTTACATCTTTTTCAGTCTCATCGCAAATTTCATGCACCTCGGCATGGACACCTGGGGTTCCTGCCTCACAAGCGCAGCAAGAAGCACAGGGGGAGGGTTCGTACGTGGCCCAAAGATGACTCCAGCCTGCCGGTCCACCTCACTGCCTTCCTGGGCTACAAAGCTGGGATGACCCACATCCTGAGGGAGGTTCATCGCACCGCACTCAGTATGTACAACTGGAATATGGTTCATCAACACATGGGAGGCTTTACTGTATTTACTGTACTGTTTTATTTTCCTGAATGAATTATAAAGAGCCTGTAGTATTCACATTTAATAGTTTGAATACCCCATTGTTGTATGTTGCCAGCCATCTCAACAATTGAATATTTTCCTCTTTTTCCCACAGAGCAGTCAAAACGGGAGGAAGTTGAACCAGTTACCATCATTGAAACTCCGCCTATCATCGTAGTCGGGATTGTGGGATATGTTAAAACTACCCGTGGGTTACGATCCCTGAAAACCATCTTTGCCGAGCACCTCAGCGACGAGTGCAAGCGCAGATTTTACAAAAACTGGTGTGTGTAATCATTTATTCTTCTCCTGGTTAAACACATGCAGTCTGAGCTGATCGGCCTTCAATGTGTTTTTTAGGTACAAGTGCAAGAAGAAGGCCTTCACCAAGCACAGTAAGAAGTGGCAGGATGAGACGGGAAAGAAACAACTGGACAAGGATTTCAGTATGATGAAGAAATACTGCTCAGTCATTCGGGTTATTGTTCACTCCCAGGTAGGCCAGTATTCCCTTGGTGAGACATGTTGACACAGATTAACTTCATAAAATCTATTAATCTTCTATACAGCTTTATCCAGTTCCATGTTTCAGGAGGCAATCCCAGCTTACCGAATTTGGACAAAAACTTTAGAAATCATTCCGTCAATCTTCTATATCCCTTATAAGCTGCTCAGGGTGGTGGGGCATCGGAGCTGATCTTAGCTGAGTGTGGGCGAGGGCAGAGTACACCCTGGACAAGTCGCCAGTATTTCATAAATCCCTCATCATTAATCACATTCTAACCTTGAGAAGCAACGTGGGAAGTGATTGTGGATCATTTGAATCTGATTTCAGTGGTTAGAGTAATGACTGCCAGCTGCTGGGATCCATTGTTCTAAATCCACCTGAATGAAAAAGGGCTCGATCGCATGAAACAGAAGGAAACGTCTCAATATCTTGAACCTTTTGGCTGTTAGGAGCCAAACAATTCTGACTTGGACAAACTGAGGGGGCACTGCAGGACAGTTTCAAGTAGCAGGTTAAAAATAATTTTCAGGGCAGTACCTGACAACTCACCCAGACTTAGCCAAGGAGGGAAAAAAAAACTATGAAGGCATTAACCAGTTCTGTGCTGTTACAACCAGACTTTCTCCAAGAAGAGAATTATCACACAACTGAAGACTTCACTTATGAAAATAGTTGAAGAGAATCAATATGTGATCTCATAATGAATCGTGCATCTATTTATATCAGATTTAGAGTGTGACACCTTTCAACCATGTTTTCCACCCCAAGCAACTGACATTGTTTCCTTCCAAACTTGGACTTCCTTCCAGTTGCTGTTCACAGGCTTTACACGTCTCTGAATCTGTCTCCAGATGCGACTACTTCCAATAAAGCAGAAGAAAGCTCACATCATGGAGGTGCAGCTGAATGGAGGCAGTATCTCCGACAAGGTGGACTGGGCGAAGGAGCACCTGGAGCAGGCCGTACCTGTGTCTTCTGTTTTCTACCAGGATGAGATGATTGATGTCATTGGTGTCAGCAAAGGACATGGCTTTAAAGGTAGGGACTGTTGTACCACTAAGAAATAAAGCTTCTTTTTTTTTTTTTTTTTGGAGAAACCCTGCAAGATCATTCAGTGAGTTGTTCTTCGGCCTGGTAGGTGTGACAAGCCGCTGGCACACAAAGAAACTCCCCAGGAAGACTCATAAGGGCCTGAGAAAGGTGGCTTGCATCGGAGCCTGGCATCCTGCCCGTGTGGGCTACACCATAGCCCGCGCTGGCCAGAAAGGATATCACCATCGCACTGAGATCAACAAGAAGGTTCGTCCACACTTCAAAGTGCTGAATCAAACCAAGCCCGTCAAGCATCTTTTAATAATATTAACAGTATTTAGTTCTCTGTAGTACTCATTGTCAATATTTATGCATCTGTACCGTATCTTTATGTGTCCAAAGATCTATCGCATAGGTAAGGGTGTCCACATCCAGGATGGAAAGGTGATTCGGAACAATGCCTCCACTAATTATGACACCACCCAGAAAACTATCACCCCTATGGTAAGCCATTCCTGTTATTATTAAATATCTTACACAATTTCATCAAAGAAATACTTTGTTAGTGTGCCACAGGATATTTTTCAGGTATCTCTACTACTGTTAATGTTTCTGAAGACATTTTATTTCATTCGAAAGTCCTTATCATATTTGAAAACATGCATGAGTATTAATGATCATATCGGTCATAAGCAATGCCATAAATGTCCAGAACATGATTCATTTATTTCTTCCTTTATTTGAAATATTGTTATGTTTTACTGGATTTTGTCCGTGTAGGGAGGCTTTCCCCGCTACGGTGAAGTGAATAATGACTTCGTTATGGTGAAAGGTTGCGTTGTTGGAGTGAAGAAGCGTGTGCTCACCCTCAGGAAGGTATGGCGTCAACTTAAAATCTAAATTCTGATCTTACAGGTCAGGATGAAGAGAAAACTACATTGCGTGATGTTAAATAATATTTGTGCTCCCCCTCACAGTCTTTGCTCATACACACATCCCGCAAGTCCAGGGAAGCTATTGAGCTGAAGTTTATTGACACCACCTCCAAATTTGGCCACGGGCGCTTCCAAACAGCCCAGGAGAAGAGGGCCTTCATGGTGAGTGTGATAAAAGTTGCCTGAATGCACATTTCTGAACACCGAAAAGCGAAGACAACGATGACCTAAAAATATATCGGCCTGTTCGGGCCTATTTTTGTATTTTATCATCGGATTTCTTTTTTTGAACACAGGGGCCACAGAAGAAAGATGTCCAGAAGCCACAGCCAGAGCCGCTGCCAGAGGAGGCCTGAAAAATGGCTTATATCCCTACAAGAGGATTAAACTGAATTTCAAATTCACTGTCTTGTCTGTAAATCACTTTTGTTGGATCACTTAAACCACTTTTTGTTGTGACTCATTGTGAATTTGTGGTATGTGTGCTATACACTGACTTTGGAGTGAAATTCAACAAGTAAGAGAAAATGAAAAGTTTTAATCTCCAGTGATAAATCCATGGCAATGTTACACAGTTCAGAAAAAAAAAACATGCACCATAATCTCAGCATTTGTCTGCTTGTCACCCTGATGTACTTCAGTGCTTGTGCTACCTTGCAGTTCTCAATGGATTAGAAAACAGATGAATGGATGAATAGCTGGCTTAAATAACTATCAGTGTGATTGTTGGTAACATATTGTGCATTTAGGGACATTCAGTTTCCTTTTTTTTTCAGGTTCTCCTTTGAGTCCTCTGTGTAGTTCCATCAACCTTGCAGTAGAGGGCACTGCAGCACCATCCTCACGGTCTTGAGGCCCCTGCCGAGCTCGGCGTGGCCTCAGGAGGCTGATGTCCTGCACTGGTTGCACTCAGGCACGCAGCTGCACCAGCCAGTCAATCCATTACACATTAATGCCGAAAGCTGCACAACAGGTGCAGAATCCAATTTCGTGGCGTATTGCGGTCGCTACTCCGACAGGTACTCCTGAGACTCCACAGAGGACTGGTGGGAGGTGGACCGGACGGAGGACTGGTGAGACGCAGGAGGGTTCTCCAGGCCAGAGGTCATCAGGGGCAGATATAAATCATCCATGTTGGGCATGACCAACACTTTCTGTTGAGGTGCAAAGAAAAAAACAAACCTGTGTAGTGTACACAGTGTATAAAGTACTTCTCAGGTACGATAGGATGCACCAGTGGACCCACCTGGAACTCACACTGCAGTTTTTTCTCAATCCACTCAGTGACATGGGTGAAGGTGACCTCCCTCTCTCCCAGCATGGGGCGCACATGAAGATCTAACGTTGGAGGGACCTGGAAACTGTACCTGAAATGGAAAAGGAAACAGCGATGAGGAAGAAGAAACCAGGTGTTTTCTGTCATTATTTAGAGGAAATTAATTAAAGGGAATTCCAATACCAGATCCTGTCTGTAGGGGGAGGTGGGATGTTGATGGCCAAAGTTCCAGAGAGCTCCAGGACCTCGACACTGAGCATCAAGGGCATGTTGGACACCTCAGCGATCTTCTTCTTGATGTACTCGTTCTCTGTAGCCTTCTGGAAATACTTGGACTTTGCTATCTTGTCCACAAATCTCAGGATCTTCCTACTGGTGCTTCCACCTGTGTGCCTTTGAAGGACAAGAACAAGAAATCGCATATGTCTCTAGATTTTCACACAGTTATTCTCAACAAGATATCATTTACAACTTGGAAATGGTGAGATGACATCGGTCCATATTTGATACCACTTTATCCGCCTTGAGGTCACAGGGGGTGAAGCTGGTATGTAACATCCTGGACAGTTCTATGGTGCTATATCGTGCACATTTGTGATAGATGAGCCTTGAATTATCTAGTCAGACACTCGATGATGACAGTAAAGTTGCTAACTCACCCGTCAGCTGCTCCCACGGTGCTTTTGTCTCCCAGGGATCCCTGTGGCTCGGCTGGGAGGAAGTCCTCTTCATCAGATGACCCTGCGCTGGACGACTCTTCATCACTATCAGCCAGTATGCAGAGTCTCGGTTTTAGGCTGAAAAATACATGAGTCATAGCTTCACTACACACTAATGACCGTACAAAACACTGCCTCAACACACTCACTTAATCAGCTGAGGCACATAAAACTGGAATGAACCTCACCCCACTTGTTGGGTCTCTGTAAAGCTGTGCGCTTCATCCTCACTGTCCTTTCCCAGCTTACATAAGTTCATCTTGGTCTCCAGAGTCATCTGAAGGCAGCCTGTGTACACCACCTCCAGCTCCAGCCACAGGCCTGGGGGATCAGCGCAGAGGGAGTTCAACAGCCTGAGATGAACCACGAGCTGCAGGAGATCTCTTAACGAACCGTAGCTTAGACTTGATTTCTGTTTCGGGACTGGACAAACATCTTATCTTGATAGGGTCTGCTGGGGATATTGTTGTTGAGGGGGCATTAGACCAGTCCGGAATAACTTTGGCATGTTGCTGTTGGCTGAGCTTAGTCCGGGATAAGAGGATTGCTAATCGCTTCAGTGAGAGACAATACAAAGCTTTTCGGATGCTGTATGACAAACTCCATAATGAAACAAATGAGATCACAGCTTGAACCCACGGATGGAATGTGGCTAAGAGAGATCATGGTAGATGCTGATTAAGAAAAGATGCAGCATAAATCAACAACTATACTGCACCTCTGCGGTCCAAGGTAGGTCTGGATGTTCTGAGGACTTGGGGAAGGCAGGTACCCATGTCCAAATCAGCCAGCGTCAACTCATTCATGAAGTATGGCAACTATAATGAAACAAACAGAGCTTTTAATGAGTAAATATTTTGGATTGAAGTTAGGAATAAAAAGCTTTCACACTAAATGTGTGTAAAAGAGAGATCCTCATGATATAGCTGAGGGTGAGCAGAGACATCTGCAGTGTGGATGTGTGGATGCATGGGTCAAACAGTGCAGAAAAAAAATGCTGTGTTACAAAGTGAAGCTCAGGAAATGAGTAATGGGATGCTGCGGTACCATCAGGGCTCACCGACTCACTCCCACTTTGTCTTGAGAACCAGAGAGAGTGTATTATCAGCTGCACATGCACGCAACCACACAACGAATGAGGAGTGCCTGATATTGTGTTGTGACCTTCAACACATGCATGTCAATATGTGTGTATTCTTGCATTCAGATAATTGAATTATACGAAGTGCATGGTAAAATCATGAATGCTTCAACCATTCTCAGCCATCCTCACCTTGATTTTGCTGAGTTTCTTCTGAATCTTGTGTGCCACTTGATCGACCCAGTACTTCTCCCGCAGGAAGTCCCAGAAGATCCGGCCCACCAGCGAGTTCACCCAGCTGGGCTGACCATCTGCAGCGCAGCCCTGCGGCTCCGCACCTGCGTCAGGCTCAGCTCCCGCCTGACCTCGAGAGCCATACTCTTCACTGGGAATCTGCAGGAGATAACAAAGATATTTCAACCCAAACTTAATTTTTTTTCACACACTTTTCAGATTTTATGTGAGCAGATAAGATGCACAATCCTATTATATGCTCTGGAAACACAACAAACATTCACCCAGACTATCACCTTCTGAAATGCTAATCTCACACCCCTCAAGCCAGAATCTGCTGCACTGTTGCATCTGCTGAAGACGCACCAGTTGCTTACTAATAATATCGTTGCCAGGTGATATCTGATATTTCGAAGCGGTGGCATTTGGTTTCATGAGCAAGCCTGACATCAGCTGAGCCAGCATCCTGTGCAAGGCTAATGTGAGCCTGGAGCAGGAAATTGAAGCTAATATTGACCGGCTTTAATCAATGGACACATGCAGAGAATAAACGTGACGGGCATGACATGCAGAGGGTAAATAGAGCAGAAACAACAACGTGATAACTTCCCATAACAGAAAGAGAAAAAAAAAATCACAAGAAAACCTGAGAAAGAGTGATAAGAGTTTCAATTTCACAACATCTCTGCTGAGTCACATTAAAGCAAAAAAGGATGTTTCAGAAACTGTGCAAAAACCAAAACCAAAAACAAAAAAAACAAAAAACAAAAACAGTGCTGGTTTTTAGCAGTTTTGCTCCTCTCGTTGTACAATATGTGTCTGTATTTTTCAATGTTTTGCTTAGATATCTAACTTACTGTTTGTAATTTAAAAAGACTAGACAGATGTCTGACATACTAACACCAGTCCAACTCTAGAATAGTTGTGTTTGCACAATATAAAGTGGAACTTAATCAATATGTAAGTAAACTAAGCATTTAAAAATTCAAATAAATGTAAAAAGAGTACCATGCAGATAAAATCTAGTGAATATCATAAAATATCGGTGACAAAGAACCATATTTTCCCTTTTGTCTCTTTTTTGAGAGGAAGCAGGGTTATACAAACTTCTGCAAGAGCTGTATAAATAAAATATCACTCCTGCAGCTATAACTGCTATTAAGAATTTCTGAATGACCTTCTTGCATGTTGTGGGGCTTCCCTTCCCGTCACTGTGGCAGGGGCTGGGAGTGGGATTGCAGCTTTCTGCCTCGATTAGCTGAGTCATGTAGACGCTGTAGTCCAACAGCGTTCTGGTTTTCATTGCTCCTGGCAGGTCAGGAAGCTCCTCTGTGCCGTCCTTAGCCTCTTCACCACACTGTGTTTCTGTGTTGAGGAGAAATGGCAGACATGAAGTCAGGGAGAAACACATTATCTGCACCACCTCACCCACTTAGAAACGCCACAAGACCATGGAGACATCTTACCCATGTTGTCCTCGCCGCTCTCACTGGTGGACGCTCCAGCCAGGGAGGCAGACAGGAAATGCTGAAACCACTCTTCCTTCTCCCTTCCTGTGCGGCCAAACAGATACAGGGTAACAGGAACCTGGCAGTCGGGGCCCAGGTGCTTCGCTGCCCTTTCTTCTTCATCTGGCCCTTCCAGTAGACACTCCTCCCCGACCTCTCCCTCTGCCAGAGTGATGCAGATGGGGTACTTCTTGTTCCACACCCTCTTGCGAGCCAGTCCAGGAGGCACCAGAGACACCTGCGGAGAAACGGGAAGCTGTTTTGCAGGTTGTTTGGTGTTGATTGACGACTGTACATTGGCTGTGGGTGAGAATGTGAGCACGTGTGTGGTTGTATGTCTCTCAGTGTTTTCCCTGTGATGGATTGGAGACCCGTGCAGGGGGTACCCTGGGACTGCTGTGGGTAAGCAGGTTACCTTCCTATCTCAAGGACGCCCTATCCTGTCCCATCCCTGTGTCAGAGTGTCCTCAGAAAAGGTATCCTGGATTTCTCTTAATAGTGTGTAAACACATTGTGTTGCAGCTATCAATAAAAATATAGTTGTTTCCCATTCAGTCTGCCTTTTCCCATATTCAGCTGGGACCATGTCCAGCAACCCTAAACTGTTAAGTATGGAATATAGAGGGACAATCTGATAATCATCCCTCCATTGGTTATAGTGTGCCAGCTCCCATACAGGAAGCTACAGCAGCCGGCCGAACTGAAGGGGGTCAAGTTCTTTCAGTGCATCATCACTTCACCCGTAATCCTCCTGCAGTTTCAGGTCTGTGTTAGATGACATAGTGCAGATAGACGAGGCAGAAGAGTTCAGGTGAGAGGTCACCCTGGCTCTCTCTCTCTCCCTCTTCTCCCTGAGGGACACACCTGCACCTCGGGGAACAGACCAATGAGGATATTTTCGTCTACAAAGGCACCGACCTTACAGTTGGCCAGATGGTAAGCCCGAGAGTGCAAAAACACGGCCTCATGGGGCGCTTCATCGAAGGCCGCCCACCGGGGGATGTTGGCGCGTGGGTAGGCCAGACGCAGCCGGCTGCCGTCCAGGGTGACATACACAGAGTGTGTGACAGAAGGGTGGAAAGTCTCAGGGTCGTAGCTGTGTGTCTCATTCATCCAACCCTGAGAGGAAATAATGAGGATATTCGTTTGAAAGATTGAAGGCGCTCTTGCTGGAACAAAGTCAGTCACAAATCATTTCACATTTTCCTGGGGAAGAAAAAAAAAAGAGACAGCTTGCATGTGCTGCTTAACATGCTGGAAATGTGTATATATAAATATGCCAGCCTTGCAGGGCCTGCACTCTCCCAAGTTAGTTATATTCACAGAGAGCGGTGCAACTCAGCAGGAGGGGAAACATGAACCGTGGCAGAATACATGTGTCTCATTTCACAAGCGATATGTGTCCGAACAGGCTTCGCTGGGCCAGAAGCTCCTGCGTAATCATAAACTTCACCCTATCTGATCTCGCTAACTCTGCGATCTTGTGGCCGCGAGACTGACTCTCAGCAGAGCTGTCAAGAACTGCAAGCTATTATCAAAATGACCCTCTTTTTTTTTAACCGAACCTGCTGTGCTGAAGGGCAGTTTTTCTTTTTCTTTTTTACAGCAATTACCTCCAAGCTAATCCATTAAGCACTGCTGATTGCACTATCTGTCTTTGATGCAATCTAATGTGTCGCTGCTGCTGTTTTCTCTTTTCATCTCTCATCCTGCAGAAGAGACACAGGGTTGTGAGGCTCATTTCCATGAAACCAAACAGAGAATGCTTTGAAGCAGCTTCAGAGATTTCGCTGCAGCCAGCGCCAGATTTAAGAGCTATGGAGCTAATTCTTGTGTGAGGCTTTGCTGCATGATGATATAACAAAAATACAAAGCAGATATAGGACTTGCACTACTATTCTGATTGCTGAAATGACTTTTACAATGACCAAGGCTTCTATGTAACACCGCTGCAAAATTTGCACAGAACCCAAATGGTCACTGCTGCATTAAACGCTGACAGATCATTGTTTTACACGTTACCTCTAGAGTTTCTTCAGGCTTTCCCTCGAGTGAATCCATGTTCATGGGAATTGGTCTGCTCAAGCGGGAGGCCTGGGCGCTTCTGGCAGATGAGCGACGTGGGGCAAACATGAACACGACCACCAAGCCCAGGATGAAGCCACATGCGACCCCCATGGACAAACCCGTCACGTAGGAGGGCAGGGGCAGCACGAAGAACCCGTAAGCTAGAAGACCCACGGGGAGGAGCCAATAGAAAGGCATTGACGAGCCTGGAACTGTGACTCCAGGCTGGGGATAAGTTCTGTGGTGTGTCTCTCTGGGTCTGTTCGGGTGCTGCACCACCTGGATCATGTCTCCATAGGAGCAGATTTCCAAATGGCTCTCTCTGCTGCTACGTTCGGAGGAAAAGGATTTCATGACTGAATCTTTTTGAAGTCTTCTGAGAGGCGAGTCGCACACACCCCTTGGCTCACTCTCCGTTCTCCTCCAGCATTTTAGGTCCGAATCGTCGCTGCTTTCATCTCTGCCTTGAAAAGCTGCTGAGTCTCCTGCGACGGAAGCCCTTCCCTGCTTGGGGCTTCCTGAGCTTTCATCTCCCATTATCTTACTCAGCATGCTCAGAGGGTCCTGCATGGCCTCTGAGAACTTCCTCCGCGTGTCCTCCAGCTCAGCGATCAGCGAACTGCCGCGGGGTTCGGTCGGAGACATGCTGCCAGTGGACGGAGGTGATGCCCAGTCGTCGTTCTCATTCAGTCCCCCGGCTTTTGGCCTGGCCTCCGGAATCCTCGGGTGTGTAATCTGCTTCCAGGGATGCAAATGCAGCTTGGAGTCTGACTTTGAGAGATTGACCTCAGGCTCCACCCGGCGTGAGATCTCCGTGCTCAGGGACTTGACCAGACTGAGCAGAGGTTTGCCCCTCAGAGAGCTGTTTTCCCTCTGCTCTAACTCTGTGGAGGATGATTTGACCAGGCTCGTAGTGACGAACAGGCCTGCTGATGATGCTGACAGGTCAGCTAAAGAGCCAGGGGATGAGGGGGAGTGAGGCAGGAAGGGGGGTTGGGAGCGTTGCCCCTGGCTCAGGTCCAGATCGATCCCTAAGCTGAGTTCAGGCCGACTCTCTCTGCTTTGCTGTTTATCTTTGGAAAACGACACTGAGGGGCCCTCGTCGTGACGGTCGAGGCTGAAGATGAGCTTGCTCTCCTCCATGATTGCAACAAAACCAGGAGTTAAAAAGAGAATCTGAACAAATAAAGAGAGCTGATGTCCACTGAGGTAGGGAGTGTGGTGGTCACAGAGAGAGCCTGGAGCTGCAGGTAGACTTGCAGCATCATTTCTGCACAGCATGGAGCATCAAGATGGATCCTGAAAATGTAAAAAAGAGCATTGAAACTAACAATAAATACACAGGATGTGATACATCTGCTGGAGAAACAATGTCACAAATTATTAACATCAATCCTCTTCTGCTTTGACCTTCCTTTTCTCGTTGCAAACTTATTTTTCAGATTCCCATATTTCCAATCAAACTGTGCACTTCGGGAAGCTTTAGTTAACTTGTGCATTTACATAAAGTGTGTCTATGACCCGAGGTGGGTCTGGATGACAGCGTTTTTCTGGAAGGAAGTCATTATCTCAGAGAGTCACGGCTAATCCCAAAATAAATGCAGCAGTCCAGTCATGCAGTAATCAATTAGCTGTGATCCGTGGCGTTCGAGTTCTTCACCCCGACAAGTCTTAATCAAATATCCACTACGACAACCGTCTTCTCCTTTAATTGATTTTCTTAACCATTTCGCAAACAGACCTTAAGACATGTTCACAGTAGAATAAAATATTTGTTGTCAAATTCCAGGGGGGTTGAAAGTCTGACAGAAGATGAAAGCAGAAGAAAACTGTGATTACATCTGCCTGAGTGTATAATCAAAGTGAAGACGTGCTGCTGTGCAAGGTGTCTGCTGCAAAGACGAACAGCTACCCACACACTTGTATAAACACTCAAGCAAAACATATGCATGCACGCTTCAAGTCAAACTATAACCAAGACTCCCTCTCTGCCTTTTCTGTCATTTTTCTCTTTCTGTCTCATATTTCCGTGATGTAAGAAACACATTAATGTTGCCATGTTCTTTTGAAAAAGCCACTCTTAAATTTGAGACCTACATAATAACATTTTTTTTAAGCTGAAGCATCTCTGTGTCATGGATGTAACTGGAAAAACAAGTGGATCTTTTTACAGCCTCCGTCCATTCTGAGCTTGAAAGCATAACAATTAGACACCCCCGGGGGAAATCTGTGGCGTGAGAGCATATGGATCTATAACAAGCCTTTCAGCATTTGTTTACAAGTGACAATCATAAAACGCTGTCAGGGTAGGCAGAGCTCACTGCTGAATTCAGCCGGCGTCAACACAGTGCCGGTACGATCCAGACCGAGAGTGGATTTGGTGTAATCCTCCACATTAAAGAGGCTTTTATGACAGCAAAGTAAGACACTTGTGACACAAATTACATTTGATAAAATGTGTGTCCATTTCAGCTTCAGACACATTTTCGGACACATTGGTACGACCCACTTCTGCCTGCTGTCATTAACGCAGTGCCATGTGTAGCAAGGAGCTGACTAACAGGGAGAAAATATTAAAGACGTCAGTCAGAAATAGGTATACCGGGAATGATCCTGCAGCAGACACATAAAACAGTCATTATTCAGTGAGGACACAGCCATTACATCAACACCTCTTTGCATAATAACAGTAGAAAATGCTATAAGTGACAAAGCACATTAACAGTGATTTGAAAGATATGTTATAATTTCTCTTTGTGGTCTGGACAAAATCAATTTGCAGAAAATGCAATTTATTACCCTGTCGCTTGGGTAATTGTATTTGTTTTAACTTGCTTTTGGCAATCACTTTAACTCCCTGTTTCTATGCACAATTTTCATCAGGAGGTATATTAATTTTAGCATCGACCTGCTGGGCTGTTTGTCAAATCTAATTAAGCAAAGATGCAGCTGTGCCAGTGCTTAAGCCGCTCCGCTCAGTCCCGCGTTACGCTGATCGATGTCTGCTCCGGAGTCCATTTGGATCACTTCACGCTGACAGGAAGACTAAATCTCCTCTGCTGCTCAGTGGGACTACGGAGTCAGCGGGGCTTTGGCAAAGGTTCAGTCACTGCCGTGGACAAATTTGTACACAAGTAAGAGGGCAAATGGTGGAAGCGCCGGATCACAAGGACCGGCTTAAGAAGCCGCAACCCCTGTTTTTGAGTTTGAGAATGGAAATACAGGAAATTAAACACGTACACCTGAATGTCTCATCCTGCATTTGAAGCTACAAATAGTTGTTGTCACTGATTGATTTGCTAATTATGGTCCAAAACCCACAAATAGCAAAAGCATGCCAGTCACATATTACAAATAGCTCACAATGTTTTGAAGTGATATTCAAGGAATAGAAGAAACACCTGGATACATTTGAAAGTAATAAAATACATAGTTTGCCTATATTGTTAAAAAAATTGGACTGTTTCAGTTCAGGGTTGTGGGGTGCTGGAGCTTATCCCAGGTCATTATTGGTGAAAACAGGTAAATCAGTGAAACATTGTAAATCATAGGGAAAACACTGAGATATGCAAAACTACAGAATCACATCTACATCTGTGGATACTCTGGTGTGACCAGCTAACCTGGAATGCATTTTTTTTTTTTTTTTTTAACTCACCCGAAACTAAATAGGACTGAAATGTTATTGCACATCTGTTGTACTGGCCAACATCTGACTGTTTAAATATACTTAGTTGCCAGTGAGAGTACAGGAATGATTGAGATTATCATAAACACTCTTTTGCTAATTTAATGTGCAGGAAAAAGTAGAATAAGGACATAGAAATTCTGCCCACGAGACATTTTAGAGACTTGAAATGATAATTTCTTGGTAATCATCAAAATGGTGCAAGCGAAGGTGAAACCAAACTGTATGCATTTACTTACAATAAAGCAGTGACACTGTCTCATTAGTTGACAGTATTGGTTCAGCTAAAAATAGATTAAAGTGTGAAAGAATACCAACTGCAATAGAAGCAAGTCATACTTTGACATGTGATGACGTGCTTTTGAATTCTGCCAATATTTCGTATGATTTTCTGCTGTGTCCTCCCCGTGGCCTTTCTATCCTGGATTAAGGAGTGCAGAGGGATAAAAAGAAGACAGGAAATTATTATCTTTTTCCATTTAAGATGAAACATTCATAACTAAATCTATTGGGACTGATGTGGTGGGATCATGAGAGGACAGTCTCCACACACACATACACACACAGACACACACAGACACACATAGACACACACACAGGAGTAGGACATCTATTTCCATGGCATCCTCATGTGCTTAATCCTGGACTCAAAGTACAATTTGACCCTGAGGAGTGACACACTTGGCACCGGGGTGTGTGTTTGTGTTTGGGTGCCACATGGTCCGGATTAATGAAGCAGAACTTCATCTCAGCAAGTCATTAAGATGACATCCAGCGCTCAGATAAACTGTTGTATTCCCTGCATCCCTCCATTACAAATGCATTATCTGAATTCAAAAGCACGGTTAAATGCAGGTAATTGGCATGCAGAGAGACGATACCGACCTGGCGGAGGCTGGTGCAGACGCACCTGAGGTGTCGGCGTGCAGAGGATGGGTCGGATCGGATCCAGTGAGGGAGGCATCAGTGTGTCTGTGCCGCTCAGGCTGCAGTGATCAGTCCGGATGCTGCAGAGCCGCGATGCGCTGCACACGTTCTCCGACCGCAGCAGGCGAAAACAAACCTTCAACTTTTCTCACATCTCGGTGGCAAAACATTCAGCAAAAAAAAAAAAAAAAGAAAAAAAAACTCCTAACGCATGAGAATAAAAAGTGTTCCGCTGTGACGCGGACGCGGCAGCCTCGGTTTGACTCCGCCGAGCCGCGTCTCGCTGGGCGTCCGTCCAACACGGAGTAATGTGATTACTGGAGTCCTGGCCGCAGACTGGACGACACCGTAATCCAGATTAGATGTGAGAAACCAGCAGTTGACGAAGCGACTCTTCCTCTGTCAGTGTCAGTGTCAGCACACACACACAAAACACACGCGCGCGCGCACACACACATACACACACACGCACACACACTGAGCTCAGCTCCAGTCACCGCAGTCCTGGACGCACACTTATGTAATTGCACGACCTGCTAAAAAACCGGGCCAGGCTTACAAAAGCATATTTTAATCTTTGTATTATTATAAAAACAAGATAAGGAAAAGGCATAAACAATATACGAGATGTGCAAATATTCAAATATTTTTTTGGAATATTGTAAAGGTTTTATTTTTCTTCAGATATTTCATTGTAAAGCACTTTTGGGTGATTTGCAGGATCGTGCCCAATGCACAAAAGCGCCTGACACATTGATTGGTTCCCAGGCATCATTAATTAAACATTGAATTGAAACCAGGGTAAAAACAGAGAGCCCTGAGTGCAGGAGGCTAAAAAGAATATAGATCTATCTGGTCTGAGCAACTCTCCAGGTTTCTTTTACTGGGTGGGATAAATATTTTCCTCTTCCTGCAGAGAGCTTCATCAAATAATTCTATCTATCTATCTACCTATCTACCTACCTACCTATCTATCTATCTATCTGTCTATCTGTCTATCTATCTATCTATCTATCTATCTATCTATCTATCTATCTATCTATCTATCTCTGTTAATATTTTTCCATTTAGATTTATTTGTTGTCCACTGGCCTCTTCAGAAGCCTTTCTGTGTGAAGTTTGAGGATGTTTTCTCTGTTTCCTAGTTTGAGTTAATTGGTGACTAAATGGAAATTGAGAGTGTTTGTTTGTCCTGTGATGAACTGGCGACCTGTGCACAGTGTCCCATGCCTTCAACAGGGACTGGACCCTTTTAGTTATATTAGATCATTGCAAAAATCAAACCTATTATATTTACTGTTCTTTTATCTGTTCTTACATCCCTTCTGCTTTAATCACAAATCCTTGTTTATGACTATTTTATAACATTTGGCTGTTGGCTGATACAACATAAATAAAACTTCAATATCCACCTCTAGTTCAGCCTTCTGTGCCACGATCTTTAAACCATACAACATTGCTGGTCTCATTATACAAACGTTTTAATCCAATCCAGCTCTTCTATCACACACTTGAAAAAAACACTCTCAACACCAGCTGTTAGATGTCACCCATGAGCATTATTCACACTTCAGTCTGACCAGTGAAGAAAATGTTGGACTAGATGCTGCCCCCTCTTGGAAAAACTGCTAAATAGAAAATGCAGGTTTTGATTTAAAGCAAATTTCTAATTCAGCCATGCAAGAGAAACTTTTCTATGTGTATATCTAATATGCAGTCAACCTGAAGTATTTTTGTCAAACCTGAACTGCAAACACAAATAACAGAGCATCATAAGAGAGAACATGGAACTTTATTGTTCACAATGGGAAATGTTGGTCAGACCACATATGTTTGAGAAATGTGCAAAAGAAGAAAATGTGAAATGGAGCTGCTGCAAAGGCAATGCAGTGCAGTTTGGTAAAGTTTCAATAGACTGTGTTCACAGCTGTCACTTTAGATCAGTTGGATAAAGCTCCTCTGGTATGATTACAGCATCAGTGGAAGTCTGAATGCCACAATCTGCACCCTGGTGCACACCAAACAAGCAGGCTCTCTTGAAAAGTATGTTTCAAGTCTACTTGGAAAGCAGTCAGATCAAACACAGGATGTGACGGACTATAGAGCTTATTGTGTTTGGTTTGTATAGCAGAGGAATTCCTCCTCCTGTTTTCCCTCCTTCTTACAGTTTATCAGCTGCAACTGAGTTCTTGGCTCTCATTAAAAAATCCACCGCAATAATCCAAAATGCATCTCTGCACAGCATTTTGTGGAAGTTACATCGCAGCATGTTTATGTCACGACAGCTGTCCAGAATGTGTGCGAGTACAAAACGCATCAGACCCAAGTCTGAACCGTCCCACAAGTGTGAACACAGTCGAAATAAGATAACACAATGCTTCAGCAGTTGTATGCTGATGGGCTTTCCATCGAAACATGTAAATCCTTCAAGACAGAACCAAAACATATGAAAATGTTGGAGGAGAATATTTGCATTTCCACTGACGAGTCTGCGTGAAAGAGGACACATAAACAGGCAGGCCAGTCTTTTCCGCATGGTGAATTAAATGGCTGTATGGAAAAGTCAGGACTAACATATTGTACACATTTGATGATCACAGAAATTGGAATAGAAGTCGTCTCTTTTTGGCCTAAGCAAGTCTTTACAACGTGCAACGACTTGCAACTCGAGTACGCTCCACTCTAAGTTAAGATTTAACCCCAATGTGCTGCATCAATATGTGACTGAGCACCCAACCTGATATGAAATGGAGAAGCAAGCCAAATTCAACCCGAGGAAAAGAAAACTAAAGCTTTACTGTGAGGTTCCTTTATTAAACTTACACAATCTACGGCTTTCTGGGATTTTAAATACATGTGTGAGAGGTGCACACCACCTCTTATACACATGTAAACCCGTTTCTTGTAACTCAGAGTTGGCCTGACCTGAAACTTTTAGTTTTCATTCAAGTCGTCTTTTCGTGCGTTTGCAGGTGCATCTTCAGATTGGGTGCGAACCGGTATCTCATCCCACAGAGATGACAGGCGTAAGGCCTCTCTCCCGTGTGCGTGGTCCTGTGTCTCTTCACCTGTCCGCTCTGTCGAAAGCACTTCCCGCAGACGTCGCACGAGTACGGCTTTTCCCCTGAATGGTATCTCATGTGCGCTTTGAGGTGGCTGCTTGTGTTGAAAAGCTTCCCGCACAGGTCGCAGTGATACGGCCTCTCCCCCGAGTGGCTCCTTTTATGAATGGTGACATTCTGGCTCTGGCTGAACGCCTTTCCGCAGACGTCGCAGTGATACGGCTTCTCCCCTGAGTGAGTCCGCACGTGGACGATCAGGTGCTCCCTGCGGTGGAACGTCTTGCCACATTCCTGACACGCGAAGTCTCGGATGCCCGTGTGGATGCGCTCGTGCAGCCGGAGAGAGCGGGTGTTGGCAAAAGTCTTGCCGCAGACGGCACAAAAAAACGCTTTGTTGTGGCAGCCTTCCAAATGAGTTAACAGCTGTTTCGTGGATTGGAACGCTGTGCCGCAAAAACTACAATCGGTTTTACTCTCATGTGTTTTGATGTGCTTCATCAAAGAGGCGATGTACTGAAAGCCCTTACCACACAAGTGACAAAAACTGCGATCTTTCTGCCCTTTAGCAGATTGGTTATCATAAGGCAATGCTGCTTGGTCGGTTTGACGACCATCACCTCCTTGTTCTTGCAGCATTCTGGCATTGTGAGTCATCGTCTGTTCTCCTGTGCTGTTCACCAGCTCCTCATCGCTAGAGCTGTTCCCACTCAGTCCTGCAGAGCACTCGGAGGAAACTGGAGGGATTTCATATGATACTTGCAAAGCTGGTGGACCTCCCTCTTTCTTCACAATTCCAGCAGAAGGAAAAACAACATCAGGTGTTTGGTCGGATTCCTCGAGTTCCTTCTGCTCCTCTTTAATGGCGGGCAGCTTGTAATCCGTCTCAGCTAAGCAGAGGTTCCAGGTGTTATCATCCTGATCTGTGCTGGATCTAGAGGGTCCTGGGACCTCCGGACCCAAAATGAAGTTGGACTCCTCTTGCGTTGAGGATCCATGATTTTCATCGCCGTGCTCTATGCTGCAGCTGGTCAGATGAACTTCTGAATCTGTAAAAGAAACATGAAAATCACTGAGCTCAATCAAACTGAGAACCAGAGGCAATTAAAGTGATGTTAAATGTGACTGAGCTGTTGAATCCAAACAGGTTGATGGGCAACAGCAGCAGAGGGCCACACCAAGTGACTCTTCAATTGGCTTTTAGAATTGTAGATTGTAAAATAGGCGTAAACAACACAAAAGCATGGATTCATCCTGCTTTATAGGATTTGTAGGTTGCTTACAGTTCAGGCAGCTTGCTGTATAATGGTGTGAGGGATATTTAGCTGGTGCATTTTGGGCCTATTAGCATTTGGGCCTATTATGAGCATTATTCAAGTTTGCCTGACTACTGTTTATCATATACCACTGCATCATCTTCAGATGGCTACTTCCAGTGAAATACACCATGACAAAACAAAACCTGACTGTAGCACGGTACATCTAATATTTATTGTAAATTCTTAATGCTGCTTCCAAACCTCCCTCATGAAAGTTGAAACAATAAATCTGACCAGGTCGTTTAAAGCTGCAAAGTATTAAAATATCTGTGCCACTTCTGCAGCAGAACACCCTTCCCTCCTCAGTGCGCATGCGCGAAACTAAAAGCCAAACACTGCACATAAAGCCACTTCTCCGGACATTATTCGTGCCTTCCTGGATGTGTGCACCAAAGCGACAGTGTGCATGTGAAAGCAGCCTCACAGACCCGCTGGGTTGCGCAGAAGGCCCGGCTGGTGCCGCAGACTTTCTCCCTCTTTGGAGAGACTAACTTGGGCTCCGTACAGAGCGAGCGTGACGGTCCTCTCCACCTCTCCCAGGATCTCCTCCGCGGCCGCGTACAGCCGCTGGTGCACGAACGACCTCAGCTGGAACATCGCGGCGTTCATGTCTGAGCTGCGACACGAAACCCCAAGCGATGCCAGCTGGGCGATCGAGAGAGGAAAGTTAGCTAAACACACAGCTGACAGCTGACAGACCCAAAACAGTCCGCCACATCCGGTCTGACGCTATCACTATAAAAGCTTCCCGCCTGCAGTGTCATTGTCAAAATAAATAAAAGAATCAAAAACATTGAAACAGTAAACCACCACCACACAGTCACATTCACACCGAACGGCAAATTAAGGTCACTATTTAACTTCACGTGCATTTTTTTTGGACTGTGGGAGTCAGATGGGGGGAGAACATGCAAACTCCACACAGAAAGGGCCACAGTGTGGCCTTTCATATAATATATGAGCTGAAAATTACAGATACAAATGATATAAACAAAAAAATTCTTCAGCATTTCTAATTAAATGTTTATAAACATATTCATAGTTTACAAGCCGAAGGTTTATTTAACGATTTAATACTCAAGCTGAAATTCAACAGCCACATGAAGACAATAACAAAATCGGCTTACTACCATCTAAAAATATTACAAGAATTAAAGGATTTCTGACTGAAGAAAATTCAGAGAGACTTGTTGATGCACTTGCTTTCAATAGGCTGGATGACAGTAATGATGTGTTAAAGGTCTCAGTAAAAAAAAAAAAGTCTGCCACTCATTCACAACGCTGCAACCAGAGTCTTCATCAACACAAAAAGGGTTGACATTGGACATCATCACTATGAATTGCCTTGTTAAATAATTTTTTTTCAAACGATGAACATTACATGGCCAGCTGTTTAAATTCAAATATATAAAATCATGCTATGATTTATTTATTTTGTGCAGTATTTCAGTGTAATAATAAAAGCAATTAGCATATAATAATGTGTTATTCTGAATAGTCGGTACAGACATCAGATTGGAGGTAATATATAAGTTATCAAATGCATGTGTTGAAGGGAAATTCATATGTATTTTATATTCATTTAAATGTAACATTTTCTCTCCAGGAACTCGTCACTGGTTTTATGTTGAAGGTCATCAGACCGGAAGTGTCTTCATCAGTAAACTGAGAGGATTAAACACGTTTCCATCATAACAATGTCGTTCTGCGCGTTTTTCGGCGGGGAGCACTTCAAAGACCACTTTAAACCAGGTAAACCTTTTGATTTACTCCATGATCCACGCTTACAGAGTATTTAGTCATAAATGGCATAGTTTAAAACTTAGTAAAATAAGTTTTAACCAGCTAGCGCTGGTCTGCTAACTTGCGATAAAGGGAACGTAACTTTTAAAAACAACTATCAAACCATCTTGTTCATGTTTTTCCTCACGAATAACTGTAAAACCTAGTGCGCACACATGTTACATTAAATAATACTCTTGGAAATTGGTGATGTTTGCTGATCAAACCGGAGTCACACTGTTTCACGTTACACAACCGCTCAGTTACAAAACTGGATTTGTTAACAGAAATGAGAAACTGAGCGATGACACAGCACAACTACCCACTGCTGGCTTTGTAATATTATTAACACTATGAGAAATAGATATTTTTCCAGTTGTAACCATTAATCTCTCTTTTTTTTAATATTTATTTAAAACACTTGGTTTTTGCTTGTTCTTTAGTCTTGTGTTTTTTGAGAACATTCGTCTAACATTTTTGTTATTTTCATTGTTCGTGAAAGAATCAATCGATCACCTTATAAATGCGTAATTTATTTGCAAATCCTTTGCAATATAAGGGGAATGAAGTCACATGGGTCTATAATTTAGTGCATTACTGATGGTTTGGTTCATCCATCCATTCATCAACCCATCTTCTACACTGCTTTATCCTGTTCAGGGTTGCAGGATGCTGGAGGGGGAATTTAGGGTCACCACACACACACACACACACACACACACACACACACACACACACACACACACACACACACACACACACACACACACACACACACAAACAAAAGTCTGTACTAAAATAGTCAATCCACTTCTCTTCAGGGATTTATGTTTGCTCCAAGTGTGATCACCAGCTGTTCTCCAGCCGCTGCAAATACGAGCACTCGTCCCCCTGGCCGGCCTTCACAGAGACCATCAGAGAGGACAGTGTGTCCAAATATGAGGAGAGACCCGGCGCATACAAGGTACTGTCATCAGCAAATTGTTTAAATATAACTGAGTTCATTCACTGAAGGTTTGTTTGATTTATTTCTCTGCATCCCACCTCTTATTACTACTATAACGGCAGTCACTCTCAGCTTTCACTCGATTTAATATATAATACAGAGGGTTAAACCATGTTCCCACATTATTAATAGTTAACATTTTTAAATGTTTAAGCAGATGATTAGGATTCAAATCGGACAGTTTCTGTCAACCTCTCCCTGATGATTACGTCTTTCCAGAGTCACGTCCAGGTTTTCCTTGTTGCAGGTGCTTTGTGGGAAGTGTGGAAACGGCCTGGGTCATGAGTTTGTGAACGATGGACCATCCAGAGGCGTGTCCCGCTTTTGAATATTCAGCAGCTCACTGAAGTTCGTCTCTAAAGGTACAAACAGTCACATTGTGTATATAGCACAAACTATTGTATCAGCCCTTTTAGACAAGTTCATTATACATTATATGGACTTAAAAGTTTCCTATTTAACTCAGCAGTATAAATCTGCATGCAGAGGTTGTTTGCGATGCTGAGTGCTTGTTTACTCTAAACTGCACGTCTCCGTCTTGTCCCCACAGATAAGGTTGACGGACAGTAAGGTGAGCTGTCAGGAGGAAGCGCTGCAGGACTAAAAGTTTCTGTCTCCCTGCTGCTGATGGTGCAGACAGTCAATGAAGTGTTCTGGGATAAAGCCCGGTCTGGGAGCCCCAGAGGTCTGATGAACGGCGTCTTCACCGCGCAGCACGAGCATGAAGCTGAACACCACTCACACCAATACTATGCAATCAACACAAATTCAGAGAACAGTTTCACATCGTTGATCACACGGCTGCTGTTACATAGTTTTTATGTAGACTTCTACTGAATAAAGACGGGAAATCATATTTTTATTCTGGGTGAATAGATATATTCTTTCATCGCTTTGTAACCTGTTATTCTGAAACGGGTAATAATTACACAGAACAGCTGACAATATATTAACCTCACAAAGATTTAAATGAATCACTCAATGCAAATGAATCAGGTCAGTGTGGACTAATAGGTACCTTCATAGATGTCACAAACTTTATTTGAAATGTTAGCTTTGAACTGCTGTTTTGATGCTGAAACAATGCTCCATATCCTATTTTCATGAAATCAGAGCTCATGTGTTTGTTTTGATCACTTTTTTTGAAGTAATTTATGCAAGTTGAATACTATGCAAATAAATATATTTTAATTTTAAAGAAATCACTTGTCTATGTGTGTGTATTTTAATCAGCTGGGACTTATTCCAGATTTGTATTTGTGTTTGTGAGTTAGACTCCAGTGTTGGAGTGAAAGAGATCTCATGTGTGGCGTTAAAAAAACAGTACTGAATTCAGAAAAGTAGTTTCCTGCCAGATCTCTGATAGTGGACAGAAAACCACAAACACTCACACCTACAGCCAATTTTAAGGTTATAATTTAACCTCACATGCATGTTTTTGGTTCGCGTGGAGAACATTCAAAGTCCACACCGAAATGCCTGGCCTGTATTTGAACCCACTATCCACACGTTCCTCTCTTTAACCAGGGAACCAAGTTAAAATGTAAAAAATGCTTGAAACTTTTTTAGAAATAAAGTGACTGAAAACATCTCTGAGGACACTTTTGGAAAGACAGTGCTCAGGGAAGTGCTGCCACCAGGTGGAGGAAGTGAGAAAAACATCTGCAGACACTTGATCCGGATGTGCCATTTATTTCAAGCTCAAGCGGTGAGACATTCACAAACAAACCCATCTTGATGAACGAGTTTTGCCTTCAACGAAGCAAGACTTTCAACATGGATGAAATGTCTTACTGCTCTTTTTCTGGCGGGGAAGAGTATAAAAATCACTTCCAGCCTGGTAAGTGTGAGAGGAGAAGCATGAGGCTGCATGGAAAGGTCAAAACAAGCACAGTGTTGTAGAAATAAACACCCCCGCCCCTCTCCCCTGTGTGTTTTCTTGTTGGCAGGTATTTATGTGTGCTCTGAATGTGGACATGAGTTATTTTCCAGCACGGCTAAGTTCGAGCACTCCTCTCCTTGGCCAGCTTTCTCTCAGACTCTCCACCACAACAGTGTGTCCAAGCAGCCGGAAGCATGGGGGCCAGTAAAGGTTGAGTAATGTCGGATTCACACACCACCCACATCAAAGGTTCCGTTTTACCTCTAAAAACTGGCCAGCAACTATGTTTTTTAATCCCTCAGACAATGTCCTTTTTATTTTAGTGAATAGTATTAAGCTGCTTGACAGTAATTAGTGAGTCTAAAATTGCTGCAGGTGTAAACCTGAGTGTGTGGTGATCTGTGTTTTTCCAGGGTGTGTCCTACCTTTTCCCCATAGTCAACTGGCATGAACTGAATAAAATGGTATGAAAGATGGATGGATAGATATGACAGCCGTGTTAACACGATATCTGTCAGCGAAGCAGAGACTGACACATCCTGTTGGACCAGTCATCTATTGATGCTCAGTAGTCTGGTGAGGGTTTGTGTTGAACTATACAAATCAGTTCCAAATACACAGCTTGATATATCACAAAATGCTGCTATCAAAAAAATTCAAAATGAACTAAGGTGAATAATAGCATGTTAAAACTACATAGTCTTAATGTAGTTGATGCTCTGTGGGAGATAAAATGAGTGTATTGTACATATATCTGTCCATACATGTTTGGAAGTATGGTTAACAGAGCTGCAGTTGGTGTTATTCACACTGTAATCTGAATTATGTGGGTGTGTATTTCTTAGGTTTGCTGTGGTAAATGCGGAAGTGGATTGGGCCATGAGTTTTTGTATGATGGACCAAAAGAAGGGCTTTCACGCTTCTGAATCTTCAGCAGCTCACTTACATTCATCCCTAAAGGTGAGTCTCTTCCTTTCTGTCACAGAAGAGTTTATAAGATTTATCCACAAAGCTTTGAGCCAAAAATATAGTCTTCACTGTGTTTAGTCAAGGAAACGTTTTCACTGTGTGACTCGGAGTCTGAATCTTCCGTCACAGTAAACTTATATCTATGTCCTGGTCCCACAGAAAAGGTGGATGACAGTAGAGTGAGCTGTCAGAAGGACTGAAGGTTTCCCTCTCTGCTGCTGACGGCGTGGACAGTTGATGAAGTGTTCTGGGATAAAGCCCGGTCCGGGAGCGTCAGAGCTCTGATGAATGATGTCCTCGCCTCACAGCATGAAGCCGCGGTGGCCACAGCATGAAGCCGAAGTCCTCCAGTGTAATGAAATCACTAACTCAGCAGTTTCACCTCACTGATCACACTGCCGCTGTTTCCTCTTTCATCGAGACACACACTGACTACTGATGAGACCTTTTTAAAGTTTTCCCACTGGCTCCTAAATCTCTGAGAGAAGCAATTCTAACATAATATTAATGATTCAAAAACTTGTGTACTTTGTGAAAGCTTAAGGTAATAAAGCTCTTTTGAGTCTTAGAGTGAGCATAAAACCACATTAAGGCTATTCAGCTCTTTGTTTCATGTGATTGCACTATTCCAGCAGATGATGGTGCTATTCACTCTAAAAAACATCCATAATTATACTTCGGCTGATGAGTTCCTGTCAACAGATTTACTTCTGCCCAAAGCAGAAACACAAAACACTGCATCAGGTGCTGCATGCATTGATGCATTTCAATTTGAGCTTCTATAGAACAGAAAAACCAGTAATTCTTAGCTTCTGAAGCTTTGCCGACCTCAACAACATCATGTTAAATTAAACAGGGACCCTGTAGCTGTACTAACCAAAATATGTAGTGGAAAGAAAAAGAAGTATCTTGGGGGATCAACCGTGGGATTTATTAAATGTGCCTACAAGCATTTTCTGTCATTGTCAACAAGTTGACAACTATAAATGAGTTTTGATTGAGATAAAATCTCAGCTTTGGATTCTTTCTCTGTCAATCCATCCTTTAAAAATACATTTTATTAATCACTGCCTTTCAGGACACCCAAGGTACAGCTAAAAAAAACACATTAAAACATTAATTTTCACATGGTTTAAAATCAAAACAGTCTGAATTCCTTCATACCCTTTTATCCAGCTTCCAGGGAGCAGGAGTCGCGGCCAGCTGAGTCTGGGCGAAAGCAGGATGCATCTTCACCTCAAACACATCTTTATGTGATTGTGAGAGGAAATTGGAGAACAGTCCACACATGCACAGGGGGAAAAATGCAACCACTGCACAGAAAAGCCAGCAGGAATGATAATCGCTACATCAGTGTGTTTGGTGTCTGTTTAATCAGATAGAACAGAAAATTCAACTGTAATGTTAAGGGTAAAGTTCACGTTTTGAACCAACTCTTTTAATAGGCTTGGAAGCAAAGTACCATTATTATGCTGTGTTTTATCAGCATAAAACGTGTGCAAAGGTGAAAAACTGAAAGAAAGAAAAATAGAACTTATTTTAGGTTAAAAAATGATCTGAAAAGGGTTTTTTTTTCTCAGGATAACTGTGAGAAATTATAAAACCCTCCTGATGTCTTCCAAATGTTTCTATTGTCAGACTGTGATGAACTATGGTGTCAAATTTTTCATACGGTAAGCAATAATAATAATAACTTGAAACAAAAGGCGCGTTTCCAAAGTAAAGGTGCGAAGCACAAGTGTTAATGACAAGTTCGAAGAAGACGTGTCTTGATTAAACAAACTCTATAAAAACCACATCACATGCAACACTTATTTTATTTTTACGTATTCTGTTTGTCATTAATTTTGCTTGGTTCATTAGACGGAAACAGGAAGAAAAATGAGGAAGTTACCAAATATGGTCACATGCCCCATAAAAAGCTTGAAGGGAAATATGTTTTGCGGCTCCACAAAATTTTTATGTGTTGGCAGAGGGGGGGCATAAATGGCTCCTTTAAGTCATAAAAGGTTGCAGACCCCTGCTTTAGATTAATAGTCAACTTACCTCACAATTACTCTGTGTGCAACTGTAACATTTTGTAGATGGAAACGCCTCTGCAGCGCCATCCAGAACGCCGTATGCCTTCCTGCTGCCAATGAACTGATTACAGTAATCAGAGGAAGGATTTTTTTTTCCCCTCACAGCTCCTGACACTCAAACCATTTCCATTCACTCTTCCAAAAACAACAAATCAATAACTTTTTCACTGATGCTCTGCGTTCACTGCTTCCTTTCCAAGAAAATCTTCTTCTTTTGGGGTTTTTGAAAAAAAAAAAAAAACTGCTTCTAAATATCTGCGCTCAGGTTGTGGATCATAATGTGTTTATTGAAGGATTTAAATCAAGACTGAGTGAAAGCATTTTGCGAGTGAAGTGGTGTCTCGCTGTCCTGCCCAGCAAAGTGTTTTATAACATGTCGATCCTGCCGCTTTGCGACTCGCAGCATCACACCTCAATCCATGGTAGAGTCATTAGAATCCTCTGTGTTTTTCTACTCAGCAGAGATTTCTATGGAGCTCCTTTTGGCCGCTGGAGCGGTGGAATTTCAAACAAAGCGAGGATGTGAGGGTACGTTTAACTTCTGCCGTGCTCTTTAAGTGTCTGGGATGAGCAGGTGTGGAGCTGCTCTTTTCAAAGGCTGCGAGATCAGAGGGGGAGATGAAAGCTTCGGAGTCAACCAGAGGATTAGCCAAGGAAGTGCAAACATTCATAGACTGCAGTGCTGAAGCGTTTAAGGCGAAAAGCCTAGTTTGCAGATTTAATGTGATGATTTTTGTCTGGAAAATATGATGAAGAGCTGCAGGAAATGAGCAGGCACGAGGTCTTATCATTCATAGTTAAAGGTATGATATTCTAAAATGTATATTATCGGTTTTGTGACCCCACAACAGAAATCCCATTCATCAGGACAGACTTGAGATGATGGAGGCTGAGCAGGAGCCACAGGACGCCACACAAAGGCACATGATTCAGATATGACCTGTAGCGAAAATAATTCCACTGAAAACTTGTTTAAAATATTGCGAGATGTGTTTCGTACTGTTCCAGAGATCAGCACAGACTCAAGCGAGCCCCAAGAGGCGCCGAGTGGAAATCGATGCCTGGTTTTAGCTTTAGCGACTTTCTCGTGAGCACAACTAATTGATTCCCGTGTCATGGTTTTTGTCATGATGTCTCCTGGAAAAATAACTCGAAGACAAAAACGACTAAATGTGACGTTATCGGCTAAAACTTGTGAAAATGAGGAAGCAGCTCGGCGTCAAGGTTTTGGCAGCAACTCTGCGCTGGGAGCTGTTAAAACTCTCAGAGATAGTCTGGACATTCCAGTGACTCACCACCAATCCTGACGTCACCCAGCGGCGTTGTCCTTCACGCTGTTCCTCTAATTCAGATTCCTCAAATCCCTGAAATGATCGGTCTAAATCTGGATGTTGCTTTTGACTTCACTTCAATTCCTCAATTTAATAATAAATGCAAGTCGTCAATTTTAGCTCTTCACTAAAATTCTGACTTCATTATTGCTTTTCTATCTGTTGTCCTTTCGTCGTTCGTTCCCCTTTTTGCTTTTATCACAAATGGCACCCTGTTTATTTCCCATTATTAAACGCTCTCTCTGTAAAGTCACCGTTCACAGCTGGTCCGCAGACTAATCTGTCCTCCGGCGTGAGTGTGACAGTAAGAAAAAGGAGAACTGGGCAGTGGATGAGTTACATTCCCCCAAAAAACAGACAGAAAACCCAAAACAAAGATAAACCAGATGTGAGAAGAAGAAGATGGAGAGGAAGAGGAAATTGCTCAAAAACACAGGACAGTAATTAGCATTGGCTATCTCTAAGGACGGTCTCTGTGACTGGTATCTGAGCACAGCTGCATGGCCAAGAGGAAGCAAACAGGAAGGAGGAAGTGGTAATCCTCCGATAGAATCACAGCACAGACGTTTTCTGTCGCTGACCTCTGGGGGCTCATCCTGCTCGCGAGCAAAAGGAATCCTTAATTACACTAAACCACCGCTACTCCCAAAGTCTTCGCCCGCCCCAGAGGCCAAGCCTTGAGGTTTAACTAAATATGTGTGTGTGTGTGTGTGTGTGTGTGTGTGTGACTCATTCACGGGACATCTTGTTCTAATTGTGATATACAATATTTGGCTCCGTTGCATGGATGTGCATGTTTATAGGCCGCTTGCACCTGCTTCTGTTTTGAGTCACAGAAAGAAAGAAAGAAAGAAAAAGTCTCGCTCTGCATCCACACGCCATGGCTCGTCAAGGTAATATTCCCAAAAACATCTGTCATGCAGCGGTCTCGCTTCACACACCACAGAAGCTGTGATCACTTTGTTGGAGGAATAAAGCTCCTGAATGCGTGACTGTAGCGAAAATAGAGAAATTTCCGTTCATCGGGGAATAATATCTGCAGTATGTGAGACGTCTCCATCCATACATGGAGGGGCCGCCCCGCACATGTGTCAGACATACATGTGCTGACCAAACCTCCCCCTCGCTCCATGTAATGAATGAGAGGATAAACAAAGCTTTTATATACATGACACTGGAATGTGATTTCCGCTCCGGATCAAAGAAGCGTCTGTGGAAACCCGAGGCGCTCCAGGTTGGGCATTGTTTTAATGCTGTCAGGACAGCATGTGTTTGACAGAGACGAAGCTCACGAAAGCCCAATTTAGAGGATTTCTTGCTCGTCCTCCACGAGAGGCCCCGGGGAGAGCCGCAGCAGGAACTGATGGAGTGTATACACAGATTTTATGTGGTGTGAGGATATGAAAGATATATCTCCAAGGATCATATTGGTTATAAACACTGCACTGTATGATAAAACATACATTTTCATTAAGGACAAAACAATGGGAAACCACATCTGTCTTTCCCAACAAAATGTCAGAAGTTTAAAAATGCGAGAGCGGAGCTGTGCTGAGCGCAAAACCCAAAAACGCACCTCGTAAAATCCCAAGTATGAGGGCTCTCGGTAAGAAAATAAACAATACGAGAAGTTTCAATGGCTCCTGACACTTTATTGTCATCTTTATCACACAGACGCATTCCTGTTTGTCGGCCTCAATAACATGGAGAGAGGCCTGAACGCATCTGTGTTTGCAAACTTCACTCAGTCACTATCTGCTCTCCGATCTGTTTGGGGGAGATTGGACCCCCGACACAGCAGCGGCGCAGGTCGGCCTCAGAGCTTCAAAGGAATACTTGAGGTGTGTGGCACTGGTATTGTTCGCTCAGATCAGGGCAGAGAGCTTCTTGTTTTCGGAGATGGCGGATTGGCCGAGGGATAAGAGCAGCGCTTTAAAAGAGGAGAATAAGACCGGCTGATTGTGCTCCCACATGTCATCCTTTATCTGGCCTTGATCAGAGACCATGAGGGGGTTTGAAAGGCCTCAAAGGTGGGCACAGTAATCCAGAAAGGAACTGAGGAAAGGCGCTCGTCGTGTCACTGAGTTTTTTTTGTTTTTTTTTTTTTTTTTTTGGGGTTTGGCCTTCGAGTTAAAGCGTCCGCGGACGGTAAAAATGATCAAATAGAGTCTGAGATAAAAGTGTGCCAAAGGCCGGGAAGCATTTATCAAGTGCACAGAGTGTGGAAATATTAGGAAGGCTCAGGATTACGGCTGAGTGATTTAAAATGAGGCTGGGCACTCAGATAGTCAACACAATGATTGACTGTGGAAAACGCCGTATTTGTGTCAACGCGAGTCCAAAATGTCAGAGGCCGTTGACGTCTCGGGAAGTTTACGGCACGTCTAAAAACTTTTTCTTTTCTTTTTTTTTTTTTTTAGACGGAGACTGAATACTTCTGTGGAGAAGAAAGTCATTACCTCAGTCTTTCCTTGAGTATGGTGCCACAGACAGTTCTGCTCCCCACCCGTCTATCCTCCCCCCACCCACCCACCCACCCACCCGGCTAACCCGAAGCTCCCTGCAATTTGTGGCTACTCATCCTCTGTCATCTTGCTCCGTAATCCAAGCATGCTTCATCCGAGATCCAGAGTCTGTGAGACTTAAAGAAGCATGTTTGTTTGTGCTCCCTGCTCGTTTGATCCTGTGTCCCCCGCCAGCTTGTCACACACATATACTGTATATTTTGGCATGTATGGAACTTGTGAACCCTGCAGCGCCCCACAGACCCCCGATGGGTGGTCCTAATAGTCCAAATTGCTCCTTTGGTCATGCTGATTGCTAATTTCTGTGCAGAAAATGCTCAGAGGTGCCTGGGCTCTGTGTTCTCCGTCGTGATTATAACCCAATCAGAAACCTATAATCTGCATCCTTCCTAGTATTATGAGATCGTTAAAGAAGCGCTCTTACTTCAAGTCTTCCTCAGAAGTTGTTGTGAAAGTCAGTGGAGGTTGGAGGCAACGTTTTTGTCTCACTAAACCTCAATGAGAAGAGCAGACAGAAAGGCCTGCAGGGAGAAATGATCTGAGAAGGAAAGCTGTGTGTTTCCCCAAGTTTGTGCAATAAATGTCAGAACAATAGTAACATTCTGTAAAAATGTGCTTCTTTGCTTTCAGGCAGTCGGTTAGAAGAGAAGAAAGATACCATCAGATATCTGCCTGATGCCTGTGAGCCAAATACAGTGAGTTGGGGAAACCTCATGTGGTTTTTTGGTTTTTTCGGTCACATATTTATTATGATTGGTATTCCGATTGATCGCAGCCAAAGTGATAAATAATGAGGTTGTTTAACTTTTAGACTGGTGGAAGCAAAAACTGAGTTCATCTTCTCTTCATTATGTCATCTTTTCTGGATAATGCATCAGCAACATTACAAGATGAACCAAGTGTCAAATTACAAAAAGGCAGGAAAAAAAAAAGCTCTTTTCTTCAAGGGTAAACTAAAGTGCTAAATTACAAAAACAGCAAGTTTTTATCTCATCTTTTTAAAAGCTATTGCCACTAAATAAATGAAAAACATATCAATTCATGGTTGCAACACTTCTGTTTTAGAGTGAATGGAATCTCTCTTTTACAATCGTCATGCTATGCAAACCTAATTAAAGGTATCAGTTAAGCTTTGTTGTGCAGATTTATGGTTATTGATATTCTAAGTGCACTTCCAAAAATGATAAACTCTTCCTGTGAAGCACAAGTAGCCTCTGAAGTACTGCACTCTGAATGATGATGATAATAATAATTAGCATTTAATTGCAGCATTTAGAGTGTGTGTTTATGTGTGCGATCCTCCTGAATGAGGGTATTTCTTTGCCTCTGTGGCTTTATGCCCCTCAGCACCTCTCTCCAGCACACAGACACACACACCTTTTTACATAACTATTGAGCAACTGAGCCAACTATCCTTCTCCAGCTGTCTTTCGTCATTCGTTTTCTTAGAAAAATTTATCCTTGAATGAATGATTAACACACTGTTAACATTAACATTTGGCACATGAACGCCTTATTTTGCTACCTTTGCATTTTATCGTTTGTCTTTGGTGCCAGTAAAGCAAATAGCCCCATAATCCCACTGTCAGTCATCCTGCAGTAATTGTTTCTCTCCGTCTCCTCATTGGCTTACCGAAGTCTTGGATCTGTGCAGAGACCGCTGTGCTGTGCCAATCCTAGAGACAGAAAAACAAAACAGAGAGAAGACTTTGTTTTCCTCCGTCCCGATCTGGATCAATTATTTAAGGAAATGAATGATAACTCGGTCAAAGCAGAACCTAAATGAATTTCTTAAATGTGTTTTTGGGAAGCGCGCAGAGAAGGCCGCCTGCCGTCATGTGGAGCAGCCGCTCTGTTGTGTCCCCAAAAACACAGACCTCAAAACCTAAAGTGAGACCAGATGAGAGCTTACAGGAAGGAGAGGAAGCTGTGTGTGTGCGTGCGCATTGGGGTGCGTGACTGTGTGTGTGTGTGTGTGTGGGTATAGGGGTTAAAAAAGATGAGGACCGAGGCTCAGAATACATTCCCACAGGAATGAGCTTCACAGACAGCCCAATGTGATTATCAGCTTGACAACAAAGTGAGGGCGTGGCGGCGGAGGCCTGCTCGGCTGAGTTTCTGTGTTTTGAAGGGAGAAGACACGGCTCCACCGTGACGATATGTGGAGTTTGCATGTTCCTTCCATACATGGGTTTTCCCGAGTTACTCTGGTATTTTTTAAATTCATAGCCTTTTCTGATATGTGTTAAATGTCTGTTTTCCTTCAGTCGTGTAAAGGCACAATTTACACAACGGTGGTTTCAAGTGAAAACAGGAAACTTTCATTGTGTTTTGTGCATCTGTTTACACGACAACGGTGCTCAGAGCCTCTGAAAATGCAGTTTTTTGAAAATGGGTCACAAGGTGGAACTTTTTGAACACGCTCTGTCTCCATGTGGAGACGGAGGAAATCATTACTCGTCTTTTCTGAAACGATGGTACTCTACGTGCGAGCCACAAAGATGTTTTTGAAATGTAAAAAAGATGCGTCAGCTAGTTTAGAAACCTATTTCAAAGTCCAAAGAGGAAATTTGTGGTGGTGGATCAGATTTACTCTGAGTGCATGTTAATGTTGCTGTGCTATTAATACTACTAAATCTGTAAGAAGTAAATTGTAAAATGGTAATTGGATTTCACTCATATAGCTCTTTTCTACTGCTTGTTAATGATTCACACTCCAATGGAGTCGCTAAACTTAGCTTGACTTACATATGGACAAGATGATGACAAATAAAACAGGTTGAAATAAACTGAAAATGTACTTTTTATTTCTGAAAGCTCATGTTATATTCTGGCCTCAGTTTTATATTAAGATAGTGTTAGCTTAGGTACCCCCCTCTCTCGGCAAATAATTAGACTGAAATATGTACAGTTTTCTCCATTCAAGACAATTTTTATTGCATTTATTTAAAGTATTTTCAAAGTCTGCAGCAATTTCTTCACGTGTCAACGCTGTGTTAACGGTTCTCAACTTTAGATTAAAATGAGTCAAACTAAACAACACATCAATCTTGAAAGCGAATTCACTTATTTTTACACTTCACTTATCTCCCATCAGGCCCGTCTTTTTTTTTTTCTTTTTACTGGTAGGTCACATATTTGGTACACTCTTGTCCCCTTTGGCCAAAACAACCGTCAGCACCTTCACTGATCGTTTGCTTGTTTGAGTCGCACACAATTTTACATTCCTGCGAAACGCAGACAGGCCCCATAGGGTAGAAGTCTATCTCCTATTTCTGCAGCATGAACCAGTTTGACAAACACACACACACACACACACAACCAACCTCTGGCCTGCAGGATCTCGTAGGATAGGTGATACTTTCTGAGCAGCCCTGACTCAACAGTGGAGCGATGGACGGAGGACTTTCTTTTGAGGATGACAGCTCTCTTTTCTCACAGTTACTGTGACGGATTGGAATTTGAAAAAAAACATGGGAAACTCCGGAAAATGCAGAGAAAAACTGCTGTGGTTTTTACAACAGTAATTACTGTCAGTTAACACCCATCTGATGACTGTTTGTGTTTATATTTACACGGACCTGGCTTGACTTGCTACATAAATGAACGCACAGCCAACCGGTTCAGTCAGAAGACTCTCACCCCGGCTGCTCGTTCGGATGCATTCTTCCGTCTCCACAATTGTTTTGGACAAGCCGAGCGAGTGCGAAAATTAACAAGCGCCTCCAGTTGGGTGGCGGTTCTGGCCCAGTAACAGTGGCGCAGTGTTCGGCCCGACCGTCTGTGTCAGCGAGCCACACCAGTGGAAAGAAAGTTGTTTTTCACACGGCGGGGCGGAAATAGACAGCGACACATTAAAGGCGAGCCTTGAGGTCTGGAGCTTACGTCATGGCAATCAACGTTTAGGACTACGAGGCCTTTCGATGAAAGAAAGCCGCACAGAGCACGCCACAGGCATTTCATTCACTTACTTTCTAGGTCTGGGGACCGAATTGGAATATATACACAGTAAAAAGGAACAACAGATCTCCACTGGCACGGCCTTCAGGCATTAAAGTTTTTGTATGTATTTCCATATTTCTGCTGTATTATACATATGCATACATTTTAAAGTGAACACTGAAGTTCAGCCTTTTTCACCTTTTTGGCTCTGTCAGATTTGCGGCCACAAAATTTAGTGAATCCCCCGAATGGAGCTGGGAGGCATGAAACCGTATCCTCGGCTAATCACACGTCTCTTCTCTAACATCTCTGTTTTGAACTCTTCCCTCTTTCACACACGCTAATGTCACGCAGGCGCAAACATTTATAAGCCCTCTTCAAACCCTCGTCTCCTCGCTCCTCCGCCTTTCCCAACACACCCAGTATTGCTCAGGAGCCAACCGCCAGATCCCGCTTTTCACCGCATAGCCCCGGATTAGAAAAGAAGGCCTTTCCCCAAATGGTCTGCGGCTTTTCTGATGACATGATTGTCATTCGGTTTAATTCTCCTCGCACTCTTCAGATTCCCGTTCGCCTAATTGTGCTGCTCCAGTAAAGAACAGAGAGAAAGTAAATAACGCTCCTGACGTGAGGCTCCTGTACAGACACGCTTCCTGGAAAGGCATTTTGCTTTTTATTGTCAAGATGAAAGACACATTGAAAATTGCTCTGAGCAGCTGGTTTCTAGCAGTTGATGGGGGAACGCTGGCATGAATTTTTGTTTATGTGAAAACTATCAGTGCGTTCATATCCCATACGCTGGTATACCACTTACGTTACTGAGCTCTCTGGGTTTTGGGTGCTGCTCAAATCTAACCCCAGCGAAGCTGGAACGAAAGCCACTGAACTCGTCCTCTGATGTAAATTGCTCCCATGCTGAACTCGAGGCATGATGCGGGTCCGCAGCCCCCGTTTGATGCTTTGAAGGCCATCGAGTGTGTTGCGTAAGCTCCGTAAGCTTCACACATCTGTCCTCTCAGATCTTCGGCACATTGATCCACGCAGTGATGTCTCTAAAAGCTGCGGGGCAAGTCTGAGAGTCTGAAAGTCCTGCTGGAGGCAAGGAAAGTTGGATGCACCTGTGCGAGGGTGGTGGGACACGACGGATGGACGGAAGAGAAAGAAGAGTGGGCAGAAAATTGAAAGATGCTGAAGAGATCAGGGTGATTTTGTTCAGTCTTGTCCATTAGTCATAGCGGCTGACTTTGTCTATGTTTGCAGATAAAAGTTGAAGAGGCGGGGCTGCAGCGCTGCTTTGTTGTTGGCTTTTGTATTCTCTGATCCTCGCTACCTGAGGGCCCGGCCGTTAAGTATCTTACATGTAGCAGACGGTGTGCGTGGCATATGTTATTTCTTCAAAGAGAGCAACGCGGGCGCCACGGTGCAACCGAAGATTTAAAACTGAGATCTAAAGGGACCTTGTCTTATAAAAAATCATCAAAAACTCTGATATGCATCTTCAGTCTGCAGTTTATTACCAATAAATGTGCCATTTATATTCATGCTGGACACAGTGAGGAGCATCAGGTTGCATTAGGAAGGAAACTGCAGTCATGCCTCTGTGAATGAGTATCTCCTGGGCAGTGGTTTCAAAGATCTGTCATGATAGCTTCAAGGGTTCTGCTGGGTATCGCAAATGGGCGACAGCTCCTTCCTCATACTGGAAATTACGAAATGGGGAGTGGAACATTCGGCTTTTGTTGGGGAGGATTCGTAATTTGCTGTAATGGCTGACACATGTACGCGCCATCAGCAGGCCCCTGGCTATAAGAAGGCTCTGTCTGCGGCGTGCATAGGGATGCAGCAGCAAAACACACCTGCAGGCACAACAGTTGCAAATAGAGTCTGGACTGCACACACACACACACACACATGCACAAATGCCTACACATGTATGTGAGCACACGGTAATGTACACAAGACAGACAAAAGCACACAAATATGAAACAGAGGGACTTATTATCCCACTTGAATTCCACACATACAGACGCAGTTCACAGCTTGCATGTCATATTTGTTTCCTCAACACGGCTGCTGCCTGTTTGTTTCTTTAATCTCCGTGTTTATATTTCTGAGTCCAAACCTGTCAGTATAACCTCAGCTTGAGCAATTAGCACGGAGGGAAAGCAAATAAGAAGTCTGATGAAAGTAAAATGCTGGATCTTGACCTCACGCTGACTGAATCCGCCGCGGGGCAGCAGACAGTCACTTCCAAAGCTGTGAATTCCTCAGTGCCAAGCTGACCTCTTTTTCAATGGATTTACAATGGCTGTTTGTATTTCAAAACATATCATTATTCTATATTTGCCTAGGTCATGTACGAATCCACAGAAACCTTTGTCTTGAGCGTGTGGAGGAAAATGCAATCACAGGGTTTTGTCGTGCTTCACTTTGTAGGGTTTATAGGCTCCTCAGAAGGAAGAGCTCAACAGTTCAGGATGTGCTTATTGTCAGGGGTTAGATGAAATGATTTGTTGCTATTCTTATATCTGTGTGCTGAAAGCTCCTGAGAGTAGCCTGATAACTTGGTGCAAAGACCAAAAATAGCAGAGTGTTAACCTGTAAAAGGTGACATAATCCACCTACAAGAGTCTCCAAAGCTCCTTAATTATCATGATCTATCTCAGTTGTTTAGTCTGTGCTGAAGCTAAGGCACAAAAACAATAATTTCACAGAGGTTCATGGAGTGGACTCCTTGAACCTTTCACAAAACTAGGAATCGTCATTTTAACATTTCATTTGGTGCAAAAAACTTTGCACAACAAGCAGGATTTAGTTAGATATTAGATGTTAGGTGAAGTTTGAACATTTATCCATCGATTCTTCTTGTAAACAGCATTTTGTAATTCAGGATCCAGGAGTGCTGGAGTTAATCCCAGCTGACGGAGGCAGGTCACGGCTGGCCATCAGACACACACTCACACAATCACAACATCAAGAGCAATTTAGAATCGCCTTAGAAAAAAAAAGAGAGAGAGAAAACACAAGCACAGGAAGAACATGCAAACTCCGCACTAAAATATCGCGATGCTCAACCTGGACTCAGACCAGCAACATTTCCTCTCTGTGGGGAAAGCGGAGGAAATCTGAACTTTTAAAGTTTATTTTAACTAACCAGCTTCAGGGTTTATGAGAACATCAAGGAACTGAGCCGATAAAAGAAAAACAAATTAGCCAACGCAGAGTTTGCCAAGTATATTCATTGTCTCTGACTGCTCCAGGAGCGTGAAGGTCATATCATACTGTATGCACTTCTCTTTCAAATACATTTCCAACTCTTTATATCCCCTCCTCCTCCTCCTCCTCCTCCTCCTCCTGCCCTGTCACTCATCTGTCTGCTGCTCTTGGTGTGTTCAGGTTCAAAGTCTGAACTTCATCTTGCTGCCAGAAGAAACTTAATACCTGCTCCAGCTCCACAGAATGACGGGAACATCCCGGCGCTGATCCTTCCTGTGCAGATCCAAAGGTGAAACACTCAATCTGAGATACTGTATTTATGGGAACAGAGAGCGAGCGTCGGCGAGCAGCCCTCCTCACTTCAGCCTCTTTGTTTTGGAGGTCTGTGCCGCTGCTTTAGTGTTGAATCTCAGGGTGCAGGGAGAGTACAAGAGGTTTTAGATAGACATCCTCGGGGCTTCTGTTATTCACAGGGCTGACTGAGACATCTATCATAAGGGTTCAAAGGGGCAGAGAGGATTTTCCTCTGTGGGGTCAGTTTACCTTTGTAAAACTCTGATGTCCTCCCTCAAGAATTAAGTGCTTGAGGTTGTTTTTCATGTTACTGAGTTCAGAAAACGTATAACTCAGCTTTGTGCATCACACATTTCGCTTAAGATGCTCAATTCTTTGAAAAACAACAACAGAAAAAAAAAAATCTCTTCAGATATCGGCCATTAAGGTCCCAGGCAAGCCACATATTAGGACCATGTGTTCTCACTGATGTGTGCAGCAACTGATTGATAATTGGAATAATTTGCCCACATGAAACAAGGCCTATCAGAGGGTATGTGTGTCCTCCTATGTGACACATGTTTATCATATAGCATGGGGAGGCTGGGGTGGAGACTTGCAGAGGGGTGTGGGTGGGGGGAAGGAGACGCAGAGGAGCAACCTTGAAAGAGAGCTCAGAGCGCACAGATACATCAGGGAGAAAAGTCTCAGATGACTGCATAAACAAGTAAACAAGACTCCTTTAAATGACAAAATGTTTTAGTTTTTTTTAATGATAAGGGAAGGTTTTTAATCTCTTTCAAAGCGATACATTTTTAAGATTGCAGACGTTTTTTTGGGAGAATAAATCCAGTGCGGCTGAGGAACGCGCTCCCGTGTGATGCCTCACCTTTCCGCAACAGGTCCTGCTCGATCCTCCCAGCCCTGCTCACACCGACCCATGTAGGGAGAAGAAGCATGCTGTCACCGTTCTGCCCCTTTGGCATCGAGCAGGAGATCAACTCATGGGATGTAGTGGATGCAGAGTCAGGTTCAACTTTGGGAAGGCGCTGTCCAAAGTCTCGGTGTTTTTTACCATGGTCCTGATCTTCACCTACTTCTTCTACTGCCTCACCGGATTGTGCGACTCGGCTCCGAGGACCCTGTACAGCCAGCGGGCTTCAGACTCAGACTATGACATTTTGGAGGACCTGCGACCGTCGCCGCGTCTGTTGCTGGACGCGTCCGAGCGGAACCTCACTGCGTCCGCGGACGCGCAGCGGGTTTACGCACCGGCGGAGCCCCAGCAGAGCGCGTCGGACGGAGAGAAGGGGAGCGCGCAGAGCAGCGGCATCCCCGTCTCCAACACCTTCGGGACCAAAAGGTTTCCGCAGGCGATTATAATCGGCGTGAAGAAAGGAGGGACCCGAGCCCTGCTGGAGTTCCTGCGCATCCACCCGGACGTGAGAGCGTTTGGAGCGGAGCCTCATTTCTTCGACCGCTTCTACGATAAAGGGCTGGAGTGGTACAGGTGGGCGCTCACACGCACCAACACACGGATCCCTGTGGTGGGATCTGAGATTCACAGTGGCAGAAAGATTAAAAGGTGAAGAATCTGAAACGAAAAATCTAAAACTTTTAGTTCAATCTTGTGTTGTTGGATATTTTTTTGTTTACGCCTAGTTTTAACATTATGATACTGAACGAAATCAGACATGTTTTCCAATTTAAATGCTAAAAGTTTAATAAATGGAACAAATTTATCTCTGAATTTTGCACAAGGCTCTTCATCAGAGTCTAGTTGTCCAATATTTTGACTTTTTTCACTTGGAAATGCGCCTAAAACAGAGATATAGACAGTATTCCATATATACTGTACATAAATTTAATGATCGTTTTGTCACAATTGATTCTAGATTTCTTTTCGTTTGAAGTTGAAGTTGTCAATCAGGTGCACTGTTCGAGCATGTGGTGATTTGTAGAAGAAAAGAGCTAAATCTTACACAAACTTGATGCAGAGATTGTCACATACTATGATTCTGTGAAAGTCATCAGTTTGGTGTTGTTTGTTTGGAAGAAATATAAATGAATATAAATTGTTCAAAAACTTTAAAATGCACAAGTTAAAATAACTTTCTGCAAAACAACACTGTATGCCGGATCAGCCTACAGAAGATGATGCATATGGCGGAACAGTCCAAATCAGCATGTCCCTGCTGACGTCCAGCCACCTTCACTGATGTGCTTGATGTCTCCTGTCAATACACGCAGTGGCTATAGACCGGCTGGCTGATGCAGACATATCAACTGGAGACAGCGTTCTCTCTGTGTGCTGCACTGTAGATCAAAGAGCCACAAGGTCCCAGAGGAGCTCTTCATCATCTTGACAGTCATCTAAACACCATTTGTACACTTCAACATGCCATCTTGTATTAGTATTCCCACTTGTTTTCACAAGTTTTTCCGCAGAGGAATCAATGTAAACATCATGGTGAATGCACAGAATACAAACTTGACTGGTGTGATTTTGTTCTTGAATGTCACTGACCGAAAAGTGCTGGTCTGCTGCCGTCACAGCGATGGCAGCTGATTCGGGGTGACCGGTCTGACCAGAGCTATCATTTGCATGTAGTTATGGACCTAAAGAAGGATTTAAAGTCTGGGTGAAGCCCGATCATCTCCAGATGTTTCAAATATCATATGAACAAAGTGCCAGCTGAGCTCTCGGCAGAGTGACAGGATAATATGATCGTGTGACCTGTGAGCAAGAAAAGTGCCATAAAGAGGGAAATAAGTACTGAGAGATGGAAAGAGAGGACAGGGTTTAACAGGCCATGGAGCACCAATAAACAAGCACTTTGATAGCCATGGCTCTTCCTGAACTCTAACGTGTAATTTAATCTCATCTTGTCTTTTTTCTTCACCCTCTTTGCTTGTGTTCTAACAGGGAACACAAGGACACATGGAAACAGTTTCACCACTGATAATTTTATCATGCTGCTGAATTTCCTCTCTCTCTCAATCTTTCTCGTTTTATGCATAAACACACACGAGAGCCATGCATGTTCGCATTCCTTCTACTACTACTCCACTTTAGCACTTCCTCCTGTCAATCCTCACACATTTGCAACTCATCCTTCTTCCCACACTCTGTTCTCATGTTTTATTCAACTTTCTCACCACGTTTGGCCGTTTTTTTTCGGCCTCTTGCTTCACTGTGCGGCTCAACAATTCATTTGGAGCAGTAGGAGAAGGCCTTTATGAGGAAATACCTGTGGCAGACCTGGTGTTTCCAGGCCATGTTTTTATGTGTTTTTGTGTGTTTTAATTAGCCAGACTGGTGCTGTAAAGCTGTTGTGCCTTAATGCCGTCGTTTTGTTGGTGCACTGCAACATGGCTTGTAAAATCGGCCATACGAAGACCCCACAGGCAACCTTCAGTGTTATTGTGATGCTCAAACGTAACCTAGTAAAACCATGCATCCAGTCATTATTAATATGAGTGCTGATTTATTGGAATACTTGTAATCTAGTTGCATAGGAGGCTTATCTTCAGCGAGTCAGTGATTTCTGAGCAGTGCGGTTTCTCATTGAAGTCAGGTTGGCTGAAAGCTGAGGCGAAGAGGAATTAGACGGATAAAGGCAACAAAGGAGAGAGACCCAGCTGTAATGCGATCCAGGGTGAAATCACTGAAAGATGATTCCTCGGTTGTCACCGAATCTCAGAAATTGGGGAAATCTGTTTGCTGTCAGCCGCAGTGACCCGCAGATGAGTTGCAGAGGGCAGCGCCGTGTTCGGGTGACAGGGAGAACTTGTCCATGTGGAACAAGTCCTTCTCATCTGACTGTCGGTGCACGGAGGGTCAGTGCACTGTCACATCTGGAGGGAAACACACACACACACACACACACACACACGCACGCAGGTGTGCATGGTTTTGTACACACACACACACCTGAAAATGCAGCCCTTGTTTTGATGCTTTATAAGTGCCTTGATTAAAGGATATGGAGAGATGTTTTCAGTCAAGAGATCTTATCATCGCAAATATTAATCTACATTATATTCTCACCCAGACAACATTTCCCCTCTGACCTTTTCATGCTCATGTCAGCCACGATCAATACAAAAACTGTCTTCACTTGCCCCATGAGCTTGTTGTTAATCATTTTGCAGATGAGCGACACTCACCTAATACATAACTAACAAATAACCCTTGGTCCAGACACACGCTCTCTCATGATCAGATCTGTAACCAATTTGTGCGTGGTCATCATCCATTTGCTTTCACACGTCTTGGATGGAGTGAAAAAAAAAAAAAAAAAGGCAGCAGATGGGTTCGAGTTGTGTGCCGTGGGATAATGAGCCTATTTCTTCCTGCTGTTGGCTGAAACTTGGGGCGATCTGCATGCTGGAGACACTTCATAGACTCAGCAGTGCCCTCCCGTGCGTGTTCCAGCAGCATTGTCTTTCCCTGTGACAACTTGAGGCCTCGTTCGTGTGTGTTTTCCATTGCTTTTATCTGAGCGATCAAGTCAGACTCCGCTCGCAGTTTCCTCTCCGCCCAGTCTGTCTCTGCGTCCCGTTCTCTCGTTTGCATGTGTGCATATGAGCCCATTACGGGAATGGAAAAGCCACAAATAGTGCGCTGAAAATGAAGCAAAGATTTAATGATTTTCTGTGTTGTTTTATGGCTTTAAAGGGACTTCACGGAGTGATGGGTTTCATATGGGACTTGAGAGCCACCACAGAAAACTGAAAAACCTCAGCTTTCCATGGCACAATGGTTCTGATTGTTACGGTTTTGTCACAGTGATGTGGCCTGGAATAGCTAATGAATAAATTCTGCCCCCATTTCTTGGTCGATCCTCACTTTAAAATGACTGTAACATGGCTTTTTTTTGTTTTTTTTTTGTTTAAATGGTTCTTACCAAAATATTCTCCACAGTAAATTTCTCTCGAAGAGAGAAATCCAGTTCATAAGTCCCATCAATATTTTGAAAGCTTATCAATGGTCTGACCTACAGTCTTGACACCAGAGGCCACGTTTGATCGGATTGCTATTAAAATATAGTGTAAATCCTTTAAGGGCAGAAGCACAAGGGCAAGCAGAAATGCCATCACAGCTGAAAATCACGCCGGGCCTGAAAAAGACATGGATTTATGTAAATCGGAATGCAAAGTGATGAACAAGTGCACATTCCTTTGACTTTCTTTTAATAAGAAATCAGTTGTTGAACCATTCTTTTTGTTTTTTTTTTCTTGAAGACATCTATGTTAGATCATCATTTAAACTTCAGAAATATTTAATAACAGCTGCTTTTTTCTGAACTAAACTTGAGCTATAAGTGTGAGGTTTAATCAGCTATTTCTAACACATTCAGGAGCAATAATCAGTGTTTAGTGTGAGTGTACTTCATTCACTTCGCAAGAATGCATTACATTAAAAAGATCCCGAAGCATTTCCTTTGTGAATGTTTTATTTCAGTAGTTTCGGGGACCGATTCCGAAATTGCCTTGTCAGTCTTTATTTTTGACAGCTGAAATGGGAAAAGTGGACACTTAACGTTCTCCAGAACTGGGGTGATTTTCCCGACACCTCGTTCAGCCCCGAGGCCATTAGCGACGGAGGCCGAACGCGGCTGATTGGTGTAGCAGACCAGGAAGTGGTCTCCGCAGTGTGCTGGGCTGTACGTGTTTTAATGGCGGTGGGTTTTGGCTGGAGCTGGATCAAGATGGCGTTGTCAGGTTTGAAAAGGCCCACGCTCACACCCCATATGGTGGGAATTAGAATAATTTGAGGTGCATTGTGGTCCGTATTTTTTTTTTTTTTTGGGGGGGGGGGGGCGCCTGTAAAATCTCAGGGAGAATTCAGTTGTGTCGCTGTGCAGTTGGGAAGCACCACTGCGCAGAGAAATAATGGTTTTGATTCAAGCCGGCCAGAATGAAATGTTTCAGATGCTTGGTAGTCATGCTCGGTTGCACTGCCATTTCCAGAAAAGAATAACATGGGCCTGAAAACAGAGAGAGGTATTCAATGGAATAATGATACTGCCTCTGGGAAATAATGGAGGAAAAAAGTTTAATAACATAAAGCCAGCATGGTTTCATTTGATTCGTTCCTGTGAAGGAACAACTGCGAGTCTAACACTTATAATAAATGACACACATCGTTTTCTGTTCAATGCATTATGAGCAAACCTTAGCAATACAGCCTACACAGCAAACTTCAACCAAGAGGTCCACTGACGTGTTATCTACGTTTTTTAAGCTGTTTGGTTTGATTCAGCAATACATTTGTTTGAAACAAATGTTGACATTAATGCTTATAGGGGAATAAATCAGATACTTTTAAAAAGCTTGCGACTGTTGTTAAATGCTTTTTCAAGACTTTCAAGGTTTCATAATGTTTTATTGTCAGTGAAGATAATAAACAATGTTTGACAGATATTTTATATCAGAAAATCTCCATGAAAGTGCAAGAAATGACCAGAAATCTTGCAATATATGAACATTTTTACTGACTTTCCTCAAGAAGCGTTCACTGTCTGGTTGTCTCATCCTGTACACTACGAGGTACATGTAGCCTGCAAAATATGGTATACTCAAAATATTTCTACTTTGTGATTGAATTCAGCTCATAATGGTTCAAGAAACCAACAAAGTGGTTTCTGTTATAACTTGTCTGATGAACCACTGCACCGTAAGGACTGAAATGTTGAGCTATTTACTGTGTTATTTTAAGATTCTTGAAAACATCATAGTTTTACCATAAGAAAAATATTTAAAAAAATGTTACGTCTCAACTAAAAATGTCAACTTCATGGTGCTCCTAGATGAAAACTGAATAATTACAATGTGGCTGCATTATGCTATGGTTATCTGAGCCAGCATCTCACACCCATCAACTCATAAAACTCCTGTTTCGGTGTGATGCATCAAGTCACGGTGATGTCTAAGAGACATAAATTGTTCCCTCAAGTAGTGAAAACACTCAATATGCATGTGATGTAAAGTATAATTATTGCTGGAGTGACAGCTTGTGTTTGAAACCCTTTAAATAGCATTTATATCCTTGTGAGTCTCCGCTGAGACTTTCATGTGCCAAATGCTGAAGTCATTACTGAACCTCTTAGCAATATATCATCGACTTCACATCCTGCTAAGACTCCTAATTATAACCGGACCCATAGTCACCGATTAGGTACCAGCTAACATAATATATATATATATATATATATATACATATGTATATATATATATATATATATATATATATATATATATATATTTTTTTTTTTTTTTTTTTTTTTAAAGACAACCCCCTGAAACATGCACACACACACAGCAGCCGCCCTCTGCCTTTTACCCTCTTCCAAACCACACACGCTCCCACTGCCCTCATTGCAGTGGGAGTGTGTGTGTGTGTGTGTGTGTGTGTGTGTGTAGACGTCAGCTCGCCTCCTGTAGTGAAAACCTTTCACTAACTCCATTACTGCATCGTCATTCAAAGGGGGAAAATATTATCCAACGCGCTTAAAATCTGTGGGTGGCAACGGCCTTTCACACATGGTTTCCAGGAGGGCGCAAAAGCGGACAGAAACAGAACCGCTTGGTCGGCCCCGTGGCCGAAGAAGGGCAGTAAATCTGCTCGCCTTCAGGCTGACTCGTGTGTTTTCTGTGCAGGCGGGGCCTGAAATACCCACGAAGAACTTTTTTTTTTTTTTTTTTTTTTTTTTTGGGGTCAACCCATCCTTTTGGAAAATTGAAACATGTTAATTTGCGATTTCTTTCCAACTTGAAGTGCGAGGCACTCGAGGCCTCAGACATTGATCAGGTTTCTCTCTGGACAAAGAACGCAGAGACAGAGAGGCGACTTTCAGCCTTCCTAGTACACAGACAATGATGTCTCCTCTTGTGTGTGCTTTGTGTCACATTGACAGCGTCCGCTGTGTTGATGTGTTCTCATGGTGAACCTTGATGTGCTGTCACAGTCACAGTGCGTATACGCACTGTTTTCTTATATCACCAATCCCAGCTGGCTATCGGCGAAGGCAGATTATAATCTGGATTTGTCACCAGTCCATCACAGGACAAACTGTAGACGCTAAATCTGAAACTCTGATGAATTCCGATTATTTTAGACTGGATACCAGGAGAAACAACTTTGTTTGTCTTAGTGAAAAGTAACCACATCCCGCAGATAAACTTAATAAATCTTGTTTGTGCATAAACTTTAAAGCTGTGCAGTTTTAGTGGAAGAAATGTTGCCATCGCCACGCAGTTGTCAGGCACCAAAGCCCTGGAGAACGTTGAAGCTTGACTGTAGTCAGTTACTGCATGCATATTGCTGCAGTTTGTTACTTTATATGGGTGGTTTGTGTCGTAAAGTCAGGAAAGTTACTCTGTTTCTCTCCTCAGGTGAGCCAAGTTAAGCTCAATAAACTATCAGCTATAATTATTTTTTTTTATCTATTTATTATTTTAGAATCTATCTACCAGCAAAAAAACAACTGCAATAAAACTTTTAACCAAGTTCTATAAGAAGTTACAGAACTTGTCGGTTTATTTCTGATTTTTTATTTTTATTTTTTTGCTCTGTTTTAAGTGAAAAAGCGACATAATTGTCTTGGTATGGCGCAATCATTCGAGATTCTCCTCCTCATCCTGTCAGTCTGACGGTTCGTCTGGCCTTCAGGCTGCTTCTGTCACTCTCTAAACAAACCAACAACACTGCTGGGAAATGTGTTGCTGGAGCCCTCACCCATTTTTATGGCCTTGATTTTTCCACCTCCTCTTTAATTTCGTCCCGGCTCAGAAAGCTCTCAGATGTAGACCTTTTCTAAAGCAGACGTCTCCTTCTGTGTTTAGCGCCGTAGACGGTCCAGTAAATGACTTTAATAACCTGTGGAATTTTAGATCTGCTTCTACTTGAGAAACTGACATGATAATTGGATTTGTAGGATCTTTTTTCTGTCTCTCTCTCTCTTTCAGCCGGCTCCACTTATTGTGGAGAGTTCCTTTTGTTGGGATGCTACAGGGAATGTAGCTGCACCGCTTTCAGCGGGAGAACCCATAATCTTGAGGGCAGGAAGTCTCCTGGCCACATCCTTGTTGCCAGGGTCTTTATTTAATCTTGTGATCCAGACTGCCTTGTTACGTATCAGTAGTGTAATCAGCTCTGCAGCACTTCAGGGAGGAAAAGCGCTACATCCTTTTAACAGCAGGGAGTTCCAGACTGGTGTGGCCAGTCAGCAAGGATTTCCAGCACGGAGCTAAATAGAAAACATGTTTGTGCCCCGAGATCCGTCCTCTCTGCGCACGCAGAGATGCAACAACAGTGGATGGAAGTCATTTTCTCTAATGGTAAATGAGAGATGCGTATGCTGAACGTATATTACTTTAAATTAATCATCCCTGATCTGTTTACAGTTCTTCCTGACACCACTTACAGACAGATTTATGATAGAAAATGGACATTATTGATCCTCTGATAATGAGACTGATTGTGATGAGGGAGAGAGGAACCCTGGGAGAGCCGGGGAGGGGATGTAAAGCCACAACTCATTAACTATTCATGAGGATGGAGAGACAACTTATAGTCAATTACTAAAGTGTCACTTATGTGGGGAAGTGAAGGACGAATCCAAAAGTATGGATGAGAGAGGAGAGGACGGAGAGGACGGAGAGGGAGACGGGCGCTCGGTTTCTCATCAGTAAACACCGACACCTCTGAGCTGCAGAGTGTGTGTGTGTATGCACAAATACATGAACCCCCCTTCCACACACACACATACACACACACTGAGAACAATCTGTCATACAGAGACAGACATATTGATCAGACACAGATAAATAGGGGACAGGCAGGCAGCGATAGGCCATTTGCAGATTTTGTAATTGGATAGTAATCAATTAATGGTCTTTTATTATCAGGATCCGTTAATGGGGAGAGATCTAAAAGGTTTAAGTTTAAGTAAAGAAGGAAGACTTGAAACTCAATCAGGAGAAACTTCAGGGAAGTTTCAATAACGCTCATGAAAAAAAAAAATCTATGTTATCACCCCTTTAAACCTCCATTAAATCACAACACAAAGAGGTGGTGAAGTTCAAACCTGTGATTAAACGTCAGCCCTGAAGTTGTAGTTGCTGTATATACAGTGTATAAAAAGTTTATGCTTTTCCTGTCAGTGCATAAGCATATATTTGTGATTGAAAAAGTAGTTTCATTAATGTTTAAATTACATTCCAGTAATGTCACATTTTGTGCATTTACTTGTCGTGGCTCTTTAATGAAGGTCTGAGATGTTTCTCACTCAAATATTAATTTCGTCCGAATCCTCTTTCAGGATTAGCTGAAGGGTTCATTCACAGTTTGGTGTGAATGTTTTCTTCATCATTACATTTTCTCCGCAGTGACAACGGCGTATTTTCTAAGTTTGGAAACTGCTGCAGTGAAGAAAACGATGCTTTGAATCACAATCATCTTCTGTGTACTTTCAAACAGCTCTATGGCTTTTCTGAAGGCCTCGCTGAACTTTTGTCCTCTCGGATAAAATGTTAGATAAACTGTTTGCACAACAACTTTAGTGTTAACTCACCATGATTTAAAAATAAAGTGTTTGTAGAAAGACCTAAAAAACAAATATTTGAAACCTCCACTTCAACTCTGAACGCTGATTAAAGCCGGGTTAGACGACAGACAGTCTCATAAAAATAGCCATGAAATTGAGAATAAATGTCCCTTAGAACTTGTCTGGGTCTTTGAATGGACTCTTGTCGGTGACATTTGGATTTAATGGAAACTTCCAATTTGAAACAAATAAAGCACATATGCTACATTACTTGTTTATTTTACAGGAAGCCACATGGATGCTTTGTGTTTCCAGTAACACACGAAGCGATGTGTTGACTCAGTGAACTTCAGGCAGCTGATTTAAACATGGCTCATTATCCGGTTGTCGTGCGATGCGATTTGTTTTTGAAACACAAATCCACTGCTAAGCTCTGGCTAATGCGGTCTGAATGTAAACGGAGGGACAAACAGTGGATCCGTCAAGTGCCATGTTTGAACAGGGCCTGTTTGCCTGATACTGTGGAGACGGTTCATTTTAAACACGGCCGCAAAACTTTTCATGAACAGATCAGCAGATCAGTATTTGCAGAAAAGTAGCAAAATCGTGACATAGATCAGTAGATAAATGATTTATTCATCCTAGATTACGATGAATAACTCACTTCTGTGATACTGTGAAACTAATTCCGCGCGTGCCTTTTCCGGGCAGCGTCTCTCGTCCTTGCAGCCATATGTTTAACACACTAGCTGAGCTCAGCAGCTCGCCATCCTGGTCACACTTCCTGCAGACTGGGGTCTGGTTGAGTCCTTGTAAGAACCCGTAGGGGAGCTGAGGTGAGGAGGGGGTGGGGGCGGGCCGTGTGCGCTCTGCAGGAAGAAGGGGGTTGAAATCTGTAGGAAATTGCTGTTAAGTAGTTCTTGAGGGTTTGCGGTTTTGACTCATCAGGACCAGAGTGAGCGGACGGCCCTGTGCTGCAGACCGTACGATGAGAGTCAGAGGGGCCGTCTGGGGCCCTCGCATGTCAGCACGCTGGAGTGTCTGAAGCTTTAATCATGCAATTTTGAGGTGCTTTAATGGTGGGAGTATGTTATGTGTTTATCTCTTGATCTTCTTTTCACTGAAGTTTGTGTGATCGTTGTGGGAAGGGGGGGCGAAAGGCGAGGTTTGATCTTTGTGCTCCAGCAGGAACTTCTAACATTAAAGGTTAAAAATGTAGGATGTTTCCACAGAGTGGCCAAACACTGCATACAAACATTTTCTTTTTTTTTTTTTTTGCTCTCGAGTTTGAATTACTACGCTGTGGGTTCAGTGTTTTTGTTCTCTGGGCGGCTGTTGTAAACTCGCACACCAGCACAAATTGGTTTTGAACTCTCTGGAACTGTTAGCAGCTTTAGATCCAAACGTTTTGCCTCGGGAGCTTGTGAAGACTAAAACAAACCCAAAAACGCAGGAAAGCAAATGTTATTGTATGTCAGCTGGAAGTTTACTTCTGCAGAATCTCGAAAAGAATAATGTATCAGATTTGTGTTGTGCATCTTTGGGATTCCACCAAGCTAAATATGTTGAAGAAAGCTTGAAAATAAAACCGATTCGCACTAAGTCCAACCCAGTTAATGAGACTTTGGATCTGTTCGGTCTGTTACATCGAGGTGTTCTCCACCCTCATGATCTGACTCTTCTTCCTTCATTTCCAGGAACCTGATGCCTCGAACACTGGACGGGCAGATCACCATGGAGAAGACACCCAGCTACTTCGTCACAAAGGAGGCTCCTGGCCGTGTCTGCACTATGAACTGCCAAACCAAGCTAATCGTGGTGGTCAGGGATCCGGTTACGCGAGCCGTGTCTGACTACACACAGACTCTGACCAAAAACCCAGGTCTCCCATCCTTTCAAAGCCTCGCCTTGAAAAACGTCTCCACTGGCCTGATTGATACCACGTGGAGCGCCGTTCGCATCGGCCTCTACGCCAAGCACCTCGAAAACTGGCTCCAGCACTTCCCCTTGTCTCATTTTCTGTTCGTCAGTGGCGAGCGACTGGTCTCCGATCCGGCTGGGGAGATGGGCCGAGTTCAGGACTTCCTGGGTCTTAAACGAGTGGTGTCAGACAAACACTTTTACTTCAACCAGACTAAAGGTTTCCCCTGCTTGAAGAAGCCGGAGGGAAGCAGCAAACCTCGCTGTCTTGGGAAGTCCAAAGGCAGACCTCATCCCCAGATCCCCGCTGAGGTCCTGCAGAGGCTCCGAGACTTCTACCGACCCTTCAACCACCGGTTCTACGAGATGAGCGGACAGAACTTTGGCTGGGACTGACAGAAAAATGACAGATAACAGTGATATTTTTCTGGAGAGAGAATTAATTTGCGGTTTCCACGGGGCAAACGTTCTCAGGGAGAGAAAGAAGAGACAGAGCCGGCTCCGCCTCGGTGGAAGCAACTCGACATGCAGCACTCATGTCAGTGTTTTCCAGCGGGAGGAGAAGCTGACATGGAGAACAGTGCTGCTAATATGCAAGTTACGCATTTAATGGCTTCGTTATTAAAACATTCCCTCATTTGCTTGCTTGTATGTTCTCATGCCTTTAAATATAGTGTTTCAATTTACTTTTGTTTTGTTTTTAAAATAAGCTTATATTTATACTTTCTGTTAATAGGAAATCCAAATGTCACATCTTTTTTTTTTTTTTAATGTGTTAAATAAATGTATTTATTCCATGACAAAGGGAGACATAAAACTGTCAGGGCATTGGAAATATTTTAATAATCCACATGGCATTGTCTTCACATCTATTTTCACTCATTTACTGTTTTCAAGTGGCCTCTGGGAAGCTTCATATCTGAGTGCAATGTAGCAGGGTCTCCGTTCTGTACATTACCGTGGATACACCAGTGATACCTCATCTTGTAAATATTACAGTGAAAACCACACATACACACATTCCATATGTAGATATTTTCCCCTGAAAACTGTGTTATATTTTATATTTTAATTGCCTTGAACCAACTGCAATCCCTGTTGCTGAGAGAAGATATGACTTTTTTTTGGACTGTGGTTATTTTTGAATCAATTTGACTCCATGTAATAATTGTGGTGTTTATAAAAAAAAAAAAAAGTTCTGACTATGATTTTTGTGTTGTGAAGTAAAGTTTTATCTGTTATGACATGAGTGCAATGCTTCATCCTTTTGTGATTTTCAGTGTTGCAACTATTGCAACTAATGGGCAACGCTTCAAAACGGGAGGACAACATGCTGCTCAATCACGCCTTTGGGAGCAGTTTGTATTTCTTGCTCAAAGACACTTCGACATGTGCAGAATCAAGCATGCGACTTTCCAGTTGAGAGATGATCACTCCACCAAACAGGATCAGTGGATAGTGGAATGCCGATTCAGAAACAAAGGCAAGTAGACTTGACATTTTTGAGACATCATAACCAAAGGCTGCATGTTATGAATGTATGAATGATGTACAAAAATTTTCAAGATAACCATTTGCTGACAAATTAATGTCAACATTTTATTAAAAAGCTTGTCTTAAATGATATTTTTTAAATACCAGATGGGATTGGGGTGGGTTTGGCTGCTTTGAGTTTGAAGTAGATTTTTAGTTTTTTTATGTTGTGGAGACTCTGTATTTCCTTCCAGATGATGGCAGGCAGGGCGAGGAGGTGATGCTCAGGGAAGGTGGGGTGATTTCTAATCTGAGGAGGTGTAGTCATCTGTTTCTGATGTGCTCTGCCACCCTCACCACCTGCTGCAGGTCTTTCCTGTTCTCCACTCTACAGCTACTACACACTACAGTATATAAGAGATGGAGGCAAAACAGCCGACATATTGGAACACAGAGGAGATAAGAAAACCTCAAAACATTTCAAGACTGAAAGATTGATTTTGTCTCGTAATCCCCCCAAAAATACTTTGTCAATGAACAAAAACTATGCTACATTGTTTGATGCGTTTTATACAGATAAAGAAAAAATTACCACAGTCATTCTTTCATGTCTGCACTTCCTGCTCTTTCACCGAGTTTATCATATTTACACAGTTTACTCCACTTTGTGACACAGTCAAGTGTCAAGGCTATTCCAAAAGACATGTCATTATGTCCTCAGACAAACCATCTGCATAAAATCCACACACTTCCTTATCTAAAGTTCCCCTCATACTATAAACAGATGACTTTATTCACTCGATATGGAAGTGTGTCTTTTTCACTAAATTTGTGAACAGCGTGTTTGAAGAGATGACAGCAGCAGAGAGGCCTGAAACAAGGGTCACTTCTTCACACTGTCACTGTCATGGCAACCCTCTCTACTTATGCAAAATGTTACACTTCCTTTTTTGTATCCCGCCATCACGTCAGTGAAATCTCTCTCCTCTGTCTTCCTCCTCGTCTCCGGTCTCTCTCATGCTGCTTCTCCTACCACTTCCCCGCAGTGCGACCGCATGTACAGTCTGAGGCCTGCATGTGTTGTGGCCTCTAATTTAAAAGATGTCAGTCCTCTCAGAAAACCCCCCTCCTTCTTCTTCTTCTCTGGGCTTAGAATTAACAGCAGATCTCCTCCCTTTCATCGTGTCCTATCCTGTGTGGAAGAAAAAAAAAAAAAACATCTGCTGGGGAACAACCAAAACAGGAACACACTTAAGGAAATATCTCAGCTATGGCTATGTACAGAAAAATGCATGGCCCGTCAAACCCAAAAACCGACTCAAAATCCACTAAGAATGAACATTCTTTGGGTTGTACATGAGATGCTTGACTGCTTGTGTGTATTTGTGCAACAGAACCTCCCTCTCCTAATTCCAGTCAGTATTTCTGTCACATTCTCCTTCTGATTTATATTTCTGGCAACAGTTTTTAGTGGGCCTCGCTAAAATTTTAAAACATGCCTGGCTCACTTCATCTGCGCCTGCTTTTATTGCTCCGTATTAGGGGGCATACAGATAGGGCGCTGCTATTTTGCGGTGCCAGCCCGGCAGCAGGCATTAAAAGATAACTGATATTCCACCCGGCCATCTGGGAAAGATTCGCGGGGCTCGTCCGCTCGTTAAGTTCCATTAAATCAGCACAACATTCAGCGTGATCTACAGCTGTCACCAAACATTGGTAATGATGTGAGAAATCCAATTGAGGTGAAGGACAAATTGGCAAGAAAATGGAAGAATGACGATGTGAGTCTGTTCCCTTTAAGTGGCGAACCGAAAGACTTACGAATATCTGCTAAAGTGGAACTTAATGTTACAAAACAAGCAAGTCTGCATTGTCTGTGAATATGAACTCATTAAACATCCACTTCTGGCTGCGACGGCGATCTGTGGAGCATTTATCCATGTTTCTTTGATATTTTGGGTCAGCATTTCTCAAACTTTTTCTTGAGGGATCTACATTTTTAATATTTTAAATCCAGGCAACCCCATCACCACCCTCAAAAAAAGTTTGAAGGACCCTCACAATATATAAAAAAAGTTAGAGTTTCTCAGTTTTATTTTGTAACAATGACTTCCTTTTCTCTGAGGGTCTGCCTCTGGGTGTTTGTCGGACTGGTGCTGTTTCAGTTTGCACGGTTCCAAACTGTCATTTAGAAGTTTTTGAGAGAAAAGATGCATTCAGTTATAGTTTTATAGGTTCAATGAAGCCATAATAAATATAACACTCATTTTTTTCCCTGGGACTGCTTCATCTTTCTCTTTAGCCTGACGCGCCACCATTCTTAAATCCCATGCTTATTTTTGGAGTTTACCTTTGTATAATTTGGAGACGCTTTAAAAATAAAAAATAAAAGTGCCTAAATGGATGGTGTTACATAAAATGTGTGGTTTAGGAGAAAATTCAACCTTCAAAACCCAGGTGAACCCACTATCTTCTCATCTGTGAGTAGTAAGGTGAATGCATGTCACGGTTCATGATTTGCTCCTTATATTGTTCCTGAGATTCTGTCTCTCTGGCTCTATAACTTCCCCTGCTGGTGTCTGATTGCTGTTCTCTGACCTGATGTGTTTAATCTGTGCCTGAGTGTGTGATTCGCTTCACCTGGGGTAGTGTACGTCTCCGATGTGTTCAGCTTCTTGGTCTGTCTGTGTTGGTAGCTCTCCAGTGCTTCAGCAAGTCTCCTCTGATCACCAGGATTTAGATCTTTTTGGTTTGCTCCAATAAAATGAGTTTCTGCTCCACCAACAGTAGTGTTGGTGGAGCACTGCTGTACAGCAGGTGTAGCAGTGTCAAAGGTGTGGCTGGTGGAGGAAATGCACCTGAACCGGGTTCCTCTCATTACTGTAACAAGGTGTCAGGACTCAGTTCTCGGGTGTCTTTGCTCCTGGCTGGATGTTGTTGTTTTATTTTTTATGTGTAATTTGGATTGAATTAGCTCAGTCCTTCAGGTCTCGTACCCATCTACAAAGCATGCCACTGATAAGCATTAGCTACATTACTGAGAACATCCCAACCTGTAAGGTTTTCTTGAAATCTCTTCAAGACTATTAAGATTAATTTTAAGCCAATCAGATCAGCGCACATCAAATAATTATTGTAATATATCCCTGTAACATTATACAAATACGATGGCGTGTGTGTTGTTAAACAGCTCCTTGAGGCCACATTCATTATTCTTCTTATTCAGACTTAAAGTTCTTTACATTAAAGCACATCAAAAAGATCCTACTCATTTCTCATGTCACTCCACTAATATACATTTCTTCTAAATTAGTTTTAAATCTAGGATATTTTATATCAAAGCTGCTTAAATCAGTTGAAATATAGAGACAATAAATAGGTTCATAATACAGCAGATCTTCCCTTGTCATGGGAGCAGTAATTTGTTTAGCTTTGGCTGGCACGCAGCTTCTAATCATTCAAGCCCACAATTTAATGCATACCATCAATTCCGAACTTTGTGGATTTGTTTGCATGAGTGAAAATTGCCCAGTGTGGATTGCATTACAGGCCACTGTGACTGTTTGAGATTAGGTATGATGGGATAAGCCTATTTCGTGTGGAGGCTCATTTTCGATTTAATGGGCGCATGGTGAACTAATCATAGTTACTGCGAAGGAAGGAGGGACGAACCACTCCAAGAAAAGGGGGCCCGATTTCTACATAACAGATTAAAAGTAGGATTAGAGTATGAACGTGGTTTCCCCATGAGCAGCCACAAATGAAGATGGTTCTCACTGACTGCTCCACACATTTTCCACCCGTGCTCAGCATCCCTCAGTAAAGAGGAAGCAGTGCTCAGGGATTTTCTCTCATCTTTGCGGTTAGCCCTCACAGTCTCTTGTTAAATTTGACTTGAGCCTTAATTGATGGGAGCAAAACATGGGGGCGGAGAGATCTTCATATATCCATTGTAGCGCTGTGCAAATTAGGGAATTTTTTCAGGGATTTGGGATTAAGAACTTTTACAGCAGACTTTTATGACGTTTTTCTGGACACATTTCAGTGAACGCTTTTCAGATTGGGCGACTTTGAACAATCGAAGTTTATAGAGAAACTTGCACTTGGTTGATGAGGTACAAACTGCCACACAGTTGCCAAATAAATGGAAAGCTTTCAACACCAGAAATAAAAGGGTGCATTCACATCTTGTGGAAACTCTTTTGGAGGAGCATTATTTCTTTTTTTATTTGGCCGTGTCAACATCTGCATGCAAGCAGTGCGCTTAAGTCAAGTACAGTACTTTGAGTCTAGTTGTTAAATAAGTGTTCGGCAGGATGTTGCTCATTTTGCCTTCCACCTGCCGCTTCAAACAAAACGTGAGCGCACAGTGCGAATGAAAACAGTTTGCACCTGGGCTTTATGCATGGTTCTTTTTTATTTGTGAAAGACCCCATTCATTATTCTGCAGGAATGAATCACGTGTTCATATTGGGTTTTTTCTAAATATCACACCCCCGATAGTGATTTTCTTCACAGTGTTATTGATAAATAATTAATAATTGAAAACACTGTTGTAGCTTATCAGTCCAAGAGAGAATGCAAAGTGCATAAACATGTAAACAAGACAAAATGAAACCAAATCAAGGTTCTGACGTTGTGAGAACACCTCCGTCTGATGCCATATGTCACATGCATCCTCTGTGACTCAGTCCTTCCAATGGTTGTGTGTGTTGGTGGTTATTTTTTTTCTAAGAATAGCCGCACCACAGCCCTGTCTGGTGACATACAGAGCTGCACGCGAAGCCCGGCGTCACGAATGGTCATTTTCTGAGCACTCAGACAGACACTGCCAAGCTCGAAAACACTTTCACATGTCTTCCGATAAATATCATTTGAAAGAAATTTCAGTGGAATCTATTTTGCCATTGTGAGGCAAACCTCAATAATGTAAGGACTGTGCACTGTAATATATTCTATTTGAAGGACATCGATTCAGATGATTTTAACTGGAAGCATAAGTTTTGTTTTGAGTTTGTTTTTTCTTTGTTTTATATATATATATACATACATATATATATATATACATACATACATACATACATATTATATACATATTATATATATGTATGTATGTATGTATATATATATATATATATATATATATATATATATATATATATATATATATATATATATATATATATATATATATATATATATATATAAAACAGATCCTTCCTACAAGACCCTGATAAGAGTTGGCTACATGTTCATACCTGTATGTGATTTCATGCTGTGTCCCAGGAGAACTTGAGAGATTGGTATTGATCTACACTGACTCTGTCAGGTTGCCAGTGCATCACAGGGCCAACATGCAAAGAAACACAATCACACTTATTGACAATTTAGAGTTCACATGACTTTGGGAATGTAGGAGGAAGCTTAAGCACCTAAAGAGAAGGCCACGCATGGGTAGAACATGCAAACTCCACACAGAAAGGCACATCAAATTGGTGTCAACCATTGAAGTCATCTGATTGGTCCCATTTTCATTTAGGATTACAGTTAGATGCTCTTCAGACACCTTTTTTTTGGCAGCTCTCTGTACTTACCCTTGAGGAATCAGTTTAGTATCCCATCAGGAAACTATAAACTATAACTACCCCACAAAATATCAGGAAACATGTTGATGCCATGTGCCTTTAAAAACTGTACAAATATTCACCATATCGTAAATGTGTTGCTTCAGCAGCTGAGAACTATCTCAGATGTCAAATCATTTCCTGAAGCATCCTCATGTAGAATCTGTGCCCAGTACAAAGCAGCTCTGCCAGGCTGTATTCCGATCTGCTCTCTTTACAAGCACATAACCCTTAAAGCTCCGGTGTTTGGCTTCGTTACCATCTGGCTTCATTCCATGTTTTTGAATGATATCACGTTAGTGTGTGTAGGATGGAAATCCTGCCGCTGCCATGCGATTCCTCCCCCTCGAAAGCATCAAGTATAACTTCCCAGGCTCTTGTTTGATTACAACACGCCGGTCAGTGTGTTGAATGTTAAACCAGAGCTGTGCTTGGACTTTGATGCTATTGTTTAAAACCTGTGAGAGTGTAATACCTCCAGTCACACAGGGACAATGAATAGCGTGATTCATGTCTTGTAGAAGACGACACCTGTGAGCACACGGCATACCGTGCACCGCTCCAACTCAGAGATACGATGAGAAAAGAAGAAGAAGAAGAAAAAAAAAAGAGGCCGTGAGAACATTTCCTAACTTCAAAATCTAATTGAATCTGTCATAACTGTTCTTATGATGGACACACATAACCCCTGAGTGCCCTGAGGGCCAGGGCTTGGTACTGCAAGTCTGGGAGATAGGATGCCCTGCAGGTACAGGAAGATGATGTATGCCCAGACTCGGGTTACAGCAGACTGGCCTGGGACAGGTTGATGGAGGCTCTGATTGATCCTGAAAATAGAGAAGCCTGTGGGAGAACTGCAAACGAAGGTGGAACAGAAGTTAAAGAGTCCAGCAACTGTGTGGTTGTGGTGAAGACACACAACTTGGGAGTCCAAATTACATAGGATGAGCAGAAATTAGCTGATTTAGGCAAACCAGCAAAGACAGATGTTAATTCTGTACATTGAGCTCATTCTATTTATAGTTAATCTTAAATGTGTAGACTAAGTGCAGGGAGCTGCTGCAGTGAAGCCTGCAAAAAGCTTGGTTTGTTGGTTTCAGCATCCCTCAGTTGGATAAAGCAGCTGAGAAGATGAATGAAAGAAGTAAATATTATATTGTGCTAATTTGAATGTTTACAGCACAGACAAGATTAACTGTTAAAAGTGCAATACAATTCTTGTCCATATTGTCAAATTGCAATCCATCATAAAGGTTTTCTAATCAAACAGGTTGGTACATAATTTATTGTGTGTTGCTTTAATGAGTGAAGCATAAATATTGATGAATTGCTGTGGACATTTATGGACTCTTGTAGTTTGCTTCCACTGTTAAATTGTTCAAATATTAATGTCAACATGGCAGCTGTGATGGACTGGACTAACAGCAGAACGAGTTAATTGATATTCAGAATAACTTTCTGTTAGCACATTATTGCTATAAGCTTTTCTTCATATTGAATTATTCTTTTTATGGAATCTGTGTTTACAGTAAATCATCTCAGGCTCATATTTTCTTCAGTTTGGAGATTTGAGGGTTGGGCGGGTCTAGGAGCCAGTTGGCCTTGGCGCTATGGCTGCTGCAGCAGGAAAACACATCTCTGCTAATTCAACAAACAACAAAATATGTTTTGAATTTAAGCAAATCCTCTGATTGTAAGTGCCAAACCACCTCTTCTCTAAACTTCCGCAATAATTTAACTATTTTCTCCACTTGAAGACATTCAAGGATAAGTGTAGCTGACGTTTTAAACTTCTGAAGGGTAAACCGCATAAATTCAGATTACTCTTCACAGAGATTTAGAGGAAATCGCTCCGATATGAGATCAATTATATGAAACCTAGACATTTTTTTTTAAATAACAAAATTTTTGTGTCAAATGTCACAGATGTTGATATTACACTGTATTATTGAATAATCATGAGTGCTGATGCTAAATTTCTCAATCTATGTTGGCTTTAAAAGTTGTGTTTCGAATGGTAAGGTCATATTAGCTGTACTGCTGAGTTCTTGTGCATTCAATACAACCTTATACCAACTGAAGTCACCTTCTTTATTGTGCACTGCCACTGGAAGGAAATACTGTCTGCAGTATAACGGGTGATGACTAAATCTACAACTGTACATCAAAGACTTTGCCCTTGTTCATTTATTTATAAGATTTTAAACCAATAATTTCACAATTTAAGAGGAAAGTGACACATTTTCTAATATGAACAGGGGCATAATTAATGCTTTGACAAGCTGCATTATTAAGACTCTACTCATTTACTGCATTAATAATAATATCCCAGTGCCAGACTGAACTGACTCCTGATTCCACGTTTTATTTACTATTTGATTATTTACTTCATATATCATCCAAACTCAAAATGACCTAAAGTGACACAGTTGTTGTCACAGTCATTGACTACCCTGGAAAAGTGTTATATAACTTTGTGACTTTAACTAACAGCGTGAAACTTTACAGCAATCTGGTGCCAAAATAGTGTGAGAATAATATTTTGTGTGGTCTAGTGTGTTTGTTGCACACCCATTGATTTACTTGCACGAGGAATTGGCAAAGAAATGAATCAGTGGAGACAAAAGTGCAATCCATTGTCTGAAACACATCAGATTTGTGTGGTATAAACTTGATTATCAAACGCTCTCACAGCTCAACTCACATTTCACATGGATCCCGGCTACAGATTTTTTTGCATCTTTTATTAATAGTTTGATACGTCTTTGAAACAGTTCATCAAGAAAATTACTAGTAGTGTTGTTCCCCTGAGAATGCAACGAAATTAAAGCGCTAAGTCTGTTCCAGATGGAGATGATGGCCGTGAATGGAGGCGGCTCCTCGTGGTGGAGCACTGCCACCTGCTGACCTGCAGAGGGACTCAGACTGAACGACCCTCACACACTTTCTTCTTGTGTCACTTGTCGCACGTGTCACTCCTGCCTGTCCACTTTAAAGTTCATGGTGATCACATCCTCGATCCCGGCCTGCAGCTCGTCGTGCTCCTGCACGGAGGACACCCCCTTGGGGGTCCCGGTCAGGATGAGGTCCCCTTCCTCCAGGGTGATGAAGTCGCTGATGTAGCTGATGAGATACGGGATGGAGAAGATCATCTGCGACGTGCAGCCGCTTTGCCGCAGGTGGTCGTTGACCTTCAGCCACAGTTTGACGCTGCTCGGGTCCGGGATGCGCTCTTTGGGGATGAAGTCGCTGACGGGGCAGGAGGTGTTGAAAGCCTTGGCCATGGTCCAGGGCAGACCTTTGGACTTGCACTCGTCCTGGATGTCCCGGGCCGTCATGTCCAGGCACAGAGCGTAACCCGCCACATGCTCCATAGCGGCGGCCTGCGGGATGGACGTGCCCCCCTTCCCGATGACCACCCCCAGCTCCACCTCGTGGTGCAGGTTGCTGGTGTAGAGAGGGACGAGGATCGGGGAGCCCTCCCTCACATACGCAGAGGGGGGCTTCAGGAAGACCACGGGCTCTGTGGGAATCGCGTTTTTCAGCTCCTTGGCGTGGTCCGCATAGTTCCTCCCGATGCAGATTATCTTCCTGCCCCACTCCCAAAATCGAGTGATATTCCGAGTAGTCATGGTGCAGAGGAGAAGTGGTTTGAAGCAGAAAACTCCAGTTTCACAAAACTTTGACCCGCACAGTGAGATTATTGACCTACGGCAAGCGAGAAGGGACACGCGCAGAACTCAAACCATACAACCCAAAGTAAATGAAATGACCAATAATAAACGAAAATTTTATTTAATACCATCATTATTAAATAACATAAATATACAATTGGAATGAGCTATGTTAATCTGCAAAACATCCTCGTTTCTAGATAAATATTGGTCGATCTACTCCCCTTGAGTTGATTGGCGCAGCCTGCGGAGGGCGAAGTTGAAAAGGGGACAGAGGCGGAACTGAACCAGAAACAAACTTTTCTGGTTATAAATTGAAGAGACTACAGTCGCCGTTGTTATGTTATTCAGGTCGCTGGTGGGGAGTGCCTGCACTCTGATAGGAGCTGCAACCGCCGTCAAATTCGGTAAAAGTTTAATCCGGTATTCCTCTTTAGCATGCACGTAGCATGTTAGCTTAGTGTTGAGGGAAGTTGTTACGGATTATTTACGTCTTTATTACCTTTATTCGCCTGAAAGCGAGAGCTGTCATATCAACACAGCCGGCCTGTCCGAGGAGATAACACTCTTACATAACCATCTCCAAGGCAGAGGTGGAAAATAATAAATACACGAAGAGTAAAAAAACAACAACCACATGTTTACTTGTAGCATTGAAGCTAACCTTGTTTACATGCTGGAAGTTGTTTGAACTCACCAGCTGTTAGCCTGTGTCAGAGTCATTTCAGTGTATTGCAGAGTAATGACAGGAGAAAAACAGGATTACACTGCACTTATTTCAGCCTGGCATGGCTATCTGTTGTGAATTGATCGACCTGTGTCCTCTCTTGCAGCGCCCGTGGAAGTGAAAGCCCAGGCAGCCGCTCTCATTCACAGCGCAGTGAGGAAATCTTCCCTGGTGGAACAAACGAACATGAAGATCGAACTTCTCCCAGCACTCAGTGACAACTACATGTACCTGCTGATCGATGTGGACTCCAGAGAAGCAGCTGTGGTCGACCCGGTGGAGCCAATAGTGGTGTGTGCATCTCCATATATTTTTAAAATACTGCAGTTGATTCAAGGAAACTAACTCGCTAAGAAAAATAGCTTCTGTGAATCAGCATTGCTGAATCATCTGGAAGAATGTGTTACAAATGTTGGAGCCACACGGTTTCCCATAAAACACACCAATATGAGGCTGAAAACTCCCCTCTCAGATGGTGGTCATTGTTGGCAGGATTGCATCATGCACTCTGTCCTCATATCAATAACAATCTCCTGTCACCACACCTTGAAGGTGCCCGTCAGACTGAGTTATGACTCTGCAGTTCCTTTCATTTCACTGAATTCTCTCCCATCACAAATAAATGTTTAAAATGATTTAAGTGAAGTAGCAGGATATGTTGTTCAGCTGGAAGTAGCTACTGAAAATAGCCTCAGTGACTTAAATGGGTTTAACAAAATCAGTGAGTTGTGACACTAAAACAACATTTCTATAGAACTAAACGGTTCTCAGAGAATACTTCTGAGACCTTTACAAGCAGAAGCAGAACTGTTTCTCCAGTCTTCTTTTGTCCAGTTAAAATCTGAATATGTGAATCAGACTTGCTGATCATTGATAGGAGTGTCATCCACTGTGGGTGTCATGAGGAGTAGCCCATTTAGTGAAATTCTGTGCATGTGTGACATGGTTTGTAAGGATTAATCATTTGAGCTCCTGATAATTCTTTGTCACATTGACCCAGGCTGTTCACTTTCCTCTGACCTTTGCTGCCTCCAATGAAATGTCAACATAATTGAAATGACTATTTTTTTCCTCGTCATTATTGATATGATTTTTGATGAATATTCAAACAGTATAGCACATTAAAAAAATTCATCTTGGTTTCAACAGGTTGTGGAAGCAGCCAGAAAGCATGGCGTGAACCTCACTACTGTACTGACCACTCATCACCACTGGTGAGACTCTTATGTTCAATAGTAACAGAGCTGCCAGCCCAAACACTTGTAAACATGCAGCAAATAAACTGAAACTTCATTTCCTGTTCCAGGGACCACGCTGGTGGAAACAATAAGCTGTTGAAGCTGATGCCCAGTCTGAAAGTCTGTGGAGGAGATGAACGAGTTGATGGTCTAACAAAAAAAGTTTCTCATTCCACCAATTTCAAAGTGAGACAAACTTTTTTTCTACATTCTTTTTCGCTCCAAATGACCGCTGTTTGCTTAACAGTGTGTTTTATTTCTTTTTCTTAGCTTGGATCACTCAATATCAAATGCCTTTTTACGCCCTGTCACACGACTGGCCACATCTGCTACTATGTGACTAAAGAAAACAGCACAGAGCCTCCAGCTGTTTTCACAGGCATGTATTGTTGCATTTGCTCTCTACACTGGTTGGGACATGATCTGATATGTGCGAGTCATCTGATGTAGTTACTGCAGTGCGATGTGTAACGTGGCCCTTGTTTTCCTCACAGGGGACACATTGTTTGTGGCCGGTTGTGGTAAATTCTTTGAGGGTACAGCAGAGCAGATGTACAAAGCCTTGATTGAAATTCTGGGAAACCTGCCACCTGAAACGGTAAATATGTTTCAACAGTTTATTAGGAAATTACTGGTAAATCTGACGTGAAATGAAAATTTTATGCAAAAAGGAAATCTAGAAGTCCTTATCAGGAAAATGTCTAATTTGTTTTTCAAAAATATCCTGTGTTCATGAACTCGGTGTATTTTGTATCACTTTTCTCCAGCGTGTTTACTGTGGTCATGAATACACCGTCAACAATCTGAAATTTGCGCGTCACGTGGAACCAGACAATGAAGATATTAAGAAGAAATTAGCATGGGCAAAGGTATTTAATGAACATGTTTCATTGGTCTGGGATTTCTTTGTCAAACTGTGCGTTGTTAATATTTATGGTTTATATTTCTTGCAGGAGAAGTGCAGCAATGGAGAACCAACCATTCCATCCACTGTGGCTGATGAACTGACATTTAACCCTTTTATGAGAGTGAAGTATGTATCCCAATTGTTTTAGTAATTTTATTGTTTAGATGTGTAAAGTGCAGCCTGGCTCTTATTATCTTGCTGTTTATTTTAGAGAGAAGGCCGTTCAAGACCACGTGAAGCAGACAGACCCAGTTGAAACGATGAGAAGCCTTCGGAAAGAAAAAGACGGCTTCAGAGTGCCGAAGGAGTGAAGCTCGGAACATTGCAAGCTGTACATTAATTGCAAAGAAAACCCCTGCATTTCATTTTCAATGCCATTTGAAATCGATCAACTACACTCACTTGCTTTTGGCACATTAAGAGTAAAGTGTCTATAAATCAGTTTAAGGTTTGGTACGTTTCCCTGTGACAGTTTGGAGGAATATATGGCCATCAATCAGATGCTTTAAAATGACAATTTTAGTTTGGAAACTTGTAAATGAAAAAGTTTTTAAGTCTATTTAGTATTATGTTGTAATATATTTATGTACAAACTAATGTTTCATTGAGTGTTGGAATCTTGAGAAGATGGAGAGGCACTTAAGTAAAAGATTTAATATGTGTACAATATCTGCTTTAATACGAAACAGCAATTGTAAAGTTTTGTGTGAATGTTGAATTGAGACTGAGAATGTTTTTGTTTTGCCGTTTAATTTATTTGCCTGCTAGTTTATAGGCGAAATGCAACACAGCTTTTTTTTTTTTCCTTCAAGCATTCAGATACCACAGAGATGTGCACTTAATGGTGTCAGCATTAAATGTTAGATACAATGTGAAACACAATCTTACAAAAAATATTGCATTGAATTGTTTGGACAAAAGCAATAAAACATGATCAATGTGTGCAACAAGAAATCTACTTTCAAATTTCTTTAATTGATACAATGCTAAGGGCATTATTAGCATTTAGTAATTTAACTCTGGTTTATATTTCACTTTCTAAGTATAAGAAGAAAAAACAAGCAGAAAAAGGGACTAAGTGCTGAAATTAGGGTGAAGAATAATATAAAAAACAAACCTAAAGAAAGAAAATGAAATTTAGACAAGTTAAATGTTGATTATGGGTTGTTCACTGCAGAGACAATCAACAAACCAGCTGTTACCTTGGATCAACTAAATTACTAAATATCCGATGTATTTTAAGAGCAGAAAAGAGAAAAATTCAGGCACAGGGAAACCATGCAAACTCCCCACTGCTGAATACTGATAAAGGCTATTAACCACTCTCACACATGAATCCTGCTCATCTTTTCTTGGACGTCCTCGGACTCCAGTTTCTTTCCGCTGTCTAGAAACATGTTAAGAATTAACTAATGGATCGAAATTGCCCATAGTTGTGAATGTCTCTCTGTTTGCCTTGTGATTCACTGAACACCCGTACACAGTGTAACCTGGATTCTCTACATTCAGCTGGGACTGAGTTCACTGCACCACGACCCTAAACTCACTAGATCACTCACTACTGATAGAGTACTTCACCTAGTTGTAATGTATTTCCTTAATTTCTTTGTAAAGCACTGCGAATTGCTTTGGGTCTGAATGGCCAATTTTACATAATGTGTATATTCTCTGCAAAAAAAAAAGTCAGGAAGTGCAGGTGAGAATAAAACTACTGACTATACCGAGTGACCCATCAAATCAGTGTGTGGCATAACAGATCATCATATTAGAAATTCAAATATCTCTTCATTGTGATGATAAGTGATTAGTGGGGCATTTCATGTATTTGTTCAATAATAATAATAATAATAATAATAATGATAATAATAATAATGATAATAATGATAATAATAATAAATTTAACATTATTTATTCAAATTGCAAATGCTAGAAGAAGAACCGAGTTGAATATTTCCTGCTCGATTAAAACGTCTCGAGACTTTGTTTCGGTGATCTCGCGATAACTTCCTGGTCTGGGTCTGTGGGGAGAGATGTAGGAATATATTTATTCTCAGACTTTTACCTCGGACAGGATTCATAAAGGATTTCATCGGGCGCAGTGAATCTGAGGTATCCGTGCTGTTTATAGACGCTCTGGTCTAAGCTGCGGGAAGACTCTGTGGTTTTGTCTCGTGCCGTCGTTTCATTTGTCGATGCTGACTGTGAAAGTTCTTCTGTCTGAAGTGTCGCGCGCTAAGGTGCGCGCGTGCGTGTGCCATGAAGGTGAAGGTGATCTCCATCCTGGAAGACAACTACATGTACCTGGTGATAGAGGAGCAGAGCAGGCAGGCTGTGGCTGTGGACCCCGCTGTGCCGCACCGGGTGAGACTCTGATCGAACACTTCCTGCTTTAAAATGTACGAAAAAGAATAATTCTCAATTTGATTCTGTGGAACGTGTCTTGGCAGCTCTTGGAAATAGTGAAGAGAGAAGGCTTGTCTCTGACAGCTGTTCTCACCACACACCACCACTGGTAAGGAAGGTGTTTGTTAGGACTGAGAGATAAATCACTGCTGCAGGTGACAGGTGGTTTTTAATTGAAAAAGCTGAGTGGTTCTCCACCAGGGACCACGCTCGTGGTAATGAGGCTCTGCTGAAGGAGGTTCCTGGCCTGAGGGTCTACGGGGGAGATGATCGGATCGGAGGCCTGACAGATAAAGTCACAAATGCACAGGAACTGAAGGTGCAATTTAAAAGTACAGGGACCGAAACCTCTATTTTTGACAACACTGTAACTGTCTGTAACATCAAAATTGCTCTGCAAATCAGTTTTTTTTAAAGGTATGTCTTTGCTTTGTTGTCGTTTGATTTTTGTCTTTTTTTTTCCATTTGCAGTTTAGCTCCATCAATGTGAGGTGCCTGTTCACCCCCTGCCATACCTCTGGTCACATGTGCTACTTTGTTTGGGAGGATGAGTGCACTGATGCCCCCGCTGTGTTCACAGGTCTTTGTCCGTAAACGTGCAGAACTGGTGAACCAGTTGAAGTCAAAAGATTGTTTTCAATCTGTAGTACAGTCATTGCAAGAACACTTTGTGTGGCATCTATTATGTCTCCTGGCTCAAATAATTAATTAATTTATGAGTGGCTAGAGATATGAAACCTTTGACTAGCTCGCTATCTATTGTTTGTACTTTATGGGCTGATAAGTAGTAACCTCTACATCTTTCCTTTCTCTTGGTTGTTAGGAGATACTTTGTTTATCGGTGGATGTGGGCGTTTCCTTGAGGGAACGGCAGAGCAGATGTACCACAACCTGACCCAGGTGCTTGGCTCCCTACCTCAAGACACGGTCAGTAACGAGGGCAGAGGTTTTGCTGTGTCTGTGTGCGGTCCCCACATGGTTAACATGACCTCAGATAGGAATGAGTCACAGAGACGCACGTACAAAGAAGGGATTGAGAAACAATGGACTGGATTAGAGCTGAATGCATCTTTTGCGGTGGAAAAACTGCCAAATGAAAGTTTGAAATCGTGCAAGCCGAAGTGGCACCAACACCTGCTTCCTAGTGTACATAATGAGCAGGTGAACACCATTAACCCACTGGATCCAGGCTGGAACAGTCCAGCTACAAAAGTCCACATTCTCAAATCAAGAACAGGAGTGACTCAATGCTGCCACCCTCTGATTCAGGATTAGCATAATCTTTCTTTAAATGACGGTTTGTTCATTTGCAGAAGGTGTTCTGCGGACACGAGTACACGATCAAGAACCTGAAGTTTGCCATGTTGGTAGAACCTGAGAATGAAAAGGTTAAAGAGATGCTGAGCTGGGCCAGGGTGAGCCATGTTTTTTAAAATTGCTTTTAATATGTACTTTGCAATACATTTTATGAGATTTTCAAAGACAACAAAAAATAGCTGTCTTTATTTAGCACATTTATCCATCCATAGCCACAAGATTGCATCTTTGAATTACTTAGCAATCTGAGTTTTATGCATAGAATAAAGATGAGCAGGGTAATCTGTAAACACAGATAAATACTGTCCATCAATATTACTTTTCTCTGGTTTCTTACTCTACATTTTGTGTCTTCAGGCTCGAGATGATGATGACAAGCCGACAGTGCCATCTACCCTAATAGAGGAATTCGAGTACAACCCTTTTCTTCGGCTCACGTGAGTGGACTACATTAAGTTTTCTCAATCAAGTTTGGATCTATAAATCACTCCTGTGCAGCAACAGTTCAAACTGTATTGCTACTTGACAGATGGTGCAATTTTATAAAAGATTGATTTCCTCATGACAGTTCCTTGTTGTGCACAAATCTTTCTTTTTTTCATAATCTTCTCTTACAGGGAGGAAGGAGTGCAGAAATTCACTGGAGAGAAGGATCCGATAGAGGTGCTGAGGGTCCTGCGGAAGGAGAAGGACAAATTCAAGAAGCCCAAGGAGAGGCTTCCTCCTCACGCCATGCTGGCGCTGGAGTGGGGGCTGCTCAGACCCTGACGTCCAGCTTAGGAGCACGAGAGATCCACCCTCCCAGCTACTGAATGACTGCTTGGAGAATAACGCAGGATCGTTGTGCTGTTTGTTGCTTTAACTCTCACGTTAGGCCGTCCTGCTGGGTGTCGTGTGCTTATTATTAAACTATGTCTGCATAAAAAAAATATAAAAAAAAAATGCCTGTGTAAAACTGCTTCCACACAACATTCCTCCTGTAAAGTGAATTATTTTACACTCAGTCTTTGATGCACTAATTGCACCAGGTAACATCACTAACAATGGTTTCCAGTTACATGTGAGGAATCATGATTTGTTTTGAATATTCATTGAATAATGGACAATTTTTCATTTGGTCAATTTTGATTTTATGTTTGATTTCCTTGAGTTGTACCTCATTATCTTTGTAGCAATGTTAATTTAGTAATCCTGCTTTCATTTAGCTTTATAAATGAACATACTGTATATATTTGGGGGTTTTTTCTTCTTACATTTGCAGTTGAAACTCTGTAAATGTTATACATGGTTATAAATATCTTCCACTGTACAACAGTATGGATGTAAATTGCTGCTTTTCATCCCAAAGTTTATATTCTCATTGTAATTACAGAGGAGATTACACAATAAAACACATCAATCTGAATCTTTATATACTGTTTTTTTATGTCTCAAAAATACAAAATGGCAAACAACTACAATTAAATAATGCATTTTTATTTTTCTGTGTATTTACATATCATTAAATTAAGGAATGACTAAACTCTGGATTATTCTAGTGTAACAGATGCCACAAAAAATACAAATAAAAGTTGATAATCTCACAAATAATATTTTGCTAAGGCACCGTCGCCACAGCGAATCTTCCACCTTGCAGGTGTCTTCTGACAAGGAGAAAGAATAAAGTAGGACAAAAAAGACATATTTGGATTTTAAAAGCTCGTCACTTAATTTTTTTCAGGACGGTTTTGATTGTGTCTGCTGACAAATGGAAAAAAACAGAAACGTGCTCCAGCATGGTCCTGGTCACCACTTCATGGTGAGCCCGTTGGTCATCTTCTCCACTGTGTGGTACTGAGTGTGGAGCAGCTCTTTGGCTCTTTCCTCCCCGACACTGTGGAGCCACGACTGGTACAAGTCCGCCACGCGACTGTCATCTTCTGGCAACAGGGGGCGCTCTGCTTTGTAGAGCTCCTCCACTTTGTGGAGAAGCTCCTTCGGGTTCTGTCCGTCTGAGGGCTTCACCTGCCCGCCACCATTTAGACAACCTGAACAAAAAGAATTTAATGAAGCTCTGTTAATATGGGCGATAATTAAATATAAAGCACTGCATCGTTTGCCTCACCTGAAGGACAGGCCATGACTTCCACAAAATGGTAAGGCGACTTTCCCCGCTTGAGTTTCTGCACCAGGTTCTGGATGTTGCGAAAGCCGTACGTTGAAGCGAAGCTCAGCTGGACGACACCGTCCTTCTCCAGAATCACCTCCTGAAAGTCTTTGTTCCTGTCATATTAAAGAGAAAAAATACAACTGAGTAGGTGGAATTAAATATTTTCATACAGAAAAAAAATCAAGCCGCCACAGATTGTTCACCTGAGGGTTTTGTAGGTGAGCTCCTTCACCTCCTCTCCAAATAGTTGCTTGGCTGCGTATGTGAAGACATGGTGGAGGTAGCCTCCGGAGCCACTCCCTGCATGGCTCAAGAACTCATCTCCACATACACTGCTGAACCTAGGCAAGCAACGATACATCGCCTTTTAGTAAAAATCTTTAGAAGGGAATTTATCACTATTTTGAGTGAGGAAACCAATAAAACAGGAAGGACAGAACTCACAATGTATCTGGAGCTGAAGGCTCCAAATCTTTCAAAGACACATTTTCCTCCTGGAGCATTTTCTGAACTTCTCCTATAACACACAGGAAGCTCCATCAGAAACAGGATCGCACATATAAATGTGCACAGAATGTGTTGTGAGAATAGTTATTGCACCAGAAGTGATGACACAGTCCACTTCTCGGGTCTCTGCGTCGTTCATGTAGAAGTCTGAGCGCGACGCCTCCAGTTTCTTGTCAAAGCAAGGCATGACAGCCACGTGGTAGATCTGCTGCGGACTCAGCCCCTAAAAACACACGGCTCAGTCTCATCAGCCTCTTTTTCTTTAAAAACACACAACCACACACCGACGCACATTCTCAAGAAGATGCTATACCTGCTGTTCAGCAAAATATCCTTTAACCAGTGAACCCATCATCTGCTGTGGGGAGCGAGTGGTACTGATATACGGAAGAATATAATCTCCATGTGTCTTCTCTGCATAGCAGATCCAACCTGAACAAAACAAACACGTCACATGATGCTTTTGAAAGAAAATTAAATGCTTAAATGAATAAAGTATTTCTATTGCATTCTACGACCAGTGATCAGTTTAAAAAAATTGAATATATTTGATGCTGATTCAGTAAACTTATCTTTACATCTTTTATTAATGTCCTCTACGGTAGTTACACTGTAGATTTTGAAATGTTTGTAACACAGGTGTCTAAAGACAGACTAGTAGTAAAATACTACACAAGAAAAAAAAATCAAATGAAACCCAAAAAAACAAGCAGAGTTTGGAAATAGAGAAGCACATTTAACTTAATGGTTTTTTGAGAGGCATACCTGGACAGGCAGATGTTAGCATGGGCAGGGCCTTTTTGTCCTGTTCCCTCCTCTGAAATCTCTCCACAAACTCTCTCTGACTCTCCAGCAAGCTGAATGTGCGACTGAAGCCAGTGTCGAACACATGGTGAACCCCTGCAACAGCAATAAGAACAGCAATCATTGGATAACGTTGAGGTATAGCTGCATGCAACACAAAAAAAAAACATGCATATCCATACTTACCCAGATTTTTGAAGAAAGAAGTGAGTCTCTTTCCTGCCTCACTACTGCTCAGGTCAAAGTGCGCTGCAAGAGAAGCTCTGGACTGTGGAGACACTGATACCACAACGATCTTCTGCTCCGTCTCATTAGCCTGCAAGTGAAATTCACATAATCATGTGAATGTACTTCCACCATCCAATCACTTCTAATAAAGTTCATATATATATTATAATATAAACAGACATGCTGACATGGGTTTACCTTGTTGTGACGTATGACTTTGAAGAGCTCCTCGTGGCTCTGCTGTGTGATGAGGACGCTCTCAGCTGAGGTGATGCAGCCACTGCAGGCCAAACAATCATTCAGGGTGATCTTTGCTTTCTCCAGCGTCTGTTTACCACCATCCTACAAACACAAATCAGAATAAATAATTATAATACATCATGCAACTTGTATTTATTATCAGATTAGATTTGTTTTAAACCTTGATACTCACCAAGGAGACTTGGACATAACTGCCATCATCTTCTATCTGTATTTTCGCCACAGATTTCCCCTGTTTCCGCTCGACTTTGACAGGTTTGACACATTCCTACAAACATATATACCAAGGAGTACATTTACTGGCTGAACACAATGTGAACTGTGGACATGGGGAATTCAATTCTCGTTCAAAAAAAAAGGCAATTTCACATTTCCAGAAGGTGAGTATTTCTAACAAATTGTGCCAGTTCTGTGCATATTCTAGCCACATGTTTCTGCATGTGTTTTCACCACACAGACCAACAAAGACTTACCAAGCGCAAAAGACGAATTAAAGACTATAAGTATCAAGAAAACTGTGGTTATTGAGAGTCTAATTCTAAGGTTTCATCATATTTAGCTGCAAGCTAACCGCGTGTTACTAATGATTAATTTAACTCAATTTTTCTCTACAGATTATTCTTTGAGTGAATATCAGACCATAATGATGTTCAAAATCAAAATAAACTCGTCGCTGTGCTCTTTATTTTTGCACTGATAAGAACAGTAGCGAAGCTGCGAGCTGATTCAGCAGGTTTCCCGGTAATTTATTCAATTTTCATAAAAACCGTGAAACCTGACATGAAACACATCTGTCCGGGAGGAAAAGCATATGCTATCACATACTACAATAGCGTGTTTATTCACCTGAGAAGGAGTGATAAAATCGTCGAGGTCTGTCAACTGCAACACACCGCTGAAGTGGGACGCCATTTTCACTGCCGTAAAGTAAAGTGTGGCTTGTTTACTCTTGTGTCGTAAAGCGACACAGACACAACTTCATGTGAAAGAATTCATCCATAAAAATCTTGTCTAGATTTTGTTTTGGGACTGATTCTTTTAATTATTTATTTTAATAATTCTAAAACAATATAATGGAAAGAATTCGATCCATGCTTGGGATATTTGTTATAAAGTTATTATCCTGTATTGATTTACAATTTTATTAGCCACATTTTATCGTTGAAGCTCTCTCTCTCTCTCTCTCTCTCTCTCTCTCTCTCTCTCTCTCTCTCTCTCTCTCTCTCTCTCTCTGTCTCTCTCTCTCTCTCTCTCTCTCTCTCTCTCTCTCTCTCTCTCTCTCTCTGTGTGTGTTGTTCCTTTAGGCAAGGGAAATTTAATGATATGCCATGCAGACAGAAAGAAAATGAAACTTAACATAAAGGAAATACAGTAAGTAAAATCCTAAATTTCGACATTCACGGATTCATACACATTCTGTCCACAACAAAAAACGCAATATCCACAGGGAAACATTTGTGAACTTAAAGTCACATTACACTTTTCTTTGCTATATATTTCACTGGTTTTGTTCAATTCTATTCTTTTTTCAATATCTCTATCATATACAAGCTTATAATTTGTCTTTTGTGTGCTGTCCTTTTTAGATTTGCAGATTTATATGAACTGTGCATTTTTTCAACATTTTTACACTAAATTTCTGTATTTGTGGATAATGGGCCATTTTCACAGCTCCACTACTTCCTGAAATTAACTGTGCACATTCATTTCCTGTCTTGCATTATTGGCCAAAATGATTAATCCAGGTGTGTCTTGTTGCAGCAGTCTAAACCAGACACACCTGGATTAATCAGTTTGGCCAATAATGTAAGACAGGAAATGAATGTGCACAGCTATTTTCAGGAAGTAGTGAAGCTGTGAAAATACCCCATTTTTTAGATTTTTGCAACTTTAGATTAATGCACAAAAGGAGCAACACATGTAATTTCATCATCTGTGACATATAATGACAATAAAGTTATCCAATTACATTTTAATGTATGGAAAACGTTTAAATGAAAAAGGGCGCTGATTATTGATCATGTTTGATCTTTTTTTTTTTTTTCCAAAAATCTCGTGCTGATGAACCTACGCACGTACGTCATCGCTCTTTTGTTGTTATGACTACGGGGTCGTAAATCCGCCATGTTTTCCTCCCCTTAGCGGCGTTGCGACAGAGACGGAGAGCTGAAACGACATGAATGTGGAAAATAATCATACGGCAGAAGCGGAGAGGGAGCAGACGAGAGACGGCACCGAGACGATCACCATCCAAACTACTTTGGGAGATGAAGGTTAGTCCTCAAAATGCCGCAACAAGTCCGAAAATCTTTACCGGCGGTAGCGTTTGGGCCTTGCTAACTTCCTACGTAGTGAATGTTGCTAGTAGCTAGCCGTCAACCTGCGGCTAGTTTCTGCCCAAACAACAACTGTGTTTAGAACACTTTCCACCAGCCTGGTGGAGGCTTTAAGCACAGATGCCCTTCGAACATTGTTTTTGTGATTTTTAGATGATGTGCACAAATGCGGGCGCTGTCAAACCGAGTTTTCCACACTGGAAGCGTTTATACAGCACAAGCTGCAGCACAGCTGCAGACGGGCGGAGGCACAAGATCCTGCACAGAAGGTATGGACGACTAAGTGTGCACAACTGTGCTGACCGGCACACTGATAATAACCTCATGGTAATGTGTATTTTTGTGTGTGCAGGTTAATGCAGCCAGTGGAGAAAGCGCATCCCCACATGAACCAGCCAAGATCACTCATGGTAATTCATCATAAACTTTTCAGTTATTATCTACGTAAAGTGTGTAATCCAGTGTTGTCCAGTCTTATCCCTAGTTGATCTGTGTAATGCATGCTTTGAACCTCTCTCTAATGCAGGAGTATCAAATATAAGGCCCATGGTCCAAAACTGGTCCAAAACACTCCAATCTGGCACAACACACCTTTAGGGGTTTTTTTTAATTTATTTTTTTATTAACACATTTGTCTGTATTTCGCACTAGAAGGTATCATTGAAATTTACTATGTTGAAAGTTTAGTCATTTCCAGTTGCATTGTTTGTGAATATATCTGCGTTTTCATCTCATACTCTGCGCCTTAATAAAGAAAAATTTGAAAGTTTAAATTTAAAGGTATCTATGCCATTACTTCACTGGTCCAGACCACACAAGATGAAATAAGACTTTATGTGGTCCCTGAACCAAAATGTGTTTGATACCTCTGCTCTACAACAGCAATACAGCATCTGGTCAAAGCCTGATGAATTAGACCAAAGCGTTAGTGTTGTTTTTTTTTTTTTCCAGTCCTTTTCTCAATCCTTAGTCAAGTTTTTTTTCAGTCTTTGAATTTGATCTCATCTCCACCTGTATTATCCTCCTCTTTTTTTTTTTTTTTCAAAAAATAAGAAAACAGTGGTATGCTGGGTCGAGGTCGCAGGAAGAAAACCGCCTCACCTAAAGTCACAGAGCTGTCAGAGGTGACCGAAGGATCCATTTCTGACAATCCTGACACTGACAAACCTGTTTACAAAGTCAACCAAGAGGGACGTTACATCTGCGAGCTGTGTGAAAAGACATTCAAAACAGTGAGTTGTGTTTGTGTGTGTATGCATTATTGGTGGAGTTAGAATTGTCCTACTAATCCTTTTGATTTTAATTTCATTTTCATATGGCAGACTAACAACTTGAGGACTCACATGAAAACTCACAGTGATCAGAAGAACTTCTCGTGTGACTTATGTGGAACATCCTTTCGTACCAAAGGTTCCTTGATTCGTCACAATCGTCGTCACACAGGTAAAGTGAATAAGCTTAAATCATGGAAACCTGCTGACTTTTTCTCTTTCTGTTATCGAGTTCAACTAAATTGTTGTCATAATTTTGTGGGTGTATATTCTCTTCCAGATGAGCGACCGTATCGATGTACCCTTTGTGGCCAGTCATTCAGAGAATCCGGTGCTCTCACCAGACATCTGAAAGCTCTCACGCCCTGCACAGAAAAGATACGCTTTGTTCAATATAAGGAAATCCTGGTCAGCAAAGATGGTGTGCAGAAAGGTGAGGTGTCTTAAAAAAATTAGATGTTTCTGTGCTGTATCAAAGCAAATGAGCCTAATTGTTTGTATCTATGAAATCATTTATTTAGCTGATTTGTAAAATGATAATCCTTTAAGATTTTGTACCTTTTTCAGGAATCGAAGCTGAGCAGACTTTAGCGGCCGACCAGCAGCAGGAGGTGGTGGTTGTGGAGCAGCAGCCGCAGGAGGAGGAGATGGTGGAGACTCAGACTGCTGTGGTCAGTGTGGTGGAAGCTGGCTCCCAAGAGGTTCTCCATCAGGTCCACTTCACAATGGAGGTGGATGGAACAACACAGGAGCAGCAGGTGAGTGTGTACAGCGGAGATGCTGAATGCACGGCGGCATATTCCTGCCAAAACGGTTGAGCGTGACTGAAATCCACAGATATTTGGGAACCACGAGCGCAGCTCAGTCAGCCGCATGCGTTGCTGGACTTTTGCTGAAGCTTCTGAAACAATGACTAAGGAAACTCTTCACCAGAATAGTTCAGTGAAAAGTTGTTTCTGGATTCCAGTGTCCATTTTCACTGCACTAAATAAATGATGGTGATTTCAATGTTCCACAAATTACATTTCTTGTTGTGGCAATAGATATGAAAATGAACTGGAAACTTTGCTCAAAACCTGGATGATCCAAACGATCCCGAAGTATCTCAATACAAATAAAGCACAGTTTTCTTTTTCCAATTATAAATCACTCGAAATTCTTTACTTTGTAATCATATTACCATATGTAAATTACATATTGACGTCTGGGTTAATAATTACAAAAGTTCACTATTTTCACTTCAGCTGAATAGAACAATAAGAAACTTCATGGAGGAGGAAGCTTTAGTCACACAAGCATATTTTTTTAAAGACAAAATGAAATGCAAGTGGCACAAATAATGTTTCAAGCCAAAAAGAAAGTACTCTTTACAACTATTCAGAGGTTCTTCTGTGGAGATTGTTACAATCTGAATGGAAATTAAAGTTTTCAAATTCTCATTAGTTTTTGTTTGTTGTTAGACTTCAGTTTGTAGTATAAAAGTATGGAATGAATTGATGCTCAACTGTAACAAATAGAGAGAGATGTTTTTTTTTTTGATTGAAACAGGTTCACAGGTACTTAGTGTTTGCAAACATTTCCATGAGTCATCTTTTTTTAATTCTGCTCCCACTCCTTTTGGAAGTGTTTGTAAGTTCCACATATGAGAATATTACATCCTTATTTTATCTTATATTTGATTGAATATAATAGAAATAATATATTAATCCCATTGCAGTGTTGCTCCTGTGGGATTTCACTCGGTAACGCTCATGTTTTGTGAGTTCAGGTGGTGGTGGAACAGTCTCAAGCAGAGGCTCTGGCCGCTGCTGCCGCAGCAGGAGACAACCTCATCTGTCAGGCTATCATCAACTCCGGCATCGCCCTGGGGACGGAGGAGACGGTGGTGGAGGAGTCCTCTCCGTCTCCGGAGGAGATGAATAAGGTCGTTTCCGACCGTCCCGATTCGGACGATGGCATAATTGAGATCCAGGTTAAAGAAGAGTTTATGGAAATGGAAGAGGTGGGTTTCAGTATATGTGCAAAAATTATGCCGTTTGCAAATTATATAGGGCACCGAATTGTCTTTCTGCTCTAATAGCTTGTTCTCCTCCATGTTTTCTTTTGTAGAAAATGGGGGGAAGTAATAATCGAGCATCAGCAAAATTGCACAAGTGTCCACACTGTAACCGCTCCTTCAAGGGCTTGAATTATTTCCGCTTCCATGTCAAAGGTCATTCAGGTGAGTTTTTGCACACTGGAAGAATCACTTTCAATCTCACTTTTAATTTTTTTCTGGATATTCTTTTTCTTTTTTCTAAGAACTGTATTCATTGTTTTGTATTAACATACAAACAAGAACAAATTAAAAAAAAAAATCTTTTGCTCATTTTGTAGAATATACACTCATAGAGTTAACATAGTATATGTGGAATAAAAAATAAAAGGCATGACATGCTCAAACCAACAAAACCTGGTCTTTCTATATGGGGTTTTTGAGTTAATGTAAAGTTAGAGAAAGCTTCTTGAGCGATTTTATGAAGGGAGTCCCGGTTTAAATGAATCCGTCTTTTTGCTCATTACAGTTCTATCCTAGTCTTTCCATTGGAATCGGAGAAAACATCTCTTTTCCATCCATGTTAAAAAAGATGTCATTTTACTGTGAAGTCATATGTTGTTCTTCCAGAGACGTTCTAAAAATGGCGATTACTGGGCCAGGGTCTCCAGTGATGTTGGGATATTGCCTCTTTTCTGTAGAGTCTGAAGAACTTTTCAATAAGCTGATCAATCGGGAATCACCTGGATTTGTAGATGAGACTGCCGGTCGATTGATTTAAATTCAGAGCTTCAATACAAATGAACATGCCAGCTCTTCCTCTGTCAAAAGAAAAATAAGAAAATTATGAGCTACTTCTACTTTTTTTGAGCTATAAATGGATATAGATAACATTTTCTTTGTTTCCTGTGCTTTTTCTGAAGGTTATAAGCCGTTTAAGTGCACGCTATGTCAAAAAGAGTTTTTGACCGGTTACTTGCTGAAGAAGCACATGGAAGTGCACGTCAGTGAGAGGAGATATAAATGCGGCGAATGTGGGAAACTGTACAAAAGCATCGGACACGTGCGCGAACATATGAGGGCCCACTCCGACGAAAGACCCTACCACTGCAGCCGGTGCAACAAAGGATACAAGACCAAGGTGACTGAAGTTTGAATCTTTGAGTTGAATTGTTCTCGTTTCACCGCCGTCTCCTAACGTCTCCCTGTTCCTCGATCAGAACGCTCTGCAAGTGCACCAGCGGACGCACGGGGATGAGAAACCTTACGTGTGTAACTTCTGCTTGAGAGGCTTCAGAGAGAAAGGCTCCCTGGTCCGACATATCCGCCACCACACTGGAGAGAAACCTTTCAAATGTAAAAAGTGCGGACGCGGGTTTGCCGAACATGGGACGCTCAACAGGCACGTGCGCGCCAAAGGTCAGGATGATGGACCAAACAAGACTTTTAGGAAGGAGATATTCTCATGGCTGATCTAATAGTTCCTCCTTGTTCTCCACCAGGAGGCTGCCATAAGGATGAGTCCATTGAGCAGCAAGAAGGTTTAACAGAAGAGCAGGCGTCGGTGGACAGCCTCGCCACGGCAGCCATCATCTCAGAGGATCCTCATGCCGTCCTGGTGGAGTTTTCATCAGTGGTGGCAGACACACAGGAGTATATCATCAAGGTGAGATCTGAGAGGATCGTCGGCTTCATCCAGGCCAGACTGCCTGATCTCTGTCGTTCAGTGTTTAAAGGGGAACGGTCGTTTTTACAATCGGGACCTTATTTCACATTCGTCACAACAACATTTACGCACCTGTTTGACTTTCGTGTGATTTGCAGTTGGTTCGGAGATAATTAGATGCTCCCATATCCATATAACGGCAGCGGGCGGGGCACCGACATGCAGCCGTTACAGACGCTCTTTTCTCTTATGTTTGTTGTGGTGTGGTAGATTCATGTAAATTTATTAAGTCAGCATCACTTAGCCCTATTGGGAAGTCTGTAACCGGCTAGATTGAGCTACTCTCCGGGAACTCTGAAGCGATGATGTCATCACACTGCGCCGTGGCGCACTGTGTTTGTTTACATGGAAGTAGCGTCTCTGCTCTGCAGTCAGACCACGGCATCTCGATCGGCTTTTTTAGGCAGTCAGAGTTTATTTTCAGCTGGTTGTAACTTTGGTACAATGGTCTGAGTGTGCATATATCCTGGCTGTGAAAGTAAAATGACCAGCTGGACGTCACTGAGCTCACAGGCTCCCACTTCGTGACAGGGATTTATTGAAGCTATGGCTAATAGCGCTCAACACGGACCCCAGTATCACAGTTCAAACTTTACCACATTTGGATTATCGGGTGTGTAGTGCCCACTTCACATCGGAGGACTTCTTCCCAGTTCAGGAAAGAAATGAAGGCCAGAAGATCCAGAGAATGAATCTCAAAAAGAATGCCATTCCAGCGGCTGCAGGAGGAGAGCAGGTCGAGGTAACAAGACGCTAACGCTATTCATTTTTTTCTTTACTAATTCCTAGAGGCTGGGATGTTTACTGTTTAGTTCATTTGAGCAAAATCAAAGGATGATACAAGTATATCTGTCAATGACAAGAGTTGTACATAAACAGTAAAATATTCTGTACACTGTTGCTCAAAAGGAGTAGGAACAAGTTTATAACATTCTCGCCAACTCTAGACATTAGTAAAGGAAAAAATGAATATTATTAGCATCACATTACCTCGACCTGCTCTCCTCCTGCAGCCGCTGGAATGGCATTCTTTTTGAGATTCATTCTCTGGATCTTCTGGCCTTCATTTCATTCCTGAACTGAGAAGAAGTCCTCCGATATGAAGTGGGCACTACACACCCGATAATCCAAATGTGGTAAAGTTTGAACTTTGATGCTGGGGTCCGTGTTGAGCGCTATTAGCCATAGCTTCAATAAATCCCGTCACGAAGTGGGAGCCTGTGAGCTCGGTGACGTCCAGCTGGTCATTTTACTTTCACAGCCAGGATATATGCACACTCAGACCATTGTACCAAAGTTACAACCAGCTGAAAATAAACTGACTGCCTAAAAAAGCCGATCGAGATGCCGTGGTCTGACTGCAGAGCAGAGATGCTACTTCCATGTAAACAAACACAGTGCGCCACGGCGCAGTGTGATGACATCATCGCTTCAGAGTTCCTAGAGATTTGCTCAATCTAGCCGGTTTACAGACTTCCCAATAGCGCTAAGTGATGCTGACTTAATACATTTACATGTATCTACCACCCCACAACAAACATAAGAGAAAAGAGCGTCTATAACGGCTGCATGTCGGTGCCCCGCCCGCTGCCGTTATATGGATATGGGAGCATCTAATTATCTCCGAACCAACTGCAAATCACACGAAAGTCAAACGGGTGAGTAAATGTTGTTGTGACGAATGTGAAATAAGGTCCAGATTGTAAAAACGACCGTTCCCCTTTAAAGGATACTGCCAGAGGAATCTGTGCAGTTCCAAATGATTTCCACAGAAATGGACAATGAATATATGAAATTTTGTTTGTTTTATTCATGTCCTCCAGACTCAAACAGAGGGGGAACTGCAGGAGGAGGAAGTTACACTCATCCAGGACAGCCAAAATGAGGTCAGTATGTACACCGCAGCACAGAAGGGAACACATTCATCATGAGCTGTTGGAGAATCTGGATTCTGAAGTGCAGATTTGAGACATGTTGGAATATTTTTTCGCATGATTAAAAGTTGTGCAACATTTATACAAAACTTCCCCCCCCCTCCCAGATGGAAAACCACATCATGAAAGTGGTTCAGCAAATCGTCAGCCAGTCTCAGGGCGCCGGCGGGACCGGCAGCCACCAGATCATCGTGCGGAACGTGGCCGTGAACGAGGACGGCCCGTCCGTCTCCGACTGCGGCGACACCATCACCATCGCCACGCCCGAGAGCCTGACGGAGCAGGTGGCCATGACGCTGGCCTCCGCCATCAGCGACGGCACGCTGCTGGCCACGGCGGGCGCCATGGAGACGTCGGAGGGGACGGTCACCATGGTTACCACGGAGGAAGCGGTGCAGGAGGGAATACAGATGGTGCAGCAGCAAGAGGAATATGTCATCACCTCCCCTGAGGAGGTGGAGATTCAGACTGTGGTGGTATGATCAAAGAGGACGCTAAATATTGACTGTCGCAGCTTCGGCTTCTTACCACGTCTGTGTAGCCAATCACTGTCGAGTTACTCCGAGCTTCATGTGCGAGTGAATTAGTTCCAGAACTAATGCCAAAGCGCTCATAAGGCTTATAAGAATCATAACGGTACACAACCAAATCTGTGCGAAACACGACGTGCACATGAGGATGATTTGAACTTGCTAGAAGAGTCGCTGCTCCAAGCTAATTTCCTAACGTACAGACTGAGAATAATCACCAGATCGTGTATGGAGGATTTCATGCAAATAAGCCTGAAAAAGTGCAAGTTAAGTATTATTGATACCAGCTAAATGTGTGTTTTTTTTTTTGTTTTGTTTTGTTTTTTTAATGCTGTCAAAGTTTCCTCCCCCCGTGGTTTCCAATGTCAGGGTTCAGCTAATATCTTCTTTCTTAACTTTTTACCTCAACTATCAAAACTTCATCCAGCACCTGCCTGTGTGAGAGACTGAAAACAACCCAGTGTTACAGTTCTGAGCTGGTCGGTCATGATGCGTCTGAAGGCACGGCTGGTGAACGAGGGCTCCGACTGAAAAATGTGCTCACATTATCGGGGTTTGCATCCAATAAATGCTATTTTCATACAGTTTTGATTTTTGTTTGCCGATCTCTGGAGTGCCCCCCTGTTAAGGTGGTTTCTCATGTCTTTAATGTTCTCGTTGGTCTCTGCAGTTTCAGGACTTGTAGTATGAAGGTGATCTACAGTCTCAGGAGAGGATGGGCTGCTGTGGAAGCACTAGCAACATGCAGCACAGCAGCCCCTCCTGCAGCTCCCTCCAGGACAGTTAAAGAATCCATTGTGCTTGTAATAATTGACATGCAGTGAACCTCCGTCTGAGTTAACCTTTTTTGTAAATTTGCATTCACCAGTAATTTGCATCAGCTGTAGCACTGCTGGACTGTATGTGTGTGTGTGTGTGATTATAACCTTGAGCCAATCTGCGCGCTTCATCTCCGGAACTGGTGCTCCGCTACTGAGTCGCTCTAATCAGAGAAGTGTCCCTGGCTGGTACAGCGCTCAGTTTCTGGGTCATTTCTCAGCCCTCGGAGAGGGCCTCATGCACACGAGCAACAGAGGGAGACAGAGAGAGGGTGGGAGTGAGAGAGAGGGGAAGGTATTTATAGAAAAATGGGGCTTCGCAGTACCTTTTCTTGCAAAGAACCATTTCAGGACCAAGTGAACGTGTCCCAGTTTTCTGAGCGTCGCTCAGCCATAGGGTTTGGACTCGGGCTGAGGCTGGATCGTCTCACCCGGGATGGAGAGGCTGGCTTTCAGAGGCTCTCCCCTGTCCTCTGGCCCTGCCTCCGGCTCCAGACTGCTGGTTCTCTGATCGAGGACCAGGAGAGGCACTGGCCTGCACGACCCACGGATGTGACCGTCCATGTGCAGTTGGTTTCCTGAGGGCTTTGGAGGCAGCGAGGTCAGCTGAGGAGCGGCACGGGCGCGTCCGAAGGCACTCTTGGCTGCGCGGACCCCCGGGCCGGGGGTTGAAGATAGGCTGGCTGGAACGTGCCCTGCGGCAAGCCGGGCAAGGATGAGGCGTTTCCTGAGCAGAAAGGGCCGCTTCTCCCTGCGCCAGAGCAAGTCTGGGACCCGGAGTGCCTCCAAAGATTTCTGTAAGTATTTCTTTCGAATTGTACTCTTGATTTTCTCATGGTCCTGAATGATTTGTTGGTTAAACGAGAAGCGAACCTGAGTTTAGATGTGTATATCTGGGTTGCAAGGTGGAGAAAATGGGATAATCTGTGTTCTGAATGCGATCCACAACTGCGTGTCAGTGATTTTATCTGTGTCAGATTAATAATCAATCCAAGTTTTTCTTTTCCACAGTCTGACACCAAGTTCTGTCACTTGGAGGCTTTAAGTGTCATGTTTTAATCACCTAACCACATTTAGCCCTCTTCTCTCGCAGATCTATTGACTTTTTGATTTTTTTGCACTATAGCAGTTCTGACAGCCCTCCCGTCGTCACAAAGTCTTATACAGACTTTATTCCCACTTCTCAAACACTTTGTAGATACTTTTCTGTGGTTTCCAACTCTAAATCAATCCTCCGACTGTCTCACTTTTCCGTTTCCGTCTTCACCTACCACTGATCGGGAACAAAAGGAAATGTTTGATGGATGACTCCTTGCATTAGCTTCTGCGTTTGCAGGTTTAGGGTAATGCTTATGCAAGGGTGCTGTCAAATATTCATACAGTGTTTTCTTACTTAGATTTAACATTATCGTGTAATAGATTTAATTTGGAGCTCTGTGAATTTGGTTTTGCCTGCAGCTGACAAAGAAAATGAATTTCAGTTTTACATTATATTTAACATTGAATCTGTACTACATACGTTAAATAATGTGTCCATACCAGAAATAGAAACCACCAGTCTTTACCTTGCCCTACATATGGCTTTGATGCATTCAGATGGCAATAGATGAGTGGAGATGGAGTCTAGTGAGTCTGCTGGGACTCTTTCTGCAGCAGTAGAATGAGGGCAGTGACCAGGGGAAGATCAGAGGCTCAACATGTGGGCTGAAAACCAACAGTCACAATTAACCTCCTTCGACTGGTTTTGCAACTCTAATTCACTCAAGTGGAGAGAATTTAATGAAGATGTTTTTCAATGTCACAACTATGGGTAAAAAGAAAAATTAGGCTGAACAAAATAGATCGGTGTGACTGAAGCTGCAGCTCAGCACCTCTGTCGCTGTGTTTAAAAGTAAAAGGCTAGTTGACCTCTATTTCACAACATTTGTCCAAATTTGTATTAGTTGCTTGCATCCAATTTTGGAATACTCCCATTTTATTAAAACATGGCTTTGATACCAAACCTGTTCTTTGAAAAAAGTTTGTTTTTTTTTTAAGTAGAAAAATGTTTAAATGTTTAAAATATCAAAAATTAGAATTCAAGTATTTACTTGGGCTAAAGCAAAAAATAGACTATCAATCGTCTGTAGCCCTTTTCTCAGTTCAGGGTTTTACAGTGTTTGAGCTAAATCCAGCTGACTTTGGTCAAAGGCAGAGTGTATCCTGGACGGGTGTCCAATCCATCACAGGGAAAAAGTAGAACATAGGTTTATTAATATATTCAAGAACCAAAGCAAAAAGGCTTTTCTTTCTTGAACCTTGAAACAGGTTAATAAACTAAACTCCTCCGACTCGTGTGTATCCCTCTGCCATCCAGACCTCGGCCTTCCAGCTACCAACCAGAACTGGCCCGAGGCGTTCGGCTTCCGCCTGGGCGGCACCGGGCCCAGCTACATCTTGTCCGTCGTGGAGGGCAGTAGCGCCTACCTGGCCGGGCTGCAGCCCGGGGACCAGGTGGTGGACATCGAGGGCCAAGACGTGACCAACCTCAGCACGCCGGCTCTGATCGCGTTGGCCCAGACCCTCAAAACAGTACCGCCAAGCATTGGAGTAGTGTCTCGCATCGAACAGGTCAGCGGACAGTTCTTGAAAAATGTATTGACTCCGGGATCTCATTACCTCAAACAACATTGAAAATAGAAATAAGTTACGATTATCACTTTATTGTGAGTTTATGTGAGTAGAAAATTGAAAACAATAAGTAAAATGACCAGCGTTGACCTCTGGTCCTCAGATTGACATCACCCCAGGCCCAGACGGCCGGTTTGGCTTCACCATCGTCGGCGACAGCCCTCTGATGGTGGAGGACTGCATGCCAAACGGTCCTGCTGGCCGCAGCGGCCTCAAGGCCAGCGACTATGTCATGGAGGTCAACGGCATCCCGGTGAAGCATCACGAGACGGCGGCGGCGATGATCAAAGCGGCTCAGGGCCGCCCGCTGCGCCTGGGGGTGCTCAGCATGGCTCGGCGGCCCAAGCGGCTGAGCAGCAGTATGAGGGTGCTGTCGCAGAGCGGGGACAGCGTCCGGGAGAGCCGCGCCCACAAGGCCATGGAGTTCAATAAAAAAGTACGTTCGGGGAAGGTTCTGTCTTCTCACACGCTCACAGTGAATTTCTGTTTCCCTCCGTGTAAATGCATTCATTTACCCACTAGGTGGAGGAAGTTCTCGGGGAGGAGCCAGATGTGAAGGAACAGCTGTTTGAGGTGCTGAAGCAGTACGCTGCTGAGAGGGACGTGGACAGCCTGGCCGAAGCCCTGCCGGACATTCTGATCACAGAGGAGCATCAGCAGCTGATAGACAGCGTCAGGTAGAACATCGCTCGCTCAGATGTACGTTCACACTCACCAGTGTCCGGATATTACCATGAAAACCAGCTTCAGTGTTTTGTTTGTTCTCAAAGTTGGTTCAAGAAGCTTTACCAGACACAAAATACTTTCCTAAAGATGATCGATTATAAGGTATTTCCTCCACTCCACAACAGATTTCTCTGCAGTGTTAATTAGGGGACGCTCACTGTTCAACAGCAGTCTGCGAGTGTGCATCCGGCCTGTCAGATGCATTAATATTTTAGCCTGTTTTCTGCATAATTTCCTATAAAGGGTGTAGGGAGGTTGGGACTCTCTTCATTTATCCCACGTGAACCATTTACTCTTTGTTACTGAAGCTGCAGTTTGAAACCCAGGGGTTGGGAGGAGTGTTACAGTGTGTGGAGGGTTCTTTTCTTAGATACTTCAGTCTCCTCAAGCAGCCCCAAACCTTGAATTTGAGTTTTATGAGAGACCCTGTATGACTGGGAAAGTGTGTGGTCCTGTGATGGACTGGTGGCCTGTCCCAGGTGTACCCTCCCTCTGTCAGCAGTGGTCCGCTCCAGCACCACTCTACCATAAGATGGATGGACTGAAAAAGGTGTTAAGTCTTTTATATTCCGCAGAAGCATCCCTTATGTGTTTAAATCAATCTCAGCAAAATTGAATAACACCTCATATGCAAGGTTTATTCTTTTCCATCCTCTGTTGGAATATCAATACTCAACCGAGGATTCTGAGATCACACTTCACAATGATGCTTAGAAAGCGAGTTAAAATACTACCTTGCTTAATGAATTCAATTATACAAAAATCCAGTTTTATATCACTGAAAAATGTGTGTGATTTAAACGTCAAAACCACTTAGTTTGATCTCATGACTGACACGATCATTTTCTCTGGGGCTCTTCAATGTCATCCTCCTCCGGTACACTGTGCAAGGGCACAGTTTGAAAATCCGCTGAGGAATATGTGAATATTGCGTTTCTTCCTCCTCAGCACTGATCTGAAAATCAAAACCCAAAACACAATACGGCTGCACAGTTTCCCCTGCCAGTCCCCCACCCCTCCCTCTCTCTCTCTTTTCAGCTCACTTGCTCTCACTTTGACTTCTCTCTCAGTTGGTCTCTTTCTTTTCCCTTTTCCCTGTCAGCTGTGAAGCTCTCTTTGATAGAGGCACCGGTTTCTTCTTGTGGATACATCACCGGATTCTCTTTATTCCCTCCTCTGCTCGCAGCTCCTGGCTGCTCCAGAGCCAGTTTGCTGCTCATGATGGAGATAGGCGCACACACGAGCGCAGAGGAACACGCAGATGCCTGATTTCAATGTTTCTCTGACACACATGCACACAGTCCTCACTTTAGAAGTTCCATGCTGGATGAAATTATGAATTGCTGCCTCAGGTGAGTACTGGAAAAACAACTTGAGTGGTTTATGGTGTCCTTTTTTTAGATTGTGGAATTGTTGCAGCTTGAAAATTGTTCAGGAGTTTGATGAAAATGTCTTCTTCTGCAGTCTGTCCCAAGGGGATATTTGTGATTGCTTCATAAGAAAACTGTGGTAAATTGAGTTTTTTTCCCCTCCCTAAGGCTCATATTTTGGTGACTAAACTGTTTCCCCTCCGGCTAGAAAACAAAGCTGCAGTCCAGGCTCAGCTTCCTCCGAACACAGCTGTCTGTATCACAGCTTTCATGGCACCTTTCCCTTCTTAGAAAGCTGCCCATAAAAATGCTTAGCAATGTTTGCTTTGCACAGGACTTTCTAAATTATGCATGAGCTGTACCCACAGAGGACTGGCTGCTGTTTTTTCTGTTTTTCTCACCTTAAGGCGATGAGAAAGTACAATACATTTGACAGTAGGAGCCTGGATCAGTTTGGGGAGAAATTATCTTTGGCAGGATATTTTTTTGGTGTCAAGGTGAACACTCTCGGCTCATAGAAGAAGAATCCCTGGTTCAGGGGTTCAAATGTGATCTTTTAAATAATTTTTGGTGAAAGTCTGCATGTTCTCCCTGTGTGAGAGTACTGATTTTTCACCTTGCAATCCAGATATATGCATTTGGGATGAATTTTCAGCATCTGAATTGCTTGTAGGTGTAATGTGAGTGTGTGTGGTACAACCCGGTTGTATTATCTGGTTCATCATAGATGTATCATCCACCTGTTCAGCCTGTGCAGATCGTCAAGGGAGCAGCATTAAAGATGGATAGTTGGATGTGTTTCCTGTTGTCATTAATGTGGCATACAGGCAATGAATATTCCTCAGGTTGTAGCTGACTTTCTGTTGTTAAGCATGGCTTTACATATTCTGTATTTTCCAATTTTAGAGTGCCTCTTAATGTTTTCTCCACAGTTGTTAGAGCTTCATGGTAGTTTTACCTTCAGGTTGTCCACGAGCCATGCCTCAGGGTGGTGATAATGGCTGCGTACTTTCTGCTGACATTATGATGTGTCGGTCACTTTGAGAAATGTGTCATGTGGAAGCTCTGTCTTCTTGGCGCAGATATTTTTAATGGGAATATATCAAGACTGCTTCTTTCTTCTGTTTGGCAGTGCGGCTCAAGAGATGGCATTATGGTCTGAGGTCACTTCATTTGTTATTTTGATCCGACTTTATAAATGTAAAAAATATTTGAAGACCTGGATCTATAAGGTGGTGATCTCCTTAGTGCTTATATGGTTTAGGATGTTGTGGTTTTCCTTGGATGGATGAGTCACCATGTTGCACACACTTGTCCAACTTTCTCTGATTGGAATAATTAAATAAAATGCCATATGCTGAGTTATGCAAAAAGTTGCATAACTTGCCAAAAAAAGCAATTGGTTACTGCATGAAAAAAAAACAAAACTTGGTTTGTTAACTAATGCGAAAAGAAAAGTAGTCACTTCAATAACTTGCATGAACAATGTGATCAATGTTCATATGCAGCTGGAATACAGTGTTGCGGTTACACATTAAACTGGAAGTCAGACTAAGAAAAAAAAAAAAAAGAATCTAAGACAGGGAACAAACTTCCAAACATCACCATGGAGACCTGATGATTTTAACATGTAGCACACAGCATGTTGAAATGTCAACATTAATGGTGAACTGTTCCTGGAAATGGAATGCAATTTCTATGACTTTACGCCAACAGACATGAACATAGCAGCAAAAGCTGAGGAAGAGCAGAAATAAGAACAGCAAGAACACAACCAACAGGATAGAATAGGGTTTTAAATATTATCAGCTAAATTTACATATTTACAGATTTGAAATAATCAACTTTTAATCAGCAACAAATGGAAATCATTTTTTGGAGGAACATATAGTTGGCTTTAAAAGATTCAATAAGATGTTTTGTTTTTGCCACTGTCACTTTTACAACTAGATTTTTCTTGACTATTGAAACTGAAATGTTTTAAACTTTTGAACTTTCATCATTGAAACTGTGACTACAACATCAAAGTTCCCCTCTGTCACAACTGTTGTTCAAGGCTTAGGAAAATGAAATATCTAAACTGTGTGCTTATTAGCTTGACTGTAAATTAATATTTTAGATCAAACATAAGGCCTGTGGGCCAAAACTGGCCTGCAAAAGGCTCCAGTCTGGTCTGTCAAACCAGCAGGGAAATAGTAAATATTACAAAGGAAACTTTTTTTTTTTTTTAAACAGATTTCTCAGAAATCGTGGATAGGACACAGCACTGAGACTCGAGCTGAGATATTGGCCATTCTGTCAGTTTTTTTTCAAACATGCGTAATAAAACAGCTAAAGGAGAGGTTTTCTGGACATTTCACTGGATTTTCCACCAGAGGGTTTCATTAAAATTGGCTTCATGCTGAGACTGTAGTCATTTTAACAGCTTTGTGAGGGATTATTGTTGTGCTCTGTCATGGGTTGTCGGTTTTGGGAGAATCAGTGTTTCTGCTCTGACAGATCTCTCTTCCCTCTTGTATTTACTCGCCATCTCTGATCTTTATTTCCCGACATCCAGTCTGTCAGTCCCTCTGCTTCAGTCACTGTAACTCCATGTCTGCCCACCCCACCTGAGCGTGTCTCATGCACATCATGTGTCAGCGGATGAGAGGTGTGTTTAACGGCTCCTGAAGTCGTTCCTTCGGCGTTCTGTACAAAACTTGGCCAGCTGGGCCACGCTTCCATTCAGTCTGCCTCTGTCCCCTCGCCGCTTTGCCTCACCCTCCCACCGGATGTGTGCTATTTTTAAGCAGCCTACTTCTTTTAATAAATTCTCTCTCAGGTTTCTGGCGCACAGTGTCAGTTCTTAAACGCCTGTGAAGCCCAGGGGTCAGCGATGTGCTTGAACACTTGAAAGTTATGCAAAAGATTATTTATCTGGAGAGTCATCAAAGACAATCTCAGCTCATATAATAGCCCTTTTGTTTTTTAGGTTCTCTGATGTTTTGAAATTTCAGTGAATACCAAATGTATTGCAAACCTTTGTCAGATGTAATGCTTGTAAATAGATTTCAAATGAATAACATTTTTAGACTGATTTTCAACTTCTTGTTGATTTTAATTATTTTTTTTAATATTATTATTATTATTTTATATTCATTCTCCTGGACAGATTTGGACTTCTACAAAACTGTGGAAGTGAAAATAGCAAATTCTGCATGAGAAAACATGTTGCACATATTAAAAACTCCAACTCTTCTCAGTGTTTCGAGCTCGTACTCAGTAACTGTGCTGACCTGCCTCTGCGATTCCTCCGGGAATCCGCTCTCTTCTCTCCTTCTCTCCTCTCTCCCTCCTCGCTTTGATCACCTCATTGTTTCCTTCCTTCTCTGAGTGAAGAGAAGATTTGTCACTCACTATCTTTTACCGCTGACTGACTGGCAGCCCGGTGATGAGGATTATCCTTTAACTGTTACTGAGAAGACTTCCCTGAGTCGACCCTGACTATCGACTCGCTGCTGCCTGTGGAGGAAGAAGATAAAAGATGGGAACGCATGAAGGCTGCTGCCCCACACAAGAAGCTGGAGAACAGCGGCTGTTGCTGGCCGTGGATGTTTTGGAGGTGTGGAGGGATGAAAACCACAACCAGTCTCTTAGTTACCTCCCTCCCTCTCTCTTATTCTCTCTCGTTCCTCATTTGGCTGCTTTCCGAGCTCGCAGCGAGCACTTCTGAGATCCGGGACGCCTTCCTCCGTGTAATCTTCCTCTCCTTGCTCCTTCTTTTGGGAGAGTTTCTTCAGTCTAGATGGGGACTCGCCGAGAACGAGGGGAGGCATTTGCACTGCTTGATTGAGCTCTGGGGCGCTTCCTCAAAGTGTTGAAGAGCCATGGGAAGAGATAGGAGTCTTTCCAGACACTTTAGGTACGGAACTTTTGATCACATCCCGGCGCGGTGGGCTTCACTCTGCTTTGTCTCGTTTGTGCTGGCTTGTATTTGAAGTTGCCGAAGTAACTGCTTTCTGTTTTCGTGATCCAGGTTTATTGTTTTTAATTGTTGCTCTGTGTTACCATGTAAAAATACGAGAGTTTAATTCCTCCTCAAGATACTAGATTCTGTCTCATTCCCAAATCAACTCTTTGATACTTTTCCCTTGTTTGATGTTTGGCCTTTATGATAATGATTATTATTCCAGAATTTACTCCATGCAATCTGAAATTATGCTCTGTTTAAAAATTGATACTTGGCTCAGCTGTCAAAGTGGTGTATCAGAAATGGGTCTCGTAATAATAGTTTTTGCGATGAGTTTCCCGGCTGATTGCAGTTGTCATTCATCCCCCTGAGTATTGTGTCCTTCCACCCCTCCTTTACACCTAATTTTAGGCTCCTCTCGCCCTCCTTATAATTGAGGGCATCCCAAGGCCTATATCCAACTTCATTGGAGGGAGGCTGTGAAGTTTTAAATGACTTCTTTTTGCCAGGTTAAAAGGCCGAAGTGACAGTTTCTTTGACTGAAGTCGAAACATGGGAGCAGCTGTTCCAGAAGTGGTGACAGCAATGGAAATCAACCTTTTGTAGATTGAAAAGAAGTCAAAGTCTGTCATCGATACACAATAAATGTCCTCATTCTGTTCCTTTTTCCCTTTTTGCCATCCGTCCAGACTACCATTGTGATGTATGGGACTGTATGGGATACGGGAAGACGTGTGGCCTACATAGGCGGTAAACCTGGATTACGTAGCTTCATTCCCGGTAGTTATGTGACCCTGGCCTAGAAAAGCCTCAACTCTCTGAATTCACTTTCTTTTTCTCTCCTCACAAATATCTTTTAGTGTTTGTGCCCCTTTATCTGCCATCCTTCACTTCTGATACCGACGTTTTCTTTGTTACTGAATTTGACAGACTAGTTGCAAGCCAAGGCTTGATTATAGGTGTTAGATTTAGATGATGCTGGTTGAGTCTGCGACTGAGACGCCACATTTCTCCTCTTGCTTTGCAAAACGGGTTCTCAAGTTAGTGTTACGGGGCAGACGGGCGTCACAGGCGAGCAGGCTACAGCCCTTTGGGGATGTGCTTTTCACTGCATGATCAGACAGAGCACTTAATCACTGTCACCTATATATTTCCTCCCTTGGCGTTTATAAATGTATATGAGGCTATCTGCATTACAGTCTGCAGAGAATATCGTGTTAGTAATGGCAGTAGGGTTGCATCAGTAAAGTTACACATGTATTTTAGACAAGACGGCTTTCTAATGGTCTCAGAGACTTGAGCAAAGTTAGCATTTCTGTTTTTGTTTCTGTCTTTAGTTTTCTGGCACAGTTTGTCAAAACGAGCTTCCATTTGTCACCTGGTCAACAGAAATATGTAGTCTATCTATTGTTTTTCATAGATCAGGATGTAGTACTTTTCAATTTCCAATCTGTAATTTTTGAAATCTTTGTGAAATGGAAAGAGGCCCACAACGGAGCCTTGGGGTATGCCACAGCCGTTGATTAACTTGATATGTGGATATGTCACAAATTCTCAACAAACTTACAAATTCGAATAACACTGTATATGATTCCCACATACTTCTACAAGTTATTCCTGCAGTAATGATCCATCCAACCACTGAAACAGAAACTCTTTGGAGGCTTTGTAGCCGTACTATCTGACATCAGGTGAAGACTCAAAAAACAGAATCTACTAAAGTTTCACAGTGATTACAGAAATACCTTTAAAATTAAAATGGGAGAAGTTTGTCATGAGTTAGGTATTAAACTAATGCACCGTGACCTTCAGATGGAGAAGTTGCATGATTATTACTACAGTAGATTGGATATTTTACTTTTCTGTGTCTTAGTTGAAGTTTTGTGGCATTTTAGCAGCACACAATAGAAATCTGTTGTTAATTGGGTCACAAAACCGTCACACAGTGAATCAGCAGTCATTTCAGTTCTTTCATTATCTGACTGCTGTGTGTGTGTCCACAGGATGCCCGGTTTCACAGAGCTCTTTCTGCAGAGCTGTTATAATATTTGGAAGTATTATGACTTCAGAACGGCACTGAACAAAACCTGCAATGCGATGTTTGCGAGTTTGGTTTGTTCAGTTGTATGTATTCACTTTTATTGTGAAAAGATGGCAATGCAACAACAAAAATCAAGCTCCATACGAATGAATATAGTGTGTAGTGTGTTACGTTTATGTCTGATTAACCCTACAGTATATGCCAACACTAATTTGATTTGTATCAACACCTTATCTTATAAGAAAGTCTCCTGCAGTTTTTATTACAACCAATTATAAATGTCAGGCTCATTGGGAATAGATGTTATTTTGGGCTTCATGACAGTTTTTTTAGTGTGTGTGTGCATTTGTGATTGCAGAAATCCTTTAACTTCAGTGAGTTAGAATGATGATTTGAGTTTTTTACTCCCGAGGAGAAAAATCTTTATTGCAGAAAGCAATGTGACAACTTTGAAAACTAAATTACTCTGCTGAGCCTTGTTCTCGACTGCGGTGTTTGAATAAGGAGCTGCGCTGTGCTGGTGGAGGCACACTGGAAGTCGATGCTGCAAAAGTAAAGCACCGTTTTCTATTCTGCACAATGGAAGTGCCCGGGGGATTTGTGCTGGAGGCAGAGAGACTGAGGGAGCTGTGTTGGGGATTGAAACGGCATTATTTTATATGTGGGGAAAAAATGCAAGAAAGAAGGGACAAACAAAGTTTATTTCTGGTTGTCAGTATGATAAAAAGAGATGGTGACATTCCCTATATTTAAAGGAGAAACACACCCCCCAAAACTGTTATTAGCAATGCCTCTTCTATTTCTAGGTCATTTCTGATGTTTTGTTATGCATCTTGTTCTCACAGATAATTGGCCAAATATAAACCACATTGCAGCACACAGCATAACTACAAGGGATTTTAATGGGAGCACAGATTTCAGGCGGGCGGAAACATCAATGGGAGATGTCAGGTTGAGGGAAACAAACAGAAAGTACTTTGTCTTTACAGTTGTGTGCTGAATCTGAACATCCTCACTGGGAAGGAGGCAGCGCTGCTAATCTTTACGCCGAGCCTCGGGGAGGCTGCACAGCTAAAATGAATGTTTTCTCTAATAAGTTTCGTGCAGTTTTTGAGCCTACAGTTAATGACGATGCTTCCTTATCTTTTCCTCATGTTTTTTTTCTCTACATACATGCAGCATACAGAATAAACAAACAAAAACAGCAATAAAACATACTAGATATTATAATTTAAGAGCATCTGTTAGTGGAATTTTCCTTAAAGGAAGTAAAAATGAAACCTTGGGAGTTGATAAAGGGAGAGAGAGAAATATCACTAACGGGAGGAGGGGAGTGTTTTCTCCCAGAGGTGGCTCTGACACCGAGCTTCCTCCTGTTCGTATATTAGCTGTGTGCTGCCTCTGATAGTGAACACTGTTACCTGCAGCTGCTAATATGGCGGCATCACACAGGAAGGCTCATCTCTTATTCTCCTGCACACATGCAAACTTCCACAAGAACACACACCTGCCTCGACTCTCCCCGGAGAAGATATGGACTGAACTATTTTTGAACTAATTTAAATGGATCCTGGAGCTGGAAAAATCTGTAATCACAGCAAAAAACCTTTGTTTTTTTTAGGGATTCAGTACGATGGATGCTGAAAGGGATTAGGATGACGAGTCTCTGATTATTTGATCAAATGTCTTTTCACTCTCACAAAGCTGAACTGGAAACTGCTCCATCTCTCCTCCACCTTTCCTGCAATGTTCTTCTGGCCACTGTGAGGTTTTCTCTGTCTCCACCATGTTTGCCAGGATTTTCATTCCCAAGAAGCACCGGGAGCGATTTGACGAGGTGGTCTCCCAGAATCTGATGAGCCGGCTGAAAGGCCGGAGCTTCAGTGACCCCAGCCGCAGCCACCTTCGCCGCAGCCGAAGCGAGGACCACCCCGAGCGCCTGCTTGTCTCCACCCGTGCCAGCTCAGTGCCGAGGACCCACGCCGAGGAAGGCGTGGTGCCCCCCGCCCGAGGCATGCGCAAGACCACCTCACTCATAGCCGGCCACTCCAGCGGCACCACCACCAACTGCAGGTCTGTGATGACTTTTTTGCAACGCAGTGAGATACTGATCAACTGATCTTGATTTTTCTCCAGCAGGGGTCACAGCTGCATTCCCTAATCAGCTTGTTTACTTTTTAAGGGAGCCTGTGTCCTTAAATACCATTAATATTTATGAAAAACAAACAAAAATGCTATCAGCTAAACAGCTGGTCTCTTTTGAAAATCACACTCTAACCAGAAAGTTTTCAAAATTGTTTTTTTTTTTTTCTAACTTTGGTACAATATAGACATAATTTCAATGTAATGAACACTTCACCGTGCTTTCCTTGCATATCAGATATTCTCAATGGTTGCCCTTCTTTCAGTTAATAGCCGAATATGTCAAAATTTGTCTTTTTAGGACTGTGAGAGTATGCAAGGGTAACATGAGCTTTGGCTTCACTCTCAGAGGCCATGCTCCAGTGTGGATTGATTCAGTGATCCCTGGTAAGTAAAGATTGAAGATTGCCCACACATACTTATAGTTATCACAGTTAACGAAATCCAGAAATATCTATTTTTAAAGCTCTTTGCTGTTTGTTTTGTGGTTTGCAGGAAGCCCTGCAGATAAGGCAGGTCTAAAACCAGGAGACCGCATCCTGTTTCTGAATGGACTAGATATGAGGTAAAGCTGAACCATCATCTATTTCATGTTTTATACTTTTTTAGTGCATTTCCATACCTTTTTTTTTTTTTAAATCACAACCCAATATGCGTCTGCATTATGCCCCTTTACATTGTATTTGCATGCAGGACCTCCTCCCATGAGAAGGTGGTGTCCATGCTACAAGGAAGTGGTGCCATGCCGACCCTGGTGGTGGAGGAAGGTCCGCCCACTTTCCCCCTTGCAGAGCAGGACATTGCGGGCGGCAGTGTCCCTGGCGAGCGAGCTCGGTCCCCTGCGCTGAGTTCCCTGCAGTGGGTGGCTGAGATTCTACCTCCAAGCATCAGGGTGATGGGTCGCACCTTTGGGCAGCAGCTGGAGCACTTGCTGACCATCCAGGAGAGATACACCATCTGCAAGGCGTTGGAGAACTTCTTCCAGCACAGGTGGCGAAATATCTGCAATGATCAGAAAGTTTTACTCTTTTCTTGTGATAGACGGTCGTTCAACCGGACTATCTTTGTCATCTTGCCTGTGTTTCCATGACAATAGGAATGTTGACACTCTGATCGTGGATGTGTTCCCGGTGCTGGACACACCAGCCAAACAGGTGATCTGGCAGTTTGTTTACCAGCTGCTGACGTACGAAGAGCAGGAACACTGCCAGAGCAAGATTTCACGCTTTCTGGGATACAAAGCACCAGGTGTGTGTCCGCCTTTGTTCTTTCACACTATTATAGAATTAATTGTACAACATGCTTAGCTATTATGTGTTTAATTCATTGGGTTTATACAGATGTAGTGATTTTTATAGAAAGCAGCCCATCATTCCCATTTGCCTCTTCCTTCCTCTGCATTGCTTAAATGTTCCAGTGCCACCCCCACCACCTCCTCCTCCCCCTCCTCCAGAGCCTGAAAGCGCCCCTGAGCCACACCGCCGTAGCAGCTCCATGAGGGTGACGGGGACCACGTACAGGAGCAGTGTGAGAGGACGCAGCTCCGATGATCTGGTCATTGGAACACACTTGGGAATGGGTACAAAGCTTCTGCTCTCAGCATCTGGACAGTGTATCTAACTTTAGCTCAGTCTAATTACATGAAGCCAACACTGGAATGCAGTCAGTGCATCTGGTTGGAGATCTAATGCCTAGGAATGCTCATTAGGAAGTATTTACATTACTCCAATGTGTGTGTTCATTTAGGCCTTCGTGCAGACTCACTTCTGGATTCAGGAATGAGGTTGGCTCCAGGAGAGAGGCAATCGGGAGACGGGACCTCTCTTCCTGAGACACCCAACAACCTTACCAATGTGAGTACCCAGATTTGTACCACAGAAAAGCTCACATATCATTGTGAAAGCAATCTTTTCATTGTGGTTGTGCTGTTACTCTCCGCTGTTCAAGCTGTCAGCGGTGTACGCTGAACTGGAGAACATGTATTCATCTAAGAGATCCAAGTCTCTGAAGAGTCGCCCCCCTCCTGCCCCAGAAAGTTTGCTGGATCTGGAACCTCCTTCACGCACAGCGTCTCCAACAATACATGCAAACACAGGTAGCTCAAAGTGGAATTCTTTAAATCCATGAAGATTGTCCCAATGTGATCGGGTCACACGTTTTTGCTCCATTTCTTTGACTTCTGGGTGACGGTAGTGATTTCTCCATGGGTCTTTGTCGTCTCAGGAAGCCGTAAGGGCCCCTCATCCCACGCATCCTGGCCGGACCCTCTCCCCAGCCCCCCTCCAACCCAGTTCTACTCATCAGGGTTGACAAGCCAGACCAGTGCGGAGTCCAACCCTTACATAAGCCTGGACAGCCCCCCTCCCTCTCCTCCAGAACCTCCAGATTACCCCTCCAGTCCGCCTCCCCATCGCAGCAGCAAGCGCCGGTACACCTTCTCCAAACCGCCTCGCTCAGAGGACACGGATCGCTTTCTGGATGCCCTGAGTGAGCAGCTGGGGCAGAGGGTGGCCATCGTGGATGACTTCTTGACACCTGAAAATGACTATGAAGAGGTAAAACCGCTTTAACATCATAAGTTTATAATTTATCACTCTAAATCAGTAGAAACAACAGAGTTCAGGTTGTGAATCAAATATTCTGTGAGCTTTATAGTTACTGATAAAACCAAATAACATGTAGAGGAAACACGTTTTATAGGTGTTGAAAGATTGTATGTGTAGGAGTTCCTTAGTGGCACCAGTCGGATGGTCTTTTTCTCAACATGATCTTGAGCTTTCAAAAGAAATTATAAAAAAGGGATTCGTGGAAGGCCAGAAAAGTTCAAATTATTCATAATTTATCTTTTGAAATGTTTTTTTTCCCCCATTTTTTAAGAGAATAAAATTAATGAGAGTATATATTTTGATCTAAGAACATTTAAGGTCTTGGTGGACTGGGTAAGACCTGCAGACCTTGAGTTTGACAGCTCTGATCGTTCTGTTTGATGAGACTGTGTGCATTTTACAAACAGGGGAAAGTCTCACAATTGATGATTATATGCATTTTTTTGGACAATAGAGCTCTCCGTCTGTCCGTCTGTCTCCTCTCTCTCTCTCTCTCTCTCTCTCTCTCTCTCTCTCTCTCTCTCTCTCTCTCTCTCTCTCTCTCTCTCTCTCTCTCTCTCTCTCTCTCTCTCTCTCTCTCTCTCTCTCTCTCTCTCTCTCTCTCTCTCTCTCACCCTGTTATTTACATCAGTGCTGGTGATACTGGGTTAATTCTCGGTGGAACATTAATTCCCTCTTGTACACTAATGTGAGCCTCATGTCCAAAATGTCCAAATATAAAATGGGACAGAGCCTCTTGACACACATAGGCACACAGAAGGAGAGCAGGACGTGATGTCCCATAAGGTAAAAGTGGATTAGAAAAATATAATTTTGTCATATAGGTGGATAGTTAGGAATCCAAGAGCGGAAGTGTGAGGAGGAAAAACAGACGGCAGGTAAGCTTTTTCAGACTGGAGGCTGAATGACAAGATGTCCAAACTCACAAAATGCAAAATGAAAAGAACCAGGTGTAAGAAAAAAAAAAAAACAACAACAACAACAAAAACAAAAACCCTTAAGCACATAATACTTGACTTAAGCAGAGAAGATATTGCAGATTGTGAGAGGAGGATCAGGTTTTAAATACACTGCTGGAGTTGATGAAGGATTGGTGTGTGGACTGATCACTTGTCTTCTCATTGAATTCAAGGTCAGACCTATGGAAACATACTGTACATACCCACACAGACAACCAACAGAAAGGGAAAACAAGCAAACAAGAGAGAGGAGGGAGTTCTGCTCTTCCTGAAATATTGATTTTAATTATGTAATGTTTGCCTACTATGACACTATGCCTTCATCATTAATCTTTATAATCTGAACAAATGAACATATAGGCACTAAACCACTGAATCCTATTGCTAGCTTATAGCCAATTTAAACCACCTTTAAACCAAAATAACTTAAAAAGATGTTACAGTTGACTAACTATTAAAAAAGGAAGCTCTGCTGAATGCAGACCATGTGCAAGGCAATTTAGAGGAAGAGGAAACAGTCATCATCGCACTATTCTTTGAGCTGCTGATCGCTAAACAACCACAACTGAACTTTGCAAGTTCATTTTCAACTTTGTCAACAACTATATACTCCGTCAGAAGAGGGAGAAAACACTCCTCTTCATGTTCATTATTTTCTTTAAATCTGGGTTAAAAAAATCGGAAGCCAACTGAGGAGCTGCTTAAAAAATATATGTATTACTTGGTTTACATAGTGTTGCCAATCAGTCAGGTGATTTTGTTGTACATGTTCATAAGATAAGATAAGATAAGATAAGATAAGATAAGATAAGATAAGACTTTATTGATCCCACGATGGGGAAATTTCACTGTTACAGCAGCCCAAAGAAGAAGTATCACAGTAGCAAATAAATATAAATAAACAGATAGAAAAACAAGAACACAAAGTGCAAAAAAGTTTGCAGGCAAGCATTGCACACATTTTGCAGGCAACACCGTGCACATCCTTAGCACCACAAACAGGAGGATGGGGCATGCGCCACTGCCCATAAATAGGTGGATGAGTATGCAGACCAGAGGAGGCAAAAACACATCAAAAACACCATACAGGGGAATTTATACAGCGGCATTGAAGAATCTGACAGACGCTGGAATAAATTACCTGCGAAAACGCTCCTTTTTACACCGAGGGTGCACCAGTCTGTTGCTGAAGGAGCTTTTCAACGAGTTCACAGTTTGGTGCAGAGGGTGGGAGGAGTTTTCCATGATGGAGAGTAGTTTGGCCAAAGCCCTCCTCTCTCCCACTACCTCCATGGAGTCCAGGGGGCAGTCACAGACTGAGCTGGATCTTTTAATCAGTCTGTTGAGTCTTTTCTTGTCTCGCTCAGTGCAACCCCCTCCCCAGCACACCACCACATAGAATACCACTGACGACACTACGGTGTCATAGAAGGTCCTCAGCAATGGTCTGCTCACACCAAAAGATGCGAGCCTCCTCAGCAGGTACAGACGACTCTGACCCTTCTTATACAGAGAGTCAGTGTTATCTGACCAGTCCAGCTTGTTGTTCAGGTGAACACCCAGGTACTTGTAAGTCCTCACCCTCTCGATGTAGTTTACTTAGAAACCTTTAGTAGAATTGTGAAAGCAACTTCGATCATGTTATTTGTATGGTTGTCTTAAGAAATTCCATTTTGACACTGAAGATCTAATGAAATCGGTGTTAATGCCAGGATGTTGTGCAGTTGGGCTTCCCAGACGAGGAGGATGACGACAACGAAGACGAGCTGGGAGTGGACGAGGAAGAAAATGGAGGTTTTGTTGCTCCGGAGCTCAGCAGCCCGAGTGATGTCCAGAGCAGCAGTGGAGAAGAGAACGCCTCCTCTCTGACATACTCCTCTTCGTCTGATCACATTCCTCCTCCACCCATGAGCCCCCCTCCGCCCCCACCTGTACAGTTCAATGACCCCCCTCCTCCACCGCCAGCACCTGTTCAGACTCAGCCTCAGCCTCAACAGCAACAGCAGCAGCAACAACAACAGCAACAACAGCTGCTCAGCTTCACGCCTGAACACTCCCCGAGAGCCTACGTCCCCATTCGCCGGAAATCTGGTCCTCCTCCGCCACCTCCTCCCCGCAGCAATCTGCCACCTAAGCGCCACTCTTTACATAAAGTTATGCCTACAAGAGAGGACCTACAGGTCCACGCAACAATTCAAGAGCTAAAAACCTACCAAGAGCAGAGGGCCTACCAGGAAAGACAGGCCTATGAGGAGCAGCAAGCGTTCAAGGAGAGGCAGGCGTACGAGGAGCAAAAAGCCTATGAGGAGCAGCAACTGTTCCAAGAGCAACAGGCCTACCAGGAACAGCAGGCCTATCAAGAAAAGCTTTTCAAAGAGAGACAAGCTTATGAGGAGCAGAAAGCGTACGAGGAGCAAAAAGCTTTTGAAGAACAACAGATGTTCCAGGAGCAACAGGCCTACCAAGAAAGACAGGCCTACGAACAGCGTCAGGCCTACCAGGAGCAAAAAGCTTATGAACAGCGTCAGGCATACAAAGAACAAAAGGCATTTGAAGAGCTTCAAGCCTACCAGGAGCAAAAAGCCTATGAGGAGCGTAAAGCGTATGAGGAGCAAAAAGCCTTTGAGGAACGGAAAGCCTACGAGGAGCAGCAAGCCTACCAAGAGCAACAGATGCAGCAGATCTACCAGAGCCACCACTCGATGCCTACTCAGCCAACTCAACAGAAATCCCATTCACCTCTGCCTCTCCAACAGCTACACCAATCTTTACCCCCGCTACCCTCTCCAGACTCTGCACACCACCACAGTAACCACCCACTTCTGATGATGCGCCAAGCGCAGCAGCAACAGGCCCACCAGAGTCATCACCACCGGCGAATGTCCCGTTCGGCCCCCCCGCCTCACCAGCCGTCACCCCAACCGACGGTCCACCCCAGCCCGCAGGGCCAGTACGCCGAGGGCATCTATCAGAGTCGTCAGAGTATGAGAACCCAGCCGCACCACGCCTCAGCTGAAATGCTCCATCAGATTCACCCCGCCCACCATTCCTCCACCGAGATGCTTCACCAGCTGCATCAATCCCAGGCCCACCACTCATCTGCCGAAATACTCCAGCAGATGCAGCAAGGCCATGGCCACTACTCGTCCTCGGAAATGCTCCACCAAATGCACAAAGCCAAAGCTCACCATTCTTCCACAGAGCTTCTCCACCAAGCCCACCAAATGCAGCCCCACCACTCCTCCGCCGACGTTCTCCACCAGGTTCACCAGATGCACCGAGGGCAACCCCACCATTCCTCCAATGAGCTGCTCCATCAAGTCCACAAACCTCAGCCCCACCACTCCTCCACAGAGCTCCTCCATCAAGCCAATCAGATGCACCAGCCGAAGCCCCACCACTCCTCCACCGAGCTTCTGCATCAGGCGCAGCAAGATCCTGCTTCTCTCCCGGTCCAGCTGAGCCGGGACAGTCACGCCCATCAGAGCCGTAAGAGTCTTAAAAGCCATCATCAAGGTGAAGGGAGACACCAAGAGCAGCAGATCCACCAGACCCATCACCCGCAGCCCACCAAGCCATCTCCGCAGAGACCCCACTCTATTCAGCAGACCCACCATCACTCCAGCACGCCTCAGATTCATCACATCCACCACATGACCCCGCAGCCCCCTCCTCAAGACTACCAGCATCAGATTCACGTCATCCACCCTCCCCAGCAGCCCCACAGACCTCAGCCGCTGCTTTCAACCTTTCAGCCCCTCCAGCCCCACCAGCCCACCCTTTCCACCTTCCAGCCTCTGCCCCAGCACCACCAGTCGCAGCACCAAGTCCAGTCCTCCACCCAGACGGCCCGCCCGCAGTCGCAGCCCTCGCATCACCTGCTTCAGTCCCCACACCAGCCACAGGCACAGTCCCACCTCAAGCAGCCGCCCCACAGTCAAAATCAACCGCAGTCTCTTCCCCACTCCCTCTCCGACCCCACGGAGCACTTAGAGCCCCCTCCTCCTCCTCCGCCCCTGCCCCCACCCTGCTCCCCTCCGCCGTTACCAAGACCCAGTCTGTCCAGGATGGACTCCAACCACATGAGTGTGAAGCGGCTGCGCTGGGAGCAGGTGGAAAACTCAGAAGGGACGATATGGGGGCAGGTCAGTTCTGAGCAGTTGGGACATGGACTTTAAGATAGAACCCTTATTTTTCTTCTTCTTCTTCTTCTTCTTTTTTTTTGTTTTTTTCTATATACATAGAAGTATAGAATTTGGACTTTTAAAAATTAATTTTTGGATGTCTTCGGTAGTTGGGAGCAAATTCTGACTATGACAAACTGCATGACATGGTGAAGTATTTGGATCTGGAGCTGCACTTTGGGACACAGAAGAGTTCAAGTGAGTACGGATATGGACAATCAGAAATACAAGCACAAGCTTGAGCTATTTGATTTCAAAATCACAAATACTTGGATAAGTTCTTGCGATGAAGTAATGCAGAGTCTTGGGAATCAGATTGTACAGGCCAAATGTAATCTGCTGTACTGCTGGCGAATCACTGTAGAATATAAAAGATGCTTAATATACTTCCACTGGCACACTTTCAAATCTACATGTACATTGTTCTCATTTTAGTGCCTGTTCCAGAACCGTCTCCTCAGCTAGAAACCTTCAAGAAGAAAGATGTGATAGAAATTCTGTCCCATAAGAAAGCTTACAATGCCTGTAAGTAACATTTATTTCTCTAATGGCTCTTTGCCATGTGCATCTTTATTGGAAAAGTATTAAAGTTCCCTTGCTTGCATCCATTTTTTTCTGTAATATTCTTGTTTCATAGTCTCATCCATCATTTAAAATGAGGGATTTCGTTGCTCATTATCTCCCCTTTTGCGTTGTATTTTTGTTGAAACTCTAGCCATCCTGATTGCCCACCTGAAGCTGTCTCCTGGGGAGCTTCGGCAGATCCTGATGAATATGGTCACCGACAGGCTGGAGCCCTCTCACATTAAACAGCTGCTGCTGTATGCCCCCGATGCAGAGGAGGTCAAAAAGTACGAGGAGTACAGGGATGACCCCAGCAAACTCGGCGAGCCCGATCAGTTTGTGCTGCAGGTACGGAGGGTTTGGTTTGGGGGGATTATGCAAAGATATGCAGTAAAATATTGTGGACACATGACTAAAGGCTGTGCAGCATAGTAACAAAATAATTTCTGAAGGAGGTCCACTTCACATCAATATATTTGCAGATATTTACCCTGTGTTACTTTTTTTTTGGTTGCCTCTTGTGCTTTTGTCAGATGTTATCAGTGCCGGAGTTCAAGACCCGTCTGGAGAGCCTCCTCTTCAAGTGTTCTCTTCAGGAGAAGACGGAGGAGCTGAGGGGAGCGTACGACTGTATCTACAAAGCTTCCATAGAACTGAAAACCAGCAGGAAGCTGGCGAAGATACTGGAGGTATGATTACAAGTAAAAACTTTTTTGTTCTAAATATAGCTTGAAATGATGACAGAAAAGTGTCGGCTTTGAGTAAATTTAAATACCAAGATTAAAGAAGTTCGATCAGTGAGGCACATTTAGATTTTTCCGTGACACAGAAATGGACGAACATCATCTTCCTTTTAAGTACAAATGTCTGAAATTTGTTATCTGATGTCAATAAATTGCTGCTGAGATGGTGAAGAACGTGGTGTTTTCTTTAGTTTGTGCTGGCGATGGGGAACTATTTGAATAACACTCAGCCGAAAACCAACAAGACTACTGGCTTCAAGATCAACTTCCTCACAGAGGTGCGGCACACACTGATATCTGACGTGGCGTATCTCCAAATCTTTGTTTACTTGGTAGCCCTGTTATGTAACTAAATTCATTGCTGTTTTTTTGCAGCTGAGCACAACCAAGACAGTGGATGGGAAGTCAACGTTTCTGCATATTTTGGTCAAATCATTATGTCAGCATTTTCCTGAGGTGTTGGATTTTTCCAAAGATCTTACCATGGTGTCTCTAGCAGCAAAAGGTAGAGAGATACTTTCCAACATTTTAAGAAGTTTTCAAATGAAGTACCCTGAAATTCAAATTTTAGTTGCTTTTGTTTTTCATTTTACTCACATTTCTTTTACCACTGTATTTCTCTCTTACTGATCCTTCTTCAGTAAATCAGAAGACGATGACGTCGGACTTAGATGATCTGCATTCAACCATCCAGGAAATCCGCTCAGCCTGTCAGAAGATGCCCGCAACAGCCGAGGACCGCTTCGCTGTCGTGATGAGCGTATCCTTAACATTCACAGAGGGATATAATGTGGGACGAATGAGACTCTTGATTCTTTGACTCTGAGGTGTGCAGAACTTTCTGGAGAACAGTCATCCAGCACTGCAGTCCCTGGAGTCACTCCAGCAGAGAGCCATGGAGGAATTCAGCAAAACCGCCTCGTACTTCGGAGAGGATGGTAAATCCACCAACACGGAGGCCTTCTTTGGGATATTTGCTGAATTCATGAGCAAGTTTGAGGTGAGCAAGTCCTTTTCTGTTTAACACTTCAGTTGATTTTGGGCATAACAGATGTAATTCTTGCACCAACAAATTGATTTGACCTCATGTAACTGCCAAGAGTATTAATTCTTACAGACTTTTTTTAATCTTGTCTTCACAGAGAGCTCTCATCGACCAGCAAACGGCGGATAACCCGAAGAGTCCCAGGAGTCCACGCATGGCCTCCCCTCTGGCCTGGTAACACACACGATGCACATCTGGAGGAGGTGACCGCGTACAGATGGGGAGACGGGGCACAAACACACTATATGCATGCAGAATCAAAACCGCACTGACATGCAAAAACTGAAATGCATACAAACTGCCTGTACAATGTGTAATGTACAAAACCAAGCAAAAAAAAGAAGTACTTGTGTGGAAGCTTTGGAATGACGGATACATGTCTTTTGCATCAAGTATGAATAACTTAGCTTTAAACCGGTGTTGTATTCAATGTACCTTACTTTTTTGAAAAAAACAAACAAAAAAAAAGAGATTAAGACAAGTCCATAGAAAACAGCGTCGTCAGACCTTTATAATATCTCTGCTATTTGAAAGATAGCTACTAAGTATTCAGCATATAGTTTAAGTGGTATTACTCTAAACCTGAGTTCAGGCTGTAGAGCACACATAGAGTGTTATAACACATTTCAATATGTGACATTTCCGTGATTCAAGACATAGATTTCTAACCTTTATCCTGAAATAGATATTTAATGAAATTATATTCGGATACACATGGTGGTACAGGATTAACCACCAAAATAGAGTAAGTGTTTTTGTAAGTGTCCCACCACACTGAATGTAATATTATTCATTATGTGTGATTTGTTTTCTTGAAATAGATTGTTTCAGTGACTAAAACCTAAGCCTCACTGTCGATAGGTTTTTTTTTTTTTTTTTTTTTTTGTCATTTATACAACCTGTGGCTGTGGGGTTTTTTTTTTTTTCAAGCTCAATCAACTTGTAATCTATATCTCATCCATTGCCTCTTGGAGTTAATACTTCTACTTGTTTTTATAGAGAAAAAAAAAGGTATTCTGACTGCTATGGTGGGATTATATTGGTTTTACAGCGGGCACTGTGCAATATTTGAATGTTTAGCTGCGTTCCACTGATAAATACTTGATGTATTGAAGAACAGATTAATTGTATTGTGTGTTGTCTGTGGCGAATGAGAGAAAGAGACATTATAATGTCGTTGTATCTGATGCACTTTGCTGCTATATTTCATTAAACAGGGAAATTATTTTAATGGATGGATTTAAAATAGTTATATTACTGAGAAAACAGCAGACCATTCAGATTTTAGTGGCAGATCAGTGCAGCGTTTTATTTAGAAAACTAGAGTAATATTTTTTAAATTGTAAGGTAAATTATCATGATAGGAAAGAAGTGTGCTGCTTTTTCATTTTGAATTATTTTTCTGCTTGGATTTCCGAATGTGAAGCTCTGAAGCATTTCCGTGCATTTAAAATGGCCCTTACGGTACTAAGTCTGTATTTTGTATTGTAACCTGATTCTGCCAAATATAAAGAGCTGTGTGAGATCCACTCCTGTCTGAATGTTGTTTCATGTCTCAGGAAAAGATGATTCCTGAGATTTTCTGTTCTAACGTAGCAGAACACTTTGTGCAGTCATATTTTATTGACAGTACAACTCTTTAAAAGTCTAATATGCACATTTGTTTATGTCACACAAGCTTTTGTTGTTTATATAATACTGTATATTTACGCCTACTATTGTAGAAATAGCTATATTTATCAGGATGAGGCCAAACTTCAGATGGTTGTCAGTCTTTATGAGATAAGTGTAACAGTGTGTCTCTAATTCAACCATGAACACAGCAGACGTTCCTGTTTATCGGCGCTAACATCCTCTGTGAATGATTAATTTAAGATGCATCAACAAATCATGAGGCCATTTTTACAGGCAGTAAGAGTGCCGGCACGTCCCTACCAGGAGTCATAAATCTTTTACATTTTAACTAAACCGTCAAGTGCGCAGGGGGAAAGTGGAGTTTGATCTTTCAGAGCGTGGAAAAAACTTGCAGGCATAACATACCTGACAGAGAAAACACACCACCGGGAATAATACAGCGTGACAACCCACTTCAAGGTGAGTATATTTAATATAATTCCATTTTTATACATAACTTTGTTGCTGTTTCTCTTGTTTCTGTTGTTAGATTTGATGTTTTAAAAAGTCACCTTCTTAACTTTTAAATCATAATACTAATGAATATAACTTAATGTCTCAGGTAGACTTTTCACTCAGCAGATTCTGGGTTTCTTTGTGTCAAAAGAAAAATCTTAAAAGTCACAACAACAAAGCTAACCTCCCCATATAAACTCTGCGTACAGAGATCTAAACTTTTCCACTTTTTCTTTTTGATGTATCAAAATTATTCTTATTTTTCTTGCAAATGCATGTTTCAATCTTGGATTCCAGATGGCCCTTGATGTTGCGTTCACAGCAGACCCCACTACATCCTCCTCTCAGTCACCCTCTTTGGGCGAAGCCTTGAACACTGTGGACATTGTGGTGTTGGTTGTGTATTTTCTGCTTGTGCTGGCAGTTGGATTTTGGGTAAGTCCGTTCACTGGCACAGGCTCGTCTACCTGTCAGCTGTTTCTACCCACACACAGGTCACGTTGCGGTGCTAACCATGTTGTGTCTTCACCAGTCGATGTGCAGGACGAAGCGCAGCACCGTGGATGGATACTTCTTGGCTGGGAAAAACATGACCTGGTGGCCAGTGAGTCAAACACCATGGAATCTCCCTTTAATGAACCTGTAGCTCTTATTCAGAATTTAGTTTTTAACTAAAGGGAAGGTTTTAAACAAAATGCTCAAACATTAAAACAAATACTTTGATTTGGGGCTCAGGTTTTCTTCTTAGTTTGGTGGTAACACACTCATTTTGTACTTATGTATCAAAATGATAGTAGAGTTTTAAACACACCTGATGCATGTTTGGTAGGTTTTTCTTTTCAATTGTAGCATTTTGCCAAATGTTACTGGCCCATTGTAGCACTGTCAGACCACATGAATGCCACAGTAAATACAGGAAGATCAAATAGATGAGTGTATTTATAAAAGTCAAATCAAGGTAGAATGCATTGCAGTTCAACACATATGTACTGATCCTGATCCTGATCCTGATCCGCGTTCTCTTGTGTACATTCAGGTCGGTGCTTCCCTCTTTGCCAGTAACATTGGCAGTGGACATTTCATCGGCTTGGCCGGGTCGGGAGCTGCTGCGGGAATCGGGGCGATTGCCTATGAATGGAGCGTAAGTAACGACTAACATCTTTAAATGGCCTTGGTGTGACGGTGAGACTGATGATAATGATATCCGTTCATCAACAGGGTTTGGTGATGGTGCTGGTGCTGGCGTGGGTCTTCCTTCCCATTTACATCGCCTCTGGAGTGAGTTACTTCCACAGCAGAAAGCCGTGCAGATGCACTGACTTCATCTCTGTTGGTCATTTGTGGTTTCTTCCTCCTGCAGGTGACGACCATGCCCGAATACCTGCAGAAGCGGTTCGGTGGCAGAAGGACCCAGCTGTTTATAACTGTCTTGTCCTTATTCATTTACATCTTTACTAAAATATCGGTATGATACAAATATACTTTAAAAAAAAGTGCAAATCTCTGCAAGCGTGTGCACATGTTTATCCTGCCTGTTGTGTCTCTGGCCAGGTGGACATATATGCAGGTGCGCTGTTCATTCAGCTGGCGTTAAAGTGGAATATCTACGTGGCTGTGGTGCTGCTGCTGTCCATCACGGCCCTCTACACTGTAGCAGGTGAAATTAGTTTAAAAATTGCAGTTAATGTGAAATACAGCTGCCCCACATATGATTTCCTTTATATTGTTCTGCATATTTATGTGTATGCATGCATATTTGCTCGCAGATGTGTTTTCTTGCATCTGAAA